>NC_092520.1:32616700-32920400 GCF_037038585.1 Patagioenas fasciata
ACCCACTCAAGAAATCAGCCCCTTTCCCTGCAGAAAATGCACCCAACCCATTTCCGCGAGCGACGCCTGCCTGAGGTTCCTGAAGTCACAGCCTTCCAACAGCAATAAAGTTCTATATACGCTTCTCCCTAGAAAACTTGCCTGGAAAAGAAACTGTTGGGGAATAAACAGTGCTAGTAAAGAGAACAGTGCAGCACAAATCCTCCTTCATGATCACAAGCCATGTCTGTAAGAAGACAGGATGCACAGCCATCTGGGTTTTGAATCAACCAAACAGGAATCCTCTCTCAGACAAGATCACCTTTCTTTATTGGTAAGTATTTCAATGGTTTTATAAGATCTCTGCTTAAAGGGCAGGTGGAAAATCCATTCATAGCTTTAAATTACAGAAGTTAAAATACTATGTTAAATTTTTTTCTTCAATTTCTACTGTATCTAAATTTTCTACCCATTCCTACTTTGCAAACAAATGACTCCAGGAAACAGCAGAAGATCTCCTTAGATCTGCCTCTGAACACATAATAATCTCCAAACAAACATTAAAAATACTCCTGAAGAGGCAGCAGATTTTAAGTAGAAGCTCATGTTACCCCTTGAGAATGTCTGACCCGTGGAGCAGCACTGAATTATGAATGAATGTGGCTGGGTTTGCATTTTAAGAACATGATGCAACAGAAGGTTCCAATGTATGAACTGGAATAATCAGATTTCTTAGTGTCACCCAGAAGCACAACTTTGTAATGTGAAGAGTGAAACAACACGGGGAACATCTAAACTACTCCAAATGTTCCTAGGAAGCATTCACATTTGAATTTTTAAGAAGATGGAAACAAAGCTGGATTTCATTTTTGCATAGTGACAGGAAAACCAAAAAGGAAGTAAGTACCAAATGTACAGATAATAAAAACTTCAATGCAGATTTATTTTTCCCTACAAAAGCAAAAGCTTTATCTTAATGTAATCAAATAATACCTTGAGCACATTCTGTATGCAGTTGCGGAAATGCTGTTTTCATGCAAGAGCGGTCACAGCTTGAGAAACGCTCGAGTCATTCATCTACTGCATCAATTAAATGCGTATTCTCGAGTTTGTCAGGTTTTGATTTAGAAGTATCTTAAGACATTTAAATTAGCACATCGGTGAAAAAGGCAGCCAGAATTTTCAAGAAAAAGGTGGACAGTTCTTCGGTACTTCGAATTTTTCCAAGTCAATCACAGTCTCACCATCCAAAATTATCTGGCCAGGTTTTCAGATTCCTACGTTTTATAACTCAGGCACCCAAACAAATGACATTCCAAAATACTCGAGCCCCATATAACGAAGCTCATTTTGCTTTACCAAAAATGGTGAAGGGAAAGGGTCTTTTCCTCCATTTGATACAAAGTTTCCAGAACAAGTCGCAAAGCAGTAAATTATAATGGCCCACAGGCATCTCAAAAGTAACATGAATACAAACCAAAGCAAATACCTGGTTGTGCCCAAGGCTGCTGTGAAAGGCTGTATTTGGGACCTCCTTGAGTGGCCATTGTTTTTAAAGCAGCCACCTAAAACAAGTACAATCAACAAAATTATGTTTCTTTAAGTTGAACTGACAACAAAGTGACCAAGTAACAATTGCACAGGTCTCTTAAATACTGCAGTCTACGGAATCTCCCCTGCTCTCTCTTCTATGCGTTGATTTAGCCACACACAGGGGAAGCAGCCTGACAGAAATGCAGTTCAAAATTACAATTGTGATCACTTCTGAAAAGTAAAATTCAAAATGAGATTAAATTTACAAATATGCTTAGACACCTAAGGATGCAAAGAAACCTCAAAAGAGATTTATACTTATGCAGGTCAGTCAAACTCCCCAAATTCCCAATGAATCATTGGAATCACTCGGATAATCTATCAATCTCAGTGGTTACCCACCTATATTTCAGACTTGCCACTGGCACCTCACCCCAACATGACAGCCATCAGTAAATGTAACACTGTAATCTCTTAAATTCTCAAGAGCCAGCAGCTGGGATATGTGTGATGTCCATGCAATGCCATAGCCTCATTTCTGAGATGTCATGCTGTAAAACCACCTATTCTAAATACATAAGGATCCACATCACACTCTTCATGTTCCACAAGTAATAGATGCCTAGAAATCCTGAGCTCTAGAGCAGGTTCCAGAAAAAAGGGCATTGTAACAAGACATCTTTTGGTTCCCATCCCCTGTGACGCCTAATCTTGCTGAGCAACTTTTATGAGGAATTTGTCATAAACGGGACATGGGAGTAAAGTTCTGCTCAGCCAGCACCTCACCAGTGTAAAATGTGCTGAGGACAGAACTTCGCAATTACACTCTAAGACATCCCCTCAAGAACACACATGATCCAAGATCGTTTTCGAAGGCTTATAAATTCAGCCATGGTAGGAGTCTTCCCACAAACAGAAAAGCTCCTGCCAACTTTCACGATCTGTTTCGACTCAATGAAACATTAAAGTTTTTTCACTGAAGACCATAAGGGTTGCTTTTAAAAATAAACTATGTCATGTTCATTTAATCTCAATTAATTAATCTCAAAAATGCCTGGAAAATTGTTGCTGGAACTTAAAGGGAAGCACAACTTTATAATGGGAAATGCCACCATCTTCAGCTAATCAGACAGAATTTGCAACTGCTCTTTTACCCGATTTAAATACTAGTTTCCTTATTTTACCAGTATTTGTTAGGTTAACAAGCATACAACATGTTTGTACCTTTGTTGTGAACTCCTCCAGCTGTTCTATGAACTGTTTGGTTTGCTGCTGAATAAACTGCTCACAAGCCGACTTCAGATGACGGTCTACGTCTTTTTTAGAGTCGATATAGTGTTCTCTGATTTCTGGAGTACCCTTGAACAGAAGACAGGAAATCTCTCCTTTTTATTTGCCAGAGATCACCACCCACTGAAATTATCAAACTTTTCTTTATGAAGTAAGAGCCCATATTACCTCCAGTAAGAACTGTATCAAGGCGTTGTTGCTGTTTAGTCTAAAAAATCTTGAAACTGTCTTAGGGTTCAGGATCTTAAATGCTGCATCTGTGAATCAGAAAGTCACTCACGCTGTAAGTCAATGGGATTCAGCTCCATGAATTAAGAACATGAATCGTTCATTTACCCATAAAAATGGCCTAGCAGGATTAGGAATATAACATTAATGATTCCACTGCTGCTGGGTGTAGATGCACAAGTGCACAAGCACAGAAACACTCGAGGCCTGATACGCTATTTTTCAGTTGATAAACCTGAATCTGAGAGTTGCACAGTCTAAATGGATAAATACATTACAGCAACTCACCAAATGACTGATCCCAGCTGCAGTGCTATCAGCACACACATTGTGTGAGCTCTGTTCCTTTCGTAACTGTATCTACAAACACGAGAGACTTCTACATAAGCTATTTAATTAAGCAGCTAAAGACCCATGTTGCCTGGGAAAATCAAGTACATTTGAATGAAATAATTCAGAACTGTCACTCTTTTCCTCTGTGCTTAACTATTTCAGTTAGGATTAAACAACAAAACACAAAGGTTGAGATAAGCTCATATTTATGGTCTCTGTAGAAGTCCCAAGAAGTTGCAATGATGCCTGCAATTAACACACAATACTTAAATTATTCCTATAGCATTAAGAGGATGTTGTCAACCTGAAATCTAGTCAGATTAGGGAAAAATAAAATCATCACCACAGTTTCAGTATGGCTTGTTGCCCCAATGTCATTCACTTATCATCCCACACACCCATCTGCTTTTTTTCATTTCAAAACTAATTCTGCACCCCTCTTGCTGTATAAAACAATGGAAGGGAAACAAGACGTAGGAGTTACAGAAGTGCTGTCAAAGGCATTAAACAAAGATGAAATACCAGGTACGTGGGCATGTAAGCTTCGCACTGAACTAAGAATCTGCACTCTGTTGAAGTTAGAGGAGAGTGCAGACAAAGTTTCATTTTGTTCTCTGAATTATTTCCCAGAAACTTCACTGATTCCAAAAAGAGCCCAAGCTCTTGATGAGAAGCCTATGAGCTAGTCAGTGTGAAAGTCACTTCTTCCCACTCTATACTTCAGTTACTTAGTACTATACTACTTTAAAAAAAATTGAGCAGAAGCATGACTTTAACATTAGTGTCCTTCTGTCTATAAATCCCAAATTAAATCTTAAATCTATGTGTGATTGTCTAGAACACAGTAAAACTCGTATTAACCCTGGTATTTCTCTTCTGCAACTCATCCCAAACACAAAAGCCCCACTGACCTATGCTACACTATGTTAAGAATTAAGCAGAATGTCCATCTTTTCAACACAATCGCCACCACCCAATAGAAAGAAAGTGTTTTGCATTACTTACCACTGCTACCTGCAAAGCACTGGCTGGCACAAAAATTTATTCCATTAAATGAAGATGGAGAACAAAGTTGTGTGTCAGCCAGGACAAGACACCAAAAGGATGTATTTGCCCTTTAACCTCCAGTCAACTAGAAACTACTCAACAGGTAGGAGGTTTCCTTGATGTTCAAATGCAAGAGGTGAAATGGTTAGTGTAAGAATTGCTTGCTTCAGAGTTAAAACAGCAACATATTAGATGGCAGGAAAGAAAAGTTATTTCTTCAGCTTTCTCTTCTGGAAGGGAAGAAGAGAAACCTGACATGCTTCAAATTATTTTTTCCTATTATCTTTATAAACTTGAGAAGTGTATGACTTTTGTATTGAGAGGGGGTTTTTTGCATTTTTACAAAGGTACCATAGTACAATTTTAAAAATCATGACCATGGTCACTACTCTCTATTTTCCCTTCCTACAACAGACATGCCTGCTACATAAAACTACTCAACAATACTGCTTATTGAACTTGAAACATAAGAAATCCTTTCCTAAATAAAATCTCACAGAAAGGTCTGGAAAATCTTAATTTGTTCTAGGCAAGTCAACTATGTATTTTCAAATATACCTGCTAAACAGCAGTAACAGAAGGTATTCCTTTAAAGGGTCAGAAAAGGGGAAAGATCTCTGTGCATCAGAAATGTAGATTACGTAGCTGTTCTTCAAAAAGGACTGGATAAATAAGTAAGGTCGGCAGCAAAAAGCAGTCAAAGGCATTTCATACAAAAATAAAGAATGTGTTAAGATAAGTCTTGAATCATGCTTAATAAAAGAACGGTTTGGGGTTTTTTCAGAGAAGATAAGAACAAAGCAAGAGATTAGGACAAGCGTACAGATCATTGCAAATGAACATAAAATAAACCCAGAACTTTTGCTGGCACATTATGGGAGGATAATCTCATCCCATTCTGTAGCCAGCAACTGTTTAGTACCTCTAGTTTTCTTAAGGTCCAGGGAAATTTCCTTAATGGTGAAATCAGTGTGGAAAGGAGCAATTTGTTCACGAAGAATCAAAAGGTGTTTTATTAAGAAAAGCTGTCCATCAACCTGGGTCTACAGCACAAGAGAGAGAACATGCATTACATGTAAAAAAAACATTAATGGAAGAGCAAAGTTTCAACACCTCCACTTCTATTAGTTACTTCCTTTAACAAAATTAATACTAATAATATTACTAACAAGCTTTTTTTCCATTAGTCTGTACTGCCATTAACTACACTCTGGGATCAACAAATCCCACATCTGTACTGTTCCCCACATATTGCTCTACAGAAGTAGACCTTATTCACGTTTCTTAGACGAATTAGATCGCACAGCTATATTACTAAATGTCCACATTAGGTACAGGTATCCATTATTTGAAAGATACAAATGCATTCTTCATAAGAGCCAGGAATCATTTAACATAATTCATATATTTTAAAGTTGAAAAACATGATGTTCTAAAGGGTTTTTTAATCATGATGATGATTAAAAAGAAGTCAAACAAACAGACAGATAATTAAGGTTATTACAGAAACATTCGCTGTGCTATTGTGCAAAGGTCTTACGAGGCATTTTGCTCATGTCATTAAACAAAAAGTTTAGTTAATTTCTAAACAGTACAGTACAGATACAAAGAATAAAACAAGGCCAAGTTCACACTATGGAGATCGTCAGTTTTGCACTGCTGCTTATTTTAGCTGTGTGCTTTATACCACATGCTGCTTTTACTCTTAGAAGTTCATGGCTCATTAAGGTAAACGGAGGAGGACTCAAGAATTCAAATCTGCTTTTGCAAGCTGGAACTTGCCTTGATATAATGTTATATAAAACAGTAAAGAAAAGATTAGACTTAAATCTGCAGTTTTAACATACAGAAATGTTTGCCCAAGGTAAGTGGTGGAAGAGTTTCTTTGAGTTTGATTTTTTGTTTGGTTTTGTCTTTTTTTTTTTTTTTTTTTTTAGTTTTCTATGCATGATTTCACCAGATAGCATTAAATTAACATGCATCAAGAACAAAGTGATACAGATCCTAGCCCAGGCCTAACCTATTTAGGGCTCGCTGCAGGATCAGTTTCGTTCTCTGCAATACTTTGAGCTCAAGCTTGAGGGAAAATCAGTTTGAATTTCTTTTTAAAGATAGCACATTTAACAGATACTTTTTAAAGGACGCTCAAAATAAATACTTCAAAACAGCTCTTCATTTGCCATAGCAACTCAAACTCTTTTCATTACTATTTGCTGCTTATATAAATCCAACAATTTTAGCCTGCTAAGGCTTTCCTTCTATTTTGTTTCTTAATTCATTTCCTGGCTGTTAGGAATTAGCAAATTACTACAGAATTCGTATTCACGGAACCGTGACAGGAAAAAAAATACTTCCTCCAACTACTTAAAGTAACACTTAAGGTTAAAACAGTGATGAAACTGCAACAAATTTTGAGCAACACATCAGATCAAATCTTTTGATTATAGACAGTTCTGAGCAGAGAATACTTAACAAATCTTTCCAGTGAATTTACTCGGAAAGATTTCTGAAAACGCAAATAGTGGAGGCAGAGAAAAGGAGAAAGAGTAACAAGAAATGAAAAATACAGGGAGTAGAGGCTTCCAGCAGAATTTTCCTTTAGGTATCACTTTATTGAATTCACATGAGTTAGAGCAGCCTGTAAACACAATTGCTACGATTTGTGTTCCACCTTTTCAGATAGACTAGTATGTGAATCACTATCTTTGCTTTACAACACATTAACCGTAACTAAAACTAACAAATCCATCAGGTCTCTGGGGGCAGAGCAACATGCTTTCACTGAGATTGCAATAGATTTCTGAACAACTGCTTCATGGCTTTAGATATACACAATAGGGGAGGGAAAAAAAAAAATCATACCCAAAGCACAGATTCTGACCTTGTTTTTGCTGATAGAATCAGCAGCTCCCAGCAGCGAGTGGATGCAGGCAGATAAAGCCTCTTGTGACAGTCCCTGAAACACGGCCCTCTGCAAGGATGAGGAAATCAGACAAAAAAAAGAGGTGTCAGCAAAGCTAAAGCAGAATTTCAGAGTTGCAGATTGTGAGGATGTGCTTACTGCCATATGAAACTGTAGATTAATTAGCTACAAACAGGTTGCCTAAGTGCAATCAGACAGGATGGAGCCTTCGTATGTTAGACTAGATGCAGGTCTACACTCAAGCACACACCATCCACCCGCAGCTCTGAATCTGCAGCCAGGTAGTGACACGGTCAATGACACCAGATGCACCCATAGCTCATGGCACAGATGATGCTGACTGGGTAACCTGCCCAGACACTCCACGTGTCAGGGAAACCATTCCTGTGTGCAAGTCTTACTTGCAATAGATGTGAGATCATTCGAGTGAGCTTAACCTCAAGCAAACTCAAATTACCTCACATTTGTGCCAGGTTAGTTAACAACTGTGACAGCTGCCATGGCCCAGGTGACACGGAGCAACTCACCAAGTCACAGCAACTAGCTCTGAGCTGGTTGTAAGAACACAGCTCACCTCCATCAGCGCTCCAACATAGTACTTGACAGCACTGACGGCTCCAAGACTTGTCTGTACCACCTCATTCATTTATTTTATCTACACGGTGCAGGCACAGCATACCAGTTCTGCTAGAATCCCTCGGTGAAAAAGTAAATCAATCACTGGGCAGATAGCACTACAAATGAGCCTTGCAAACAACGCAAAAATGACCTCTTCTCCAAAGGTCTAGCTGAATACAAGGGCAAATATTCATTTATCTTTAATGAGATTGATATATTAAGCAATAAAGTATTAATATTTTTCAGCTTTTTTTTAAGCAAATAGCATCTTGGTAGCAGTTTCACATAACACCTATCAAACATATATTGAAATGCATTAAATGTATCTAATAAAGATACAACATGTACAGAAAAAGCAAACACACTTGCATTACATTTCTCAGAGACTTATTAGCCTTCTGTGCTACTAGGTGACTGCCAAAAATCAGATTCTAAAGGGTAAGTCTCACAATACTTGTGCAGTAAGCACCGCTTTTGTTTCTGTTAAACATGAAGATTCCTACTGCATTCAACTTTGGAAATGTCTCCTCCATTTTGGAAGGTGAAAATATGTGCTACAAAAAAAAATTTTGAGAACATTTCCAAAACGTAGAAGTAGTAGAGTCACCATTTTTGAGAGCAGAAACATCACCTTGTCTAATGTATGCAAAGCACATAGCAAGAAACACATTCACCCAGTAATTTCAGCAGTAAGATCATTCTGTATAACCAACCCAGGACTTCCTATTCTTTCTTATCCTATTCACTCCTCAACTTTGGTGCAATAAGTATCTTGAGCTTCAGACAAATAGCAGAAGCAATAAACGTATGAACTAGTGCTTTTTTTCTAATTCTACAAATACAAAATTGTCTTGGAAAAGATGACCTAAATTTGTCAGTTCACTTGTTTTACGTAACGATAGCAGTACAAAGACTATGAGATAACAGAGGCCAGTAATTGTCCACTCCTAATTTACATTAAATATTTTGACATTGTGCTACATACTTCATAATTTCACTTTAAAAAATTAGATAAAGAAATTTTTGCATACATCTATACATCTGTAGAGTTTGGAGAGACACACTAGAGTCCTTCTGACCGTCGGATACCACATTCCGTGCAGGTCTGCTGGTGAAATTGTGGTCTGGTGCCTGGGATTAAGCGATTCCGCCGAAGCTGTTTAAAAGTAAAATACACTCATAACAAACCTGGCCATCTGTCCTTTCAATGGAGGAGAAGGAGACTGCAATATCAACTGCACTTTACAGCGACTCCACAGTAATAAGATGTATTTTATCGCACCCAAACAGGTTATGGTTTGTTGGTTTGGGTTTTGTTTTGTTTTTCCTTCTAAGCAGGTCAGTATTAGATTTCTGATGTGTATAGAGCACATGGCTGTGAAAGACATGAATTCACTTTCAGTGATGGCCCAGTTCAACCTTTTTTAATGAGTTCTTTTTAAAGGCATGTCTCCAGTGACAGCCCCACACACAGTAGGCTCAACAGCCAAAATGATCAAACAATTACTGGAAAAAAGGTTAGTGATCATGGAACTACAGAAAAAGCTCAAAAAAAAAAAAAACAAAAAACCTCCACCCCATCAATTTTACCTCTTCAGGCTTTCCTTTCTGCAGGACATAATCCTAAATAGGTTAAACAGTTGCAGAATGTGTAGGGTTTAAACATCACGTTAATAATGACAAAAATAATGGCAAAACCAATTTTGTCATGAGGGGGTTGTAAACATAAAGTTGTCCTCCTCGATAACCTTTGTAATAACTTTGTATGCTCAAAATGTATTTCACAACACCTGACAGACGGAAGTCCTATATTGTTTACATTTTGTGCTTAAATCTTGGGAAACAGCTGATTTAATAGCATCAATTAGCGACCATTCAAAAGAGTGAAATTTTAAAATTTGTACCTAATGATGGAATAAGCACTTGTGAAGTGCTTATGTCATCAGTGTGGGAATCGTTGAAAATAATTCAGCAATATCTTTCTGCCTTTTGCAACAGTAAACTTATTGTCACAGTAATTAGAAGGCCTGTAAGATCTCAGTCATCAGCTTGAGGTTCCTGGGCTACTTGTTAGTCACTTCAGCTACTTCTGGGGCACTGAAATGGGAGAGAGGCACCTATGAAGGGCCAATAATCCCAATTATCTCAGGCATTTATCTTCAAATTACACCATAGGGATTCATTCCATCTCCTGAATGCATGTGGGATTTACAGGACTTGTGAATGCCACACACCTGGCTTGAGGCAAGACAAACTCCACTCTCAATGGGATTTGTGGAGTCCAGCTAGAAACAGCCAGAGAGACCTTTGCAGGCCTTGCAAGTCGAAAACAAGAAACTACCAGGTAGTGAGAAAGAATATAAGAAATAACTAACAAAGAGCTGGGAAAGGTGTCACTGGGAAAAATAACACTGTGCCATTACAAACAATGATAAAATAAAAGGAGAAATTTTTCATGGACCTTAGACGAAAATTTGAAGGGCAAATGACTATCATCAAAATAGTCACATTTCATGGAATTTGCTTCCAGTGCACTGCAATTTACAGGCACATGGATCACGTATTTAAGAAGTCAAGGACTATATTCTGAATTACTGTAAACAGCTTTAAATTACTAACTGGTTTCAGTAAGTGGAAACATATTCAAAGGAAGAAGTTGCTTTCTTAGGTAAAGGCACGCACAAAGACACTCCTAGGAGCTCAGAGTATTCATTTAAGAGATGTGCCTGACACACCAAACCACACTTCTCATCTTAGTACAGTTAACAAACACAAGTACACATCTCAATGGTAGGGCTACTTTGCAGTAGAGAATACACAAGCTCCGTTTTATACAAAGTACAAGAGATGCTGTCAGCTACTAAAACAGTTGCTTCGCAGAACGGATTGCACTGAAAGCACAAAGAAATGCCACAAAAAGAACAAAATCTATTTGTTTCTCATTCTAAAAAAATAAAAAGTTATTAAGAACTCTGAGACAAAGCTCACTTCTCAAAATCTCTTACGAATTTCTCTAGAAACATAACCCTTTAAGATACATGCAAGTTTCTCACTGATGGTTCAAGTTAATGCTCATTTTCCATGAGTTTTATGCATCAATTTGACAACATGAGATATATTTCATACCAGATTTAACTAAGCTGCAGGACTCAGGATCTTCTAGCCGGACATCTGAAAATGAAGCTTCAGACGGCAGCTTCTTCTGTTCCTCTTTTAAACTCTGTGCAATTTGCTGCAGAGGAAGATATACCACAAAATTTTTGTTTGTTTTCCTTAATTTGAGCAGCATTATGTTGTTTTGATTACAACAGAGAAAAGCATTGCAAAAGGACACAGCCACACTCAGCTGTCCAGTGTTTCAAAGATATTAAAAGAAATCAAGACAGATGTTTCCAAAACAGTAGCAGAAACATTTCAATATCAATTTAAGATGCACAAGTATTACCCAGAACTGTGTAAAGCACTACTCTTTCCATTTTGCCTTTTTTTACTGATCTCTGAACAATGACCAGTGAAGCCACCTAGAAAGATAAGTTCAGAATATGGGAACCCAATTCAATACTCACTTGGGTTTTACACAGATAATTTTTGTGATGGCTTTATGCCTATAAATTATATGTGCAGAGGGCCTCAAAGTCCTCTCTAGTTTATTCCCTGCAGGTGTTCAACAAAAAGCTTTCCCCTAACATTACTCAACATTTCAACCTCTTTCACTACTTGGTCAGCTTCAAAGCAACAAGAGGCAGCAAGAATGGGCAAAGAACTGCATTAATATTTGAGCAGAACCGCACCAGAAATATTTCTGTTCTGTGCTTTTAACATTTTAATAATTCATTTACTCAGACTGAATGTCTCTCTAACTAGCAAGGTTTTGAGCTTTAAAAGCAATAGAGTAGCAAAATGAATCCCAAACCAGGTAAAAACTGGAGTCTTACAAAGACATATGAAGAGCAGCGTAATTTCTTGATTTAGAATGAGCTGTAAAACTCTCTCCTTCCTAACTGAATGGCCATAGTCAGAAAATCAAGCCTTGTATAGACTAAGTATCTGCATTGCTTGCCTATAGAAGTTATAACTAACATTAAAAGTTCTTACAATCAATTTTTTATCCAGTTCTATTCACACAATTTTAGCAAAAAAATCTCAAACAAACTCCTAACAGTTATACTGGTAAAACTTCTGATCACTAGTTGTTCTGAATGGAGGGATCCCATTTAGCTGCATGTTGTGTTGTGAGCTTCTCAATTACTATTTTTGCTTTTTCTTCAAAAACTTATTAGTCCTTAAACTTCCAGTATGAAGGACAAGTATTCTACAAAGTCACTAGCTTCAGGATTTGTAAATGCTTTCCTAAATGCCTGTGAATGTCCCTTATAATCACAAAAGTATAAACTGTAACACAATAAAAACTTTAGACATGTATAAAGAGAAGATTATAGCAATGTGAGTTCAGTACTAAGAAGTTTCTCTCAGTGTTTTGCCTGTTTACAGGCAAGAACTGAACACAATAAGGTACAGTTATACAATGTTAACTTCTTCCAGCCCACAGCAACATATGTACATATTTATATAACTATAAAGTTTCTGCATTTTATATAAGTAATGCTCTAATTCTAAAGTCAAACAACAGCTTCTCTACCAACTGGTCGGCTGCAAATAAGTCCTACAATTTTCTAAGCACCACCAGCTATTCCGGTAGATAGACAGAAAGCAAAATAGAACAATAAAATCTGGATCTTGCCAGTCCATGTTGGAATTTCGGTTCTTAGTCAACTCAATCCTTTGACTGCTTCAGCCTCTCATTATAAAGTGAATGGCAATAGTTATTTGGCGGGGGGGGGGATCTTTATTATGCTTACTCCCTTCCATGCAATGCTACCTTTCAGTTGCATATCAAATGCAGTTTGCTCTAGGAAAAAAATAATTTAAAGTCTTTAATAGGGCACTTTTTTATTCCTGTGAATGTTTTCATTCTGAAAACTTTCATCAATATTGTATTAACCTTTAAAGTAAGTAGAATTAGTTTGATTCCTTTCAACAGGAACATTGACTGAGAAGGCTTGGAATGACTACAAAAACAGCTAATACTGGTAAGAACTTGAAAAAGGCTACTGGAAACCACTGCCAACATTAAATTATCTAAAAGTACAAGCAAGACTCCGCCCACACTGTCTAAGCATGGCACACATATGGGTATCAAACACTAGTTGATGGGTAATTCTGAAAACAAACTTGCAGCTAACTGTGCCTGGCTAAAGCTTTTCTTCAACTCCAGCTCAACTAGAAAATACACTAGGTAATACCTATTGCTTATGAAAGTAAATAAAAATCTACTGTTAGGAGAGAAAATTTAGAAGCTTCAAGTTGAGACAAAACTTTTAACTGTGAGAACTATTGCCAATTTTATGAAGTTTGACATAAAGTGTTCTCTGATATCTGGTTTACGGTCATAATTTGATCAGCAGGTACAAATTTGATAGTGCCAGTCACACTAAATACACCTAAGAACCTGAAAACCCCATCTGCCAAGCACTATACTGCACAATTGTATAAGCTGCATTTAAAAAGAAAAGCAATCAAGGACAATAAAAAAGCTGACACTCTACCTCCATCATTTCCAACTTGTCAGGATACGCAAGATCGCCCGGAGCAGGCTTGTAGCCTGTGATATCAGTCTGAATGTAAATATGCGTTCTATAGACAAGACGTTCTTGTACATCTTCTAACATCTGCTTGACGCCAGCTGCAAATGCACCCAGTTGTTCAGCTGACAAAGATTTAAAAAAAAAAAAAAGCACAGATTTAATTATAAAACAAGTTTATACCACAAAAGTTTGAAGGATCACATATAGAACCACCATAAAACTGGCTTGCTGCAGATGAAGTCAAACTACATTTTGGAACAGGGGCAGGCAAATTTGTGACAAACAAAGAATTACTGAACTGTGTATTGCAGTTGCTTCAGCTCCCTAAATTCTCATTAGATTGTGAAAATGAGATCTTACACTGCTAACATCAAACGCTACATTAGAATTAAGCACTCTGATTATTTGAGACTCGGATAGGTCTGAGTGGTATTTCTGCCTGGACACCAAACCAACGTGCTTTGGTTCTGTCACAGTCAATGACCACAGTAAAACTGTCAGGAGCTGACAAGCTCACTCATCTACCTGCCCACCACAAGAGATGATCCAGAGCAGTTCACATCCAACTTAAGAACTCTTGTATCAGCCTGAGTTTAAGTAGTAGAAAGTCACTTAAGATTAGCCAAAGGATTATGTCACCATTTTTTTCCTCATTTCCAACGGTGTCAGAATTCTACTTCCAGAAAAATGAGTAATACTTCATGATGTTGGCCCAGTTTCAGAGGCAAAGAGCTATGCTGTGTTATACACCAGCTACCTAGTACGACTTTTGTTTATCACATGGTGCAAAGTTAAGACTATGAAATTATTCCATTACACATTGGTCATACTAAAGAAATGAGATACTGGATTTTCTTCCTGAGGGACAGCTCACTACTATAACACTATGAGCTCTGAACAATTCCAAAACTCAAAAATCTCTACCAGCTACATAACTCCTCTGCTGAAATTATAATTTCTAGTCTGGGAAACACTGTATCAAGGAGAATGAAAAAAAATATGTTTGCATTCCTTTGTTTTATCATCATGTATGCAGAAAGCTCTACATGGATGATGCACTAGCAGGGCCAAATGAAGCAATTCAATCACTCTAAAAGTTCATTTAAATCGATCCTGGCGCATGTATACACACTGTGTGGATGCCTGCTTGCATTTGTACAATCTAGAGAAAACAGGACTATATAATATCAGTATATTAATTTAAATGAAGATATACACAGACCCATAAATACAGACCTTTCTGTTATAAGTGAAAAAATATTATTTATTTAAAATAACTTTACCTCATCTTTGACATGTTTAAGACCCATTAGAAAGAAAAAAAAAAAAAACAAACAAACACTAGGGATTTTGTCTATGCAAATTAGTAACTTTACCAGTTAAGAAGACAATTAAAAACTATCACATTCCATCCATGAGTTACCATTGTTCTGTACATGATCTTCAAGCATCTCATTTTTGAGAATCCCGCAGAGTTCAGAAAGGGTCTCTAAGTGAATGACATGGATGATCATTGGCCTCAGGACATCATACAATGAAAGACACAGCTTCTCCAAGAGTTCACTATGAAGAAAAAAAATAAAACAAAGCAAAACACTTTCAGGATCCTGAAATGCCAAAATAAACTTTTATGACAAACGCAGATTATTTTACGGCAAAGATTTTTAGAAATAGAATGGGAAAATAATGCAACATGGTATCATAGAAGACTTAAGAAACAACTGTTTAAAACATGAACCCCTAATTTCCTACAAAGTCTTTTAAGAGAAGTAGGATACCAACTGCTTGAATGGTGGTACAGTTTTGAATTAATTTTTTTTAAGTACAAAAAAACCCAACCAACTAATCAAGCAACAACAACAACAACAAAAAAGCAGCCAACAACTCAGCCTGTTACAAAGGGAAAATACTGCAAACTAATTTACCTGGCTTCTGTGTAAAGAAATGCTCCTGCTGAGCTCAGAATCACACCCTCAATTTCCCCTTGGGAAAACACTCATCTGATTCCAAATACTCAATAGTTAATTAGAACCAGGAGTACACAAAGAGGCACACAGGAGGAGAAGCTTGGCGACCTTTTCTGTAACAACTTCCAATGCTGCAGGGCACACCTTCCCATCTAACTCAAGTTACAATATCAATGCAATATGCAAAATCAGAAATCCCCCTTTGATTTATTTTTTCCATCCTGTTCAAAGTGATGCATATCTTGGTTAAGACACCAGCAGCATTAATGTCAGACATTTTTGCCATTCTCAATGCTCCCTTCACTAACCACAGATTAAATACTAACGTTGTTGCCAGCAGCAGAAAAATAAAGTAATTCCCCAGTTAGACTTGGAAATATAAACACTAAAAATATTTAAGTATTTACAGTGTGGTACGGTTGTTGAGTTTATTGCACTGTGTATTTTTTTCTAATTCAAGAATGGCAGCTGACAAGAGCACTTCAGCTCCTTTCAGAGTGTGGACAAAAAAAGCTCACAAAAACATTTTCAATTTCTCTCTTCTGTTGTATTCTACAACTGTGCAAGCAATTTGATAAAACAGTAACTCTCAATGTCAGAAGCAGAAACAAAGGAGAAAGTTTCAACAACCTTACTATTAAATACAACACTCAACCTCAGATTTCTACTTGTTGCTAGATTTGTGGTAAACTCTTCGCTATACATAGACACCTACCTCATATCCTCAGGGCACCTCAGCACTTCAGAAAAAAATGAAGTTATTTTATTATGTACCTAATAAAGTAGTTACTATTTGAAACAGTTTCCTCAAAATATTTTATTTAGATGTAGGCCAAAAATGGGAACAAGTTCTTAAAAAAGGAGGTAACTACTTTCCATCAAGATTCAAAAATAATCAGAAGTCTACTCTCATTCTTGGTGTAAAGAGCAATAGTGACAATATTTCTGTCCGAACAATATTTTACACTGATTTCCATCAGGGATGCTTATTTCAGGATTTGCACTAAGATAGCTAAATTGGTTCTTAAACCAATTTAGTTAGGTCACCTCAAATCCTGAGCATGTCCCACATGAGACCTCAATTTCTGAGAGAAGTGAAAGACTGCTATTATTCTGGCACTATGGCTTATTTCTAGTGAGGCTTTATGTGCTTATTTCCCTTCAGCTTTAGAGGACAGGAGGGCAGTGGGCAGTATTTTTACTAGGTTACTCCTATTCAACTCAAGCTGCACTTGATTTTAAGACAATACAACACTGAAAACTAGCATCTCAGTTATATTTATTGGAATACACTTCATTTATGAACTTCATAGCAAGGGAACATGACGTGCCCAAATTTCGAAATTAAATATCATTATTAAAACATACCAGCAACTTGGAGAATAATCTACTCAACTGCTCTAATATTACAGGTCTGTTGTAAAAAACTCACAATACTTTAAAATGCAATTACCATGTGAAGACAACAACCTGTCCCTCTTCTGGATATGGTCACTGTTAGGTGTCTGCTACCCTGCCTTCCATTCAGCCCACATACTGCCACATGGGGCAGCTCACTAAATCCTTGATGAAAAATGGTTGGAGTACATCAGCTTAATTTTACACTTAAGCAAATGAAAAGCACTTCTAAAACTGACTGTGCAAACTTTTGGCATAGAGGTAGTACAAAAACAGCCGAGAGCTGTAGCAGTGTAAACTTCTACAGCTACTGTCAAAGCAATTCTGTGTCTTTATCTCTTTCAGACCATGTACAAAGCACTTACATTACTCAGATTATTCATGGAGACCTTAAGCTATCAGTTTTGCTTGGAAAAAAATAAAACAAAACATCCAATTCTGAGGTACAAAGTGAATAAGGGTTTTTTTTTCTTGCTAGTTCTTACCAACCACTTCAATATTTGCATGTAACAATGTCTGCTATATCACAGTACGGAAAATACAACGTGCAATAAAGCAAAACTAGCATGTACCACCTACTCCAGTTTTGGTGTTGGTTTTGTGAAGAACTCATTGTAAAGCTGATGTTCATCCTGGCATACATGGACCATAAAGGCACAGCCACTTCGTACCTGTATTCACAGAAATACAAACACTAGATTATTTCCCCTGCATCAGTACCACAGGAGGTATTACAGATATCATTATATATCATTATATCATATATTGTATTATTATTATTGTTGTTGCTGTTATCATTACTACTACAGCTATAATTGAAGCTTTGTGCAATTCACTATTATTGAGATCAACTATAAAACTAAGGACTGGAAAGACATTATTAGGCAAATAAAAGCTCATTGTGCAACTTCCATCCCTTTTTGTTTCTGGTGAAATTTAAGTAACCACGTTTTACGCTTTTGCAAATACCCAGTGTTTTTGCAGAATAATTTTCCACAAAATATGCATTACTTAAAAATATTAGTAACATTTTAATGATTCAAAACCACAAACAAAAGTGACAGCTCTGCATGTAAACAACTGAATTAAATAAGCGCATTTTACTTGGGGAAAGAAGGATCAAAATACAACAAAAACCTCACAACACATGACTACATTACATACCAAAGCACAATGATCCCTGTTGTTCTGACTGGTTAATTCTGTAACAGTGCTAGCAATACTTGGACCAAGCAGAAGCTCCCTCTGGTCGAGGTAACATTGATGGATTTCATTGAGAACTTGTTGATACCTAGCCAAGAAATTAAAAACAGTAAATGCCCCCTGAAGCTCATTTTCTTGTAAGCATAAAATTCATTCTAACACCCTCTTCAAGTATACATAATTTCAATTTTTAAAACATTTTAAATAACTAATGCGTTAAATAGTATCTAAGCAAAAGTAAAGTTTATCAAAACTTTAAATTGTTGAAAATAAGTTATGCAGAAGTACTCACTCTGGCATTTTTTCAGATCTTTGCTCTACTTGTTCAATAAGAGTCTACCAAATAAAAAGAAAAAAGTATTATCAGAAGTGATTTTTTTCTCTGATAATCAGAAAACAGTTTGCAGTATTTTTCCATGGACACAGTGTGCAATCTTTGGACATTCACACTCGCACAAAATGCAATCCTTGCACTAACGCTATTAATAAATTCAAACCCCATTTTATAGCTTCCTTTTTAACAGTTAGTTATCAGTCTACTTACTCTGACTTTGGGAGCAGCTGCTCTGAATTTTACATAAAAAAGTGTGAAGGCATTGTCAGAATTTGGCACAGCTGAAGGATCCTGAAAGAAGAGATGAGTAATTAGGTACAAAGGAAAATACTATATTTGGCTTCTAGTATTAAATGGCTGAGATAATTTGGCTCTAAAACTGGGCATTGGTTCTGCATGTTTCCGTTACCAGTGGAAATGTTCTTCGCCACTTTCCATCCAGAAAGACACACTTGTTTCAGAACTTGGATACAAGCCAGACAGAAGAATGAAACCCAAAAGAAAAGTTTCAAGCAACAGTCTCTACAGAAAAAGTAACATTTTCAATAACCACGGCATTCTCTAGCAGAGACAACAATTTTCTCTGGATCCACCACAGTAGTACTGATTGCTGCTCCTTAATCTGTAGTACTAATATGGAACAAAATTTCCCTTTCATCTGCCAGTCCCAGGGCGGAGAAGCCAAGTTTCAGCTCACATTCAACCTTCAACTGGAATGTCAAGTTTTGAGGTGGTTCCCCCCACAGCTTCCTGGCTTAGCCAGGCAGACAGCTTGAACTTAGACAAATTCTAGCACTAACAAAGCAGAGCAGAGACACAATTTAGCCATCAGGTTTCCTTCCCCTTATCCCTAGTGATGACAGAGATGGCCTTCCCTTGAAACATGGTGGGGACGGGAAAACTCTTCCACATTCCACACCTACTTTGATCCCTGTGAGCAACCTGGTCATCCTACAAACACAGATCAAAATCCCCACTCACTCACACATGAGGAGTAACAAAGAACACCCAGATCTCATCAGCCCCTTTCCAGTCCTGACAAAACCTCTTCTTGTCTTCCAATAGGACATCTCAACGCTCGATCACAAGACCACTGGCCCAGTACTGCACTTCTAGCAGAAGCAGACATTTTATGTTTTATAGAAATATGCAAAACATCCATAAACCCCTCATGTAGATGGGAAGAACATCATCATCTGACTCCTAAAAGAGGTCACCTACCTGACTTCAACTGCTAAGCTGCAATTCCAATCCAGAAATGAGGTTTCACTTCTTTCTGTAGACATGCTTACCATCAGAGATGGTCAATTCTGTCTGAATTCAGCTCGGTCATGGCAGTCCATTGACATCAAACCAAGATACAATACTTATTCAAAATAAAAAGTACTATTGTACCAAATACAAAAAATGTTCAATGACCCTTAACCAAGACTTCTTTATGTCTGAAAGATGCTAGAATTGAGAACTGACAATTTCACTGGTTATCTCTCATGACACCAAGTGTGACTGCAAGCAGACTGAGCACAAGGCATACAACAACTAACTGGAGAAAGAAAATGTGTAGAAAGAGACATTCCCCTCTCCGCTGCCCAAATATTGCAGCACGAGATGATAAACATTTTAATGAGATCAGAAAAACTCCCTACTCACCTTTATACCTAAATCCCACCAGAATGAGGAGTAAAAGACCTAACTCTTCCCTGTGACTCTCTAACGTCACCGACAACACTTTGAAACTAACCAAAAGATACTGCCAAAACCAGTAGGAACCTGCCACAGTTATTCTCTGCAGCTTCACCAAGCAGCGCAGATTAATCAAAAAGAAATATTTAGATGAGCAAGAACACTCAAAAATACTCCCTGGAATATAATACTGAAAGAGTCACATCATGAATTCAGAGTTATTGTGCTTTAACATTTTTCGCCCTACGACATAAAGCTCCCGTATTTATTCTCCAAGTATTCCCTACTCTGTCAGATTCGACTGAAACTTGCACAGTCTACACAAACGGTACAGGATTGACCTGTTTTCACACAAAACTCCTGACACCTCCCACCTTCAAAAAAAAAAGAGAAGAAAACTGCATACTGTTATAACAGACATTTCAGTACAGCTCGAGTTACCACTGATTCACCTTACCCTTTTCATTAACTGGCTTGTGAGGTTCTGTAGTGTATTCACAGTGTATGTCTTGATAAGGTGCATAGCTTTGGAAAGGCATTGTTTAAACTTAATCAAATATACAGGATAGTCTTTAAAATTTGGCTGAAAGAAATAAAAAAATCCATTTTAAATACAAACAATAAGAGAGTCGAAAATTTATCAAAACTTAAAATACTCTTTTACTAGCTAGAAATGCTAGTTAGTACAAACTAAAGCATTTGATAAAAATAAAGCAGAATATTAAGTATACTCAGTGAGAGTTTCTTAAGTTTATAAACCCTCATCTTTGCTTTCTTACTCTACCTGGCAGAGAACATTTTACAGAAAAAAAAAAAAAAAAACACACCACAAAACCAGTATGAATACATAGCTTTGAAACTATAAAGATTTCACTAAAAACAACACAGAATTACTTACGTGAGATGAAATATATGCAATACAATCATCAAGCTTAGCCAGCATGGGAATGAATCCTTCACTGTTCACAGATAGTGTTGGGGAATTCAATTTCTTTGGAAAACAAGACAAAGCATCATTGTAAGGAACCTGAGTAACTTAGCATTGGCAACAGAGTTCAAAAGATTGGTACACTTTCATTTTCTAAGACTATTATTGAAATAATACTTACTGTATTGATGTTTTCCAGCTCATTAAAATAAGAAAGTTTCTGCTGGATGTTTTCAGCCAGGTCAACAAGTTCTGACTGTTAAAAATCAATAAATAAAAGAAAATCAGCAACCTAGAAAGTAGTTTAAATATATATATTTTTATACACACACAAAAAATCATTCAGCCTCCCTTTCAGTTCTCAGCACACAGCAGTGTTAACTAGTTCTAGATAACTCGCAACCAAGTACAACAAAAGGTGCAAATGCAGCAATGCTCTCTTGCTCTCTCTTACCAGCAAAAGACACATTACTCTCAACAGTCTACTTAAAAACATATATTCTACAGTATTCCACAGATACTATTGCACACAAATAGCAGTGCTGCCATCAGTATTACAGAGAACTGTAGAAATACTGTATTTGGGGGTTGGAGCCTTTAACAGTTCTCCCTTATACAGTCATGCTAAAAAGTCATATTCATTATACCACTGTTGGAACAGCTCATGAGGAGAAAGAAAGTATCTGGGAAATAATCTCTTAACTTAAAAAAAAAACCACTTTCTTTTTACAATAACCAGATCAAAATACTTCCATAAGTGATGTCAATTATTAATTTCAATAAAGCTTGCACTTGTTAGACAACAGTTCAAAAGATCTGCTCAGCCAGCTATCCTGATGAAAGTGCACATCAACACAAATTAAACATTATACTGTGCAGAACCTGACACCCTAACTGCAAGAGAAACACACCAAAAATGAGGTCCCGAACCAAATGGTGCGATCGTCACCACAGCTCACAAGTTTTCCCAGCCTAACAAAAATAAACTTTCATTTATGGTACCTTAGGAATTTCCAGTAATGCTTCTATTAAAAATTACCTGCTCTTTCAAAAGTTGTTCACAGGCCTCATGCAGCGTTCCTGTCTTCGTGGACACAAAAAGATACTGTTTTTGCAGCGACTCCAAGTGTTGAAGGGCACTATTCACATCATTCAAGATAGCATCACATTGCTCCTGAAACCCAGACAAGTAATCCCTCATCTGTCTAGAAAAAGAGAATCGACAGATAACAGAAGTAAAATTTCACTTTCCATATCTGCAAATTCAGCTGCCTGCATGGACACTGCCATCAGCTTTCCCTCTCCAGGAATAAAAGACCACTCGCACCAAGCAGGAGTGCACAATAAACAGGTGTTTCGTGACCTGCAGAAATAACAGAGTTAAAGGGCTTGGAATGGCGACTGCAGTAACTCCACTTACCCGACACTCCTCATCGCAAGCCTACCCAAAAAGTAACAGCATGCACCACAGAGCCGGGGCGTCAAACTCATTTTCACCAGGGGCTACTCCTAACTACTCCTACATTTATACAGTCCTAAAATTACATTCAGCCCTTTGAAGGCAACCGTGAGGCTGATGTGGCCCTCGGTGAAAATGAGTTTGACACCCGTGGTCTAGAGCATGCAAATACTGTCTAAATGCACAACACAAACATGGCAACTACTGCAGGCTACTGTTAGCAGCCAAATTCTACATGCCTTTGGGTCTCTTCCATACAATTTTCAGCTTCCATTTAGAAATTACTTTTACTCTCCTAAAGTAGTTGAAATTATCCAGAGGATTCAAGATTTACTGTGAGTATTTTAAGAAGCTTAAAAGCAACAGATTCAGTTTCTCTAAGGCTCATAAATGATCACTGAACATATGTCAAGCATTCAGCTTAACTAAAACATCACTTAAAATTAGTTACTCTTGGATGTCAGCTAAAACTTTTGAGCTCTGCTTTACTACACAAAAAGCAGCAAGTAAAATCATAATCCTCTGCAGTTGTGTGCAACCTTTCAGTGTACAACAGGCAAAGAACTTCCTCGTTTTCCTCCTTCTCCTCTGGCCTCCTGCAATCAGTTCCACATTGGCCACCCTACAAACCACTCTGCATCCATGGCACACTTAAGTAACTGTGTGCGCTATTATGAACATGTCAGCTGACAAAGTGCCAGGATGCTGCTCTTCTTAGGTTCTTAATGATCTGAGCACGGGCTTAGTATATGCCTAAACCTCTCCTTTTAGAACTGTCACATCCTCAAATGTGAGAGCAACAGGGGAAGAGGCATACCAAAGAAAAGCAGAGAAAAACATTAGAGGGGAATACAGCAGCATCTCTCTGTGGCCAAGGGCAAGTTTGTAAAGCCTCAAGACATAAGCCAGTTTCCATAAAAGCCATCAGCAGATTTGTCTAAGCTGTTCAGCTGTACTTCAGACTCTTCAGGGCTAACTGGGAAAGGCAGTGGGAAAGGGTTCTCCTGGACGTGATGGAGAAGTCAGACAAAAATAGATGAGAATGCCAAGTCTCAAAACCGGAGCTGAGCAAAGTGTCACGGAATGCAGGGAATGCGGATACAAAGTCACAGCCGCAGTCGCTGGTGAGCCAAATGGTGACAGAAGAAATGACCAGCAGCCACATCTGCTTACACAGTCTCACCCTCAAAGGATGCCATTTCAATAGCAGCAGCAGTTGAAAAGGCATATAAAAACTCCCAGACTGCCTTTGTCTACAGCCCTGTCTATAAGACAAAAATTAATTCAATCTTTCTTACTATACTGTGCAGTTCAGAATGAAATCTGTGTCCCTTTTAACTGCCCTGCAACAAGTGCAATAGCCTTTGGGATAGGAGAGGGGCACACTGCCGCGGAAAGCTGCAGCTGTTCTAACACATTCCCTCATTCCTCACAAGCTGAATCCAAATGCACAATAACATTACAAGGACAAGATGAAGTCCTTCCAGGTTTAGCATGCTTACAGTGAAAGGAACCAAGGGAGAACACGTACCTGTACTTGGCACCTTCATCTTGATCCATCTGTGTTTGTACCTGAGCAAACCAGGAGAAGAACTACAAGAGATTTCATAGTGTGAAAAACACAGATATCACATGCAATCAATAAAAAAAAAAAAAATCAGATTATGAAATTAAGATGAGCTTTTGTTAAAAAGAGATGTTTCAGAACTAAATTATTAATCGAGGAAACAAACTATAGCTGTTCATTTTAGGTGCCTTCCAACTGAAATATTCCATTCCTCCACTAAATTAAAATGGGAAAGACTGAATTTCATCTGTTTTTATTTGCACAAGAACAAGGTTGTCACATTAAAAAGGAGGAGAGGGGGCATGACATTCTATACTATGAGCAATGCCACCTTACTGAAGGGGTGCCTTACTCTCACATAAGACTCCACCCGAAATGAGAAAAGGATCTGTCACTTAAGAGCTAAGACTTCAATGATTTTTTTTCCCCCAAGTTTCTTCACGCATCTGGAAAATGCCCCAAAAATTTTAACGCACTCACCGAAAGCCAGGCAAAAGACATAGAAACTCACAGAATTCTCTGAAGAACATTACTCCAACTTGGAGTTTACTCAGCGCCACTTACCTGCTGGGCTGTTTCAATTCTTTCATCCTCCATCCCCAGGGTAGCAAATCCTTTCAGGAGGACATCCTCTGTGGATTCTGGCACCGCAGCTGTCAGCATAACACTTAGTGACTGGGACGTTAGGCTGCACAGATCTTCAATTGGCAGCTGCTCAAAAAAATCCCACAAAACTTTAGTTAGACAACTTACTAATAATTAGTATATTCAGGTCAACTACAATAACACAATCCAAAGCATCAACCTGAGAAAATTACAGGCATCTGCTTTTGAAGATACAAATACAATGGACATTTTACCGTCAATATGATAACACACCAACAACTACAACATCTACATATTAAGGAACACCTATATTTTTGTTAGAGTCAGAAAATATCATACAGTTTTTTATATAAGTACACATTTGTGTAAGAACAGAAACTGAATGTACATGTACCTGACATACTGATGAGCTTAATTTAATTTCCAATTTAACTGTTTCTGTACTCAGAGAAATGCACTAGAAAAGTTATCTGAGAATATAAGAATTCAGAACACATGAAGAAGCAGAAATAAACACCAGTATTGTCTACACTACATGGCAGCACCACTGCACAGGAATTGTCAGATTTTTTTGCCAGGTATTTAGAGAAAACTCAAGCCTTAACACTGCCAGAGTTTATTCAGGAAATAGTGTTTCATACTTTCTCAAATGCTTTTCAATGAAGAAGGCAAGCTAAAAAGGAAAGCTTTTTTACAAGAAAAGGATGGGAATTACTGGCCATATTTTTCTTAAGCAACAAAAATACAGAAAAAAGTAACTTGAGAGAAGCTGTATTCAAGTATGACTGGAGAATATTAATTAGCTCATACAAAACAAATTAATTCAAGAAAACAAATATGATTATATACTCTTCATCACCATAATACCTTTTTTAATTCACTTGATAAGCACAGTATATTTTCTATTGATAAGAACATCAGTACCATAAAAACAGAAAATACTACTTCAAAATAAACTGGTGTCCCTCTAGAAAATTACTCACTCAGGACAATATTCATTGCCTTGTAATATTAGTCTGGCAAAGAATGAACTGTCGGTATCTGTTCTCTCAGATATCTGAGAAAGCACAGATTGAACTTTTTTGTTCCAACTTCTACATATCTTCCCAAAACAGTCAGGGCCCTTGCTGGGGAATCAGGGTTTCCTCTCGTGACTACTGAGGAAAAGATGAGTCTACCAGAGCTTCCTTTTTCAGAACAGCTGAGATGCCACCGTCGCAATCCACTGCAACGGGAGCCATGACCAGCTGAAGTCCTCAATGTCTCGGCAACCCCATTGTCCTGACTGGCAAATATGGTACCTGCCTTGTTGCAAAGCTGGTTTAGATCCATAGGAAGATCCTTCGATAGCAGCACTTCCTTCTACAATAATTTTGGATGCCTGCCAGTATTTACTTTAATAGAGTGGCATTCAGCTTACACACACAAAAAAAAAAAGAAACCAGGAAGCATGAAATGCAACAGGTGCATTTCAGAAAGGAGTTGCTTCATTCCCTCCCCTTTCTTATTTTGACCTTTCAGATGCTTGCTAAGAGGAACTTCGTTGATTTTAGGACACTGTATCTCATGCTACCATCCTGTTCAAATACAAAACCTCTCATGAAAAGCACAGTTATGGAATGCAAACTTTTTGTTCCCCTCCCCTTTGCAGACAAGGAAGCATTCATAAATAATCGTCTTGTCAAGAGTTTGATGTCTTATAACTGGGTGGGAGACCATATCTTCCATGGTAATGACAATTTATTAGGCTTTTTACCACTATTTCTGGCTTCATACACCTCGTTGAATGATCTGTGAGTTGTACCAGGAACTAACATTAGTGCGAGCAGCTATGAGCTGACCAGGATCTAATTAAGAGGACCTAAACCACGTAGCTCCACGACTACAACTCTCAGTTTTAAGAGGACAAACTCTAATGAACTGAGAGAAGTAGGAGGGACAGCCAGTGAAAGCCCCGCGGATTTTAAGAGTGCAGCAGCCTCGGCTGCCCACAAACCCTCGCCAGCCGGGACAGGCGGTACCGCGGCCTGAGCCGCCTCGGGAAGGCTGAGGGACGAGCGAGCCCTCTCGGGGGAGGCGAAACGGGGTGCCGGGCTGGGCAGGCGGCTGTGAGCGCAGCGCAGGGGACAGGGCGCCGCCGGCCCGAGCCCCCTCTGGAGCGCAAACCCTGTGAGCACTGGGAGGGCGGCGGCCCCGCAGGCCACAGCTGGCCGGGCCGGGCCGGGCCGCCACCCCCTGCCTCCCGGCGACGTGGCACCGCGGCGCCTCTCTCTCGCCCGCCCGCCCTCCCTCCCTGCGGTCCGGGCAGCGCCGCCGCCTCACCTCGGGCGGCACCGGCAGGTTCTCGGCCGCCGCTTTCAGCTCCAGCACCGAGTCGGTCTGGCGGTCGCTGAGCGGCGCGGTGGGCTGCGGGCGGCGGTCCCACAGGCTGAGGCGGTCCCGCAGCTCCCTGCCCGCCAGCTCGGCGGGCGGTGGCTCCGCCATGCTGTGGCAGCTGCGGGCGGGCGGCCGGGCCGGACCGGGGGGAGCGGGGAGGAACGGAACGCTGAAGAGCACGGCGGCGCTTCCGGGGGAGGCACAGCGCAAGCCGCCCCGCGTCGCGTGGCAGCAGCGTCATTGGTGGGGAGGAGAAGTGCGTCAGCGAGGAGCGGAAGCGGGGAGAACGGGGGCTGGTTGGATTAGCGCCCCCGTGCGGCGGGGAGGAGCGCAGGCGGCCACCGTGCGGGATCCCTCGGACAGAGCCAGCCCCGCCGCGTCCCCGCTCCGCGCCCGGGGACACCGCCGGGCAGCCTGGAGAAAAGCCGGGGCTGGCAGCGGGCTCGCCCCCTCCATTCCCCGAAGCCTCCTCTGGAGGCGGCGGAGGCAGGGAGTGCAAAGACAACCGTGGTGATGGCACCGGGCCACCCCCCACCCCGCAGCCAGCCCCTTGCTCCTTCTGGGCTGCAGCTCTGTCCCAAATTCAACCACAGCAAAACATTTGTGTCAATAACAAAAAAAACCCCACACTTTCACAACAGTGTTTTTGATCTAGTTTAACCCGACGTGACACCTGACGTCCTCCTGACACAGGTAAGTGAAGTCCAGGAGCACCTATTGCCATCACATTTGCCATGACCCTGGTGACAAACCACCGTTGGCTCGTTGGTCCCTAGTCCCGCCCCCCCCTTGTCTCTGCTCCTCCCCGGTGTGTGAGCTCTAGCACTTGCCTGGCCCTGAAACACGGCAGGGAGCAACTGTTCCTTTTCTATGTCATCACTCAGCTTCCTCAATTAGCAAAATGGTTTTAATTTTTTCTGCAGCATCACCCACTAAGCTCAGCTGCTTTTTCCATAATGCCCCAGAACCTGCTGCAGATTTCACTCTTTACTTTGAGAATACCCTTATCTTTGACTTGCTGATAGTTTTTGTTATCTTAAATCTTTTATCCTTATATATTCAAAATATATATATGGCATGTCTGAATTAAAGAGCTTGGAAGCAGTGTGAGGTATTCACTGCTGCAGTCACCTCAGCTGAGGTCCTGAACTCCCATGTTGCTGTTTTGATGACTTTGTTGCTTACTAGGTAATTTCAGGCCATCTTGTCTATCTGTTCCTCTCCAACTTCCCCACACAGTAGCTGGTGCAGTGTTACTCCAAAGTGGCAGGTTCCTCATCCCCTCAGAGCTGCATTCATCAGACCTGTGTTACTACACATGAACTCCAGAAATCCACTTTGCTTACAAGTGTAATAAACACATTTTCGCTGTTACATAAAACCAAGCTGATTGATCTGTTCCAGACATGATTTTAAAACTTTTAATAAGCTTAAAAGTGTAAAACATACACTCATTTTACATAGTGTACAAAAATCTTTACAAATATTTCTATTAAAGCATAGAAACAAACAAACAGTGCACATATGCACACCGATATACAAAGAAAAACATTGTGCCTTCGGGAAAGAAAGTGCCTTGTGCATTTAAAAATCCCTTTGTGAATTCAAAATTAGTAATTTTAAGTGATTATAGTAATTTTGAAATCGCAATGAAATTTCTTTAAGTGGAATGTATGATTAAGCAAAAGCGTTTGAGAGATTAACACAATGCCACCGAAATCCAAAGGTCTGCATCCAGCTTTGCCCATCTGTGGACACAGCAGAACCACTGTGTGACCTGCATCTCACATGTTTCCTGTCTGGGAATTCAACAGCAATATTTGTAAGAAGAACCTTGACATTACAGTTTAGTTAATGGCCCTGAAGTTTTGATACACAGTTAAGTCCAAGGGTAATGCTTTAAAGGAAGTTGTGGTTCATTTCTACATAAAATGTTTACTCGCATGTAAGAGCAACTTGTGCCTGTTTCCTACATGAAAGTGCTCAGTAGTTCTGGGTTTGGGTATCTTTTTAAACAAGGCACAGTTACCTTTGGAGGGCTTTGGTTCTTTTCACACAGGCACCTACATGACACACCTTGAACTGTAAAGTGTAAAACTAGCATCTTTCAGATGATACAAGACAGCCAGTAACCATTACTAGGAGTTCTTTCCAACAGTGGAAGAAGCACGGAAAGTTTCTCTGCAGGATAGGCAGAGGAGCATGGACTTGTTCAAATCATTTATGCTTAAAAAAAAAAAAAAAAATCAAGAATCATACATTGAGGGGTAAAAAAAAACAAACCACAAACTTTCTTCAGGCTATGCAAAACTGACAACTGTAACAACCACACTTTCAAATTAAGCTGGATTATTTCCAGCAGATTATGCAGACATCCATGGAATTAGAACACAGGAAAGCTCTAAAACGAACAGATTTTGTATTGCAGCAGCTGTTTTGCTGAACTGAAAGCCTGCAAAGATGTCTTGTGACACTTCCCAGTTAATGAGAAGCTATAAACTATTGCAGTCAAATTGGATACACTTCTGAAACAGGGAAAGCCCATCTCCTTGGTACTACCCGTCTTCCTTTACAGAGAGATTGTTCTTTGCCTCTTATAAAACACTGTGCATCTGAGCACGAACAGCATTAAGCTGCATTACAGATCTTAAGAACGCTTAACGAGTTGACAGAGGTATTCCACCATGTTTGGTTCAGTCTAGAAAACGTTGCACATCATCCACTGAGTGACACGAGTGAGCCATTGTTACCAGAGCCAGTTTGCCATGAAGTCACTTCCAGGTTGTTCTCATTCACAGTCTTGTAGTGACCTCTTCCTTTGGCCAGCATCTCAGACAATAAAGAGCAAATACTCAAGACAACTTACAAGTTGTTCTAAAAACAAACAGTATGTTAACAGAGTTCAGTACACAATTCAACATGTCATAAGTCTAATTTCTTCAGCTGTTCATATGTCAGAAAGAACTGGAGCAGCTGATTAAGGAAAACTGTTTCCTGTTCACACAGTGCAAAATTCTCACTTCACAACTGAAGTACAGCTGTATCTGTGTGAAACTTTGTTCCACTGTTTCTTCCCTCCTGTGTCATGCTGCTGGTTGGCCATTTTTGTTGTTCAGTACTAGGCAGAACAATTAAACTTGCTTTAAGCTGGTTATGTCAATTACATTCCCATTGCTATTCCTCAGGATCTTAAACAAGACTGTGGAGACAGGAGAATACTGTGAAATCCCTTAGCATCTTTACTCACTTAGCTTTGACAGGCTAAAGTAGGGTTTGCTCACAGTAAAAAACACTACCAATCCACTTCCAGGGCTCTGATCAGCTGGCTCTTGAAACAAAACAAAAATAATGTGAGACTAAAATAAACAAAGATTTCACGGCTAACTGCGAATACTTTCTCCAGTTCTGGAAATAGCTCCCAATCCTAACCCATCTGCTCAAATTTATTTAAAACAAGGCTCCAAACTACAGAAATGGATAGGTATGAAATTGGAGGAACTGAAAAGTATTTTGCAAGATCACATTCTAATATTCACTCTGTGTGAATCAATAATTCAATCTGACCAGCAGTGACTAAGAAAATTGTCAACTGCATAATTTTCCATTCATAAAACAGGAATATTTGTGCTGACATGCTACTTTCTACACTGAGCATTCTGTGAAACTGTCAATACTTGCCATTGCATGGCTGCCTTAGCAGATCTGCACAACTTTGAAAAGGATACAATGATATTCCAAGGACCAAGTCTTAACCAGTTTGGCCAAAACCCTTTATATAGAGCAAAAAAGCCTTCATTCTTCCATGTCTGTAGAAAAAACAAACAAACAACTTAGATATTTAAGTGTGTTCTTGCTGTGTGGTGTGTGTGTGGCAGAGGGCATTTATTACTGAAAAATCTAGACAGCATCTAATCTAACAGGATTCTGCACCAGACAAGGGGATGGCTTAGTGCTGTAACCTTGACTTAAACATGATTTATGATGGGACCAAGAAACATTTCACTACACAATGCCAAGATTAGTAATGACTGCAGCATTACCTGGCAGGTAAAGATGCAGTCATTCAGTACCCATCCCAGTTTCATCCAAATTTCACTCCTGGACTTCCCCCCCCCCCCCCCCCAAAAAAAAAAAAAACCTTGCAGAGTGCTGTATGTAAACCTGCAGCTCACATCAGGCACCACCTTGAAATTTTTCAGTTTGCTTTATGGACTTCAAAATTGCACTGGACAGTGTAACTTAGACTGTTACACAAACTGGACTGTTCCATGAACAGTTCGGGCACCAGTAGTTTCCTGTCTACTCTGTAAATGCCATTATGCTCATACCTCATAACCCAATTTAAGGATTTAAGAAACCCAGTCAAAATTATCAAAATCAAAGACTGACATTGCCTTTGGCTGTGCTAGGCTTTCTATCACACAGTAAGCAACAGAGAAAACCATCTGCCACCAAAGATGTTGTTCTTCAAGTACTGGCCTATGAAATTATCATTTCCTATCAATATCTAACATCATATAAAGTTAAGAAAGACACAGATGCCAAGAGACTTCATCTCCTCATCCAAGCACCAAAAGAAACTAGGTGCCTGCAGTGCATACTAACTTCCTGCCTGCCTTTCTGTCAAAATAGCAGACATTTTTAACATCAGGTGCATTATCGGTAGTATAGTCCTCTTGAGCATTGGGTCAAAAAGCATATTGAAGTTACTTGGATTAATTTCTGGGGAAATTTAGAAAAATTTTGAGTTCTACACCAAAACTGTTGCTGGATGGCACTAGTTTCTACTAATGTTGGCACATGAACTACTTACTTGTAACAAGCAATCCAAAGTACCCTTGTAGTTTGAGTGTCCCCCATGTTGTTGGCCTCTTTGATTCATCATGCGTGTTCTCACAACATCAATTGGGTTAGATGCAAGGGCTCCAACTAACCCACAAGTAAAACTTGAGCTAATGAAAGAAAGGTTTAATGAAAACTGACCTACCACATTTCAAGATGCACAAGAATTTCCCCTTCCCAGAAAACATGCAGTAATGAGTACTTAATGCTTTTAGTTAAAATTACATCAGTTAATAAGTGTTAAAAAATAGTTTTCATTTACTTTAATGCATCATTTTCAAGATTTTATATACAGCCCTTACATACAGATATTTGTGCCTCTGAGAAGAGCAAATATTTGTTTGGAGCTCTCCTCTCAGTTTGCAAAGCTGAATGATTCAGATCATACACAAACCAAAATCCAAATCCTAAATAAAATTAGCTCCCATGATACATGCTACCATTTGGGATGCTATTGCATTAAAAAGTATAAACACATCAGAAGTATATTTACATATAGACTGACAACGGGAAAAAAAAGGATTCATCCCCCGTAACAAGAACTAACCAATTATGAGCTATGCAAGCAGTTAGTTATACAAACTTACAGAAAGTGAGTATATACTGTGTCTCCCATAAACCCAGACATAATTATATGCTTCTTGGTAAGATCATACACTGGCAGCTCCACACCAACAACAACAGCAGCTCTCTGTGCTGTCAGTGATACTCCCTGGCAAAAGAACGGATATAGTTGAAGTTTAAAATTAACTTTTGCGCACCATTAGAAAAATCCTCACTTTTATAATACAAAGGAATACACCATAAATGCATTAAGAACATTGTTAATTCAAATGAGGCTACTAATCAATACAAGTTTTGAATGTATGTGCTCCAAAAAATGATATTCAAGTTAACAGATAAACCACTTTTCTACATTAAACTGCAATTCCAGTACCTTTATGCTACTCCACCTCCGCTTAAGCTAAGAATCCTTGCATCAACAGTCAGCTAAACCCTCAACAATGTGATACCGGCTCCCCTTGCTGCTAGCTGAAAAACCGACTAAGTAAAGAAGATAAACAGAAAAATGGAGAATGAATAAGCTTTGCAGAGAAAAGCACACTAACAGAAAAACATTATATTTTACAGTTGTTTTAAAGCAACTGTCCATTCTTGGTTGTCATCCAGTCACTAATTGGCATAAAAGACAACCAGCAAGACTGAGTACAAGAATTCCTGAGCTAGAGGAGATGTTCACTAGTACATTTGCTTACAAATGTTCATTAGCATATGTTCTATAAAGAACACAGCATACAGATAGAGGTCTCTCACCAGGGTTGTTGAGTTAGTCCTAGAGCCAGTCATCCTAATTTAAGCCTCCATCTGTCTCCCCTTTTTCAAGATGTGGCTAATTCTTGAACAATACCAGCAGTAACCCTTTGTCAAAATGTTCCAAGACACCAGCAGTGAAGTAGTAATGACAAGCTACATACATATTAGCTACTGATTTCTCCATATTTTGGCTGAGAATGCTCTACAAGTACATTAAATTCAGTTAATCAAGAAAATGTACTTCAAGTGTAGGATATAGTTCAAAAAACTTGCCTTCCATAATCCTTTCGTGCCTTCCTTTTGGTAGATCTGTATGAAGTTGCCCATCATTCCTCCTTGAATCACACTACCTTGGGCTTGCATTCTGATCTGAGGTTCATTTGAAGACAAAATTAGAAAATACATACTTTTCAAACATACAATAGATAAAACTTTAATATCATTTTAATAACATTTTAGATTACAATATTTTTAGTAAAGTCAATTTCTCTTTGAATATAAATTAACAGCTGACATTATCATAACCATGGTGGAAGTGCCTTAACTCTCCAAATGCAGCTGCTAATTTTGAACAAGTATGTGGTATAGTTTTTAACTGCATTAAGTCACTTCTATTTCTGTACTTGTACACTATTTCATTTAGATTAGACTGACAGATGGGTTCTGCAGGATGTCCTTTGAGTTCTCACAGGAACATGTTAAAATGAAAGGTTAAAAAGATTAAGGTTTCAGCTAGCAAGAACCAATGTCTTCATGGATTTCTGAGACTATCCTTGGGAACCTGCCTTGATAACTACCAAATCTAAGTCTGCTGACAAGCAAGTTGGTACATGAACATAATTTTGGGAAACAACTAACTGAAGCCACACTTGAAATAGAAGCTATTTGAAATGCCTCTACACAACCACACTAACCCTATGAAGGATTAAGTTTCTAGTAGTTCTAGAAGAACAGAAAGAGTATTTTTTTTTTTCATTAGAGGCAGCCATGCAAGTCACATGCTACAGTTTTGTAAGTTAAATAACATCAACTCTTTTCAGTAACTGGAAGAGAGATCATTGACTATAATTAAGCTAACAGATTCTTAAAGAGGTGATGGTTTCACCAGTTCACTTTAAATGACTGATCCTGGAACATTATTTCCATGGAACACTGGATTACAAAGCCCTTCTACAGGATTAAAGAATCAGTACAAGTGGCACTTGCTCAACTCTTGCCTCTCAATTGATATTTATCTATTCTGAGCTCTAGAAACATCCTAGTATAACGTTGTTACCAAGAAGTATAGATGAAATACAGTGTGCCTTCCACACAAACACTGTAGCAAAAATTTCTTAAATTATTCTCTTCTTATCCCCAGAAAAAGTTATATGGATCCAGTTACCTCCCCAGCCATCAGTTTCCCACTCCATATGTCCAAATAATTGTTATGGACCAGAAGGTGGTTTCAAGAATTCAGGATGTTATTTATTTTTTTTTTTTTTTTTTTTTTTTAAGGTTAAGAGATGAGAATAAATAGAATTACAAAACAAGAAATTACCATATTCATCAGGAGTTTCTGCATTTCCTCAAAGAGAGGACAAACACTAAGGACAAACTCTACATAACGCGTAATTACCTTTAAGACATCTGTGGGGTTGGCAATAGATGATGAAATTACTCCCGACAGAACACCACAGAGAACATTTATCATCAGGGTTTCATCTATTCCATAAACAAAAAGAGTTTAGCTGCAGATTTATAAATCTTAAGATGCATCAGGGCAGGATGATGCCACCCCTCCTTTAACCAGAGAGAATGCCAGTTACAGAAGGCTTAAAAACTGCTCTGACAAGTTCTCCTTGCTGACTCACTTCGTTGCAATTGGTACAAAGAATGTCTTAGTAGACTTGTTCAAACCTCTACAGTAAGATACCAAGTGGAAACAACCAGCTTCAAGCAAAATAGTCGTCAATTAAATTGAAAAAAAAACCCACTCACCTTCTGGATGCTCAACAAACATTCTTTTTAAGCTCTGGTAAGTGCCTATTTTTATAGTTCCATATGAAGCCTGGCGTAGCATTGCAGGTGCAATCCTGTAAAAACATGCAGTGATGTTATTCATGCTCAAAATTGCAAAAGACTGATTAGCAAATACTTTCAAGAGCAGGAAAGACTGAACACAAGACATCTACCAGAGAAAGGTTTGTTCATTCAAATCAACAAGTTAAAATCACTATAGAAAAGTTATTGTTTTTTTGTTTGGGTTTGTTGGGGCTTTGGTGGTTTTTTGTTTGTTTGTTTGTTTTTTGGGGGGGGAGGGGGAGGTGTTGTTTGTCTCTCCTTCCCCCACCTCCCAAATAAAGCCTGAAAGAACATGAATGAACTGTTGAAGGGCTACTATCAGAGCATGCCTGAACTTGTGATCTATAAAATAGCTGGCAAGCTTGTCTGAAATTCAATCTGCAGATTACATCTGTTCCCCACCATCTTGCATATTTTGAAGAAAAGCATGCCCATTTATATACAGAGGTTACTTAAACTTTTCTTCTGAGAGATGCAACAACCATAGCAGCATTGCATAGAATAACTTCACGCTTTTTTTTTTTCCCCAAGTAGGTCTGTTTGAGTTTTTTAAAAATGAAGTACTATTGTAGAGAGCAAATACTGAAGCAATCTAAGCTTGAGCTTTCAAATTCCAGATGAATTGAGGTTAACCAAGTAAGTCTGAAACACAAGAACTCACACACTACAGCCTTACACTTACAAATATACTGTTCATAAACCATTACTATAAGTAGTTAATTTTACCCAGAGTATAAGGCTTTCAATCCTTCTTCTCTGCATATTCTGACTAGTGCATGCACCATTCCACGGTAACGAATCTCTTTATACTTGGCATCATTAACTTGACCTTGAACCTGCAGACGTGTTTTGGTAAGATCAATGGGGAAAGTACCTTAAAGAAAAAAAGAGAGAAAATTAACCAAGTAGTTACTAAACAAAGACAAAGAACATGATGTAAGACAAAGAAGCCTTTATTATCTATTAAAATGTGCAAAAATACTCCCAGCAAGAAAAAGTCTTTTACCAAGACTTTGTTTTAAACAAGCAGTTCATTTTATGTCACCTTGTTGCTTCTAAAAGCTTGTCAGAGGCCCTACGTACTTCCTATGTCTATGTCTTGCATTCACTATGTTTTCAGGCAACATGGTATTGCCTGGTTGTAAACAGCCACACTTTGCTGTCACTACCAAGTAGAGTTTGCATGCTTATTCTACCAACATCTTTGAAGATCATTTCACTGAAGGCAAAGAAATTAATTCCACATGACAAGCTATATAGATTCTAGACTAGAATCCAAAAAAAAAAAAACAATAGCAGCAGCACCTATTTCTGTTATTGCCTTCCTGTAGCCTACTGCTATGTCAAGTGCATACTCTCCATACTCCCTTTATGAAAGGATTTAGAAAACACATTCCTCCAGAGATTATCTTTAGGAAAAGGATCCTCTAGCATTCAATACTCACCTAAACACTAAAAGGAGTTGGAATTAACTATATCTGTTCTAACAAAGTTAACCAGACAAGCAAGGCTTTTATGAACTGCTTGTCTTCCTCATGAAGCTTTTGGCATTATTTGCCACAGTCAAGTCAACTAAGAGAGGTTTCAAACTCAAGTTTGAACAAGATTCATAAGAGAAGGTAGAAAAGGAAAATAAAACAGTAGTTTAAGTATAATTTTGTATTACAGCTCCTTAATTAGACAGACTTCACATGCAAGCCCACCATATGTCAGACTTTATTCTGCTACTATAAAAAGCTGTATTTCATTTGTTTTCATGTACATGCATTTCAGATAAGACTTTAAAAGGATGTTAATGTTGTAGGTTTGTCCTTAGAGTTGACACTAAAATATAAGATGCACTGTCTCACTATAGCAGTTATTCTGTTGCACACTAACCAAATTTAAATGTTCAAATCTAACTAGCCACTCACATTCAAGAAAAGTGAATGTAAACTGCAACATGAGTACTCAGAAAAGCTAAGAGAAAAATTTTTGAAGTTAATAGCTTAATTTGTGCTGGTTTGGCTGAGCCAAGCTAATTCTCCATGAGGTTAGTTAACTTTCTTGTTGATAGTTAGCATAGTCCTTTGTTTTGAATGTAGTTTGAGAACAGCAATATAGCACCTTGAGACAGAGTTAATGTTTTCCTCCAGTGTCTGGGACTTAACATGAAAGAATGCAAGAACTCACTGATGTTGATACTTATTGGTAAGGAAGCCAAGGTCATCCCTTAGTTTCTCATGTTTTGCAAGTGAGCAGGTGTATAATGTGGGGAGGAGCAGATCCAGGACCACTGACTTCAGCTGGCCAACAGAGCTATTCTATACCATGAACGTGATGTTCCACATTTAAATGGGAAGTTGCTGGGAATGGCTTTTTTTTCCTTCAAATGGCTGCCATCCCTGAGGGAGTCCTGGGGCCTGGTTCCAGCATCTTCCCTGTGCCCTGCTCTTGCTCTCCACACCTTTACTGACCTTGCTGTGCTCACAGCATCCACCATTCTGGTGTTCATAGCTACTAGAACACATGCTCTCAGCAAAGTATTTGCTTTGTATAATTTTCCTTTTATTATTATTATATTAAATCTGTTTCTACTTCAACCTGTGAATCTTTCCTTCTCTTCCCTCTGCTTCCCTTAAGAGAAGGTGAGCAAGCAACTGGTTTGCTATTTAGCTGCCAGCCTAGCACTAAGTGTCTACTTTAGCAAAACAAAAGCTGTGTATACTTAAAACTGCTGTCCAGGAACAGATCAACAACCACCAAATAATAGAATGCAAAGTTAAAGTCTGTACAAAAACAAGACTCACAGGGAACACAACTTTACAGACAGAAGTGTTCTGACATTGTAACAGTGTTCTGAGCAACTCTTCAGTCATCATTTAAGAAAAAAACTCCTGTGCTGTAGACCTACCATGTACTACTGCGTCACTGATAACATGTAACCAAGCTTGTTTTAAAAGGAACTGATTAAAGGAAATAATGTAAACAGTTGAAGGAAAAGCTTACCACATTCTGCAGTGATTGATGCTAAGCCTCCATAGATAAAGGGCTTCCAGTTTAGTGCTGACATTATTGCTTCTTTCTGTGAAATAAGACAATGATTTAATGCTTCTGTAAACATCCATTATTAAGTATATAGGCTAACATTTATTAAAACTTTGTGCCTTGTCCATTTAAGATGGATTGTCCAAATATGCTAAGGGTAAAAACATTCCATGCCTTTGATAATGAGAAGTCAATAATACTGCACAAAGGCATTAGAGTTCAAATCAATGTCTCTGCTGTATATTTGGGCCACCACTATCCTCACCATAAAAGGTTAAAGTACTTTGTCTCCCAGGCATGATCTTTAGGAACACTGTAATGAATAACTTCCAATGATTCTTACCAAGCTGAATTAGCTTGATTACAGTCTGCAATCAAATAGAACTTTAAGACAGTCATTACTAAACTTCTGTCCCATTTCTCCTGCTATCAACATTAACATGAGCTGGTACACTTGAAAAGAAAACAGGGATGCATACAACATTTTGCTTCCATTAAGGCCTATTTCCACCACCAGTGGCCACAATATTCCTGTGAAAGTTTTACGAAACTAGTGTAATCAGGTACATAAGGTATACTTAGAGGTCAGTTAAGTGAACTTGACAAAGTGACTGCAAATCATAATTGGCATATGCTTGCCTACACTAATTCAATTATTTTAGACAAGTTGTAAGAACTGCAAAACCAGACTAGTCCAGCTGATACAAGATTGCCCTTCTCAAAACCAAGTAGATGTCTCCACAGCTTTTTTCCTCTTCCTCATAATATAAATACTTTCTCCATAATATAACATTATATATTATTATTATGTATTTTCATAATATAATACATTCCCCATTTTCTATAATATCCTCCTAAACATTGGATTCTACAGTTATGTTTTGCCAATTAACTTTGCGGAATAATTGTACTTGAAACTATTTCCCTTTGCATTTCCATCCCTCATTACCTTGTTTATTCACCTGTACCGCCCCGCTGGAAAATCTCAAGTACACCATTTACTTAGCACCACCTTTTGTAAAGATGAACCTTCTTTGGTCACTTCCTCTACAAGTGCCAATAATCCTGTGTCTAAATGAAGTTAACAGAAGTTGCAGGCACTGAGCATGCCTGAATAGTTACCACAGCCCTAGTTCTCATTTTATCATCTTTACTTCATGAAGAGTTACCTGGGTTACCTGACACTCAATACAATAAAAAGCATATAATTTCAAATACTCAACAACCAAGTGCACAGAAATCCATGTTACTCTTTAGGCCACTGCATAGAACATCACTGATGTAAGGAAAAAAAAAAAAAAAAAACACCACACACCAAAAAAAAAAAAACAACAACAAACCAACTACACACATAAAGAAGAGGCAAGCAAGGCCACCCAGTATATTGCAAAAAACTGTGCCATGAAGAGACCAGAAGTCACAGGCAGACTATGGCAGCTTTTCAATATAAAAGCAGCAGAGCCACATGGTTATGGCACTGTGCCAGGGGAAGGCCACTTCCATCTCCAAGTTCCTCATATTCCTGTCCTGCCATGGTTAATGGTATATCTTTCGATTAATGGAGAGAAAGCCAAGCTCACTTTCCCCACTATCAGCCACACACATGATCTTTGTTTTGAGAAACTTGCCAAAACTGAAAATACAGTTAACTTCCCCCCCTCAACACATTAAAACAAATTTTCATCTATCAGAAATACTATAACACCAATAAAACTAAAATACATTTGTACTTTTGTTTGGTTTGTATTTCACTCTGTTGAGGCAATGAAGGCTACTCAGTTTTTCTATGTAATTCTGGGGCACTGACACAATGTAGAAGTATGCAAGCTCAGCCAAATAAAGTTTTCACTTTGTGCACAGATTTAGTAACATTAGCTGAAGTTTTGACACATGTATAGAATACCTTAAGGCAGAAATTTTATAGCACATTGTTCCTTTGTCATAGCCCAAGATGAAGGCCTTACATAGCACTATCAAAGTTCATACCTCTGAAAGGCTAACTAGTCTCCTTTCCTGCTATTTAGGCCAAACTAACTATCTGAGTCTTTCCATGTGTTTCTACATTGCATCTCTTCCTTCTAGCTTTCCACACTTACAGTATGAAATTAAAGTACAATGCCAGAGCTTATCTTAGAAAAAAAAAATTAAAAAAAAAAATAAAAAAGAAACACAAACAAAACCACACCAGCAAGCAACTTTGCCCTTTCCCCTCAACTGTCTCATTTTCTGAATTCCTGTTTTGCTTTTTACTCCGAAATTCCTCCCTACACTGATAAAAACTGTAAGAATCTCCTTAGAAGTATTCAACAGTCAAACTACTTAAAAGGAGTTTATTCTTCATTGTAGAATAAACTGAGGTCTGTAATTTTATTAGAAAGAAATAATCCTCATCAAATACGCATTTTGTTCCCTGAATGTCAGTAAGATGCCAGAGGTGATACTATCCCTCCTAAAGGACACTGAGTTACATTAATACAGCAAATCATCCACACACTCTCAGCAAAAATACTCTGAAGCAGGTTTGATTGCTTTTAATTGGCAGTGTGAATAAACTAAAAACAAAAGCCCAAGTTCTGTAAAAGAATGCATCACTTAAATATTTAGATATTTCCCTGTTAGAGAACAGACTTCAGTAGTCACATATCAAATTCTTTAAGGATTAACAGTATTGTTAGAATACTAAGTGCACAGTATACTCTAGCTACAGCAGTCTTAGTTAGTTAAAATGGATTTGACTCTTAAATGACGCAGAACGTTTGTGTTAACCGAGTTATCAGTCCTAAAAACTTATTACCTGTGATAGAAGCATGCATAAGATAGCTATCTAAGCAATAATTTCTAACTCCATGGATTACACTGAAGAAAAACAGCTCAAACTTGATATTAAAGCAGGAAAACACCCGGCCGGCGAGGGGGCGGAGGGGCCGGCGAGGCCCTAGGGCCGGGCCCTCCGCCCCCTCGCCGACCGGGTGAGTGATGACATTCCCCGCAATCTGAGAACCAAACACCTGCCACCTCCCCACTCACCCCCGAAGCCTCCTGGGTTCCCACGTCCTCCCGTGCCGACCGCAAGTAGCCCCGCCGCTTATAAAGCCCAGCCCAGCCCTGCCCCGCTCCCCTCCGCTGGGGCGGTCGCTGGGCTCCGCCTTGCTTCGCCCGTTGGCCGGGCGGGCAAGGGCGGGCTTGCCTGAGGCGGCCGGTGTGTGGCGGGGGTGGGGTTTGAAAGGGCCTCGGGGAGTCGTGGCCGTGAGGGGAGGTTTGATTTGAGGGAGCCGCCGAGTCGGCCTGTAGTGAGCAAGGAAAAAAATTAACCGCTGTGTCCTTCCAGTCAGAAGCCTCCCTTCCCCACTGGCCTTGGGAGACTTGGGCGGTATTTTCCATTAGCAGTCCTGCCCCAGGAGACTGGAACAGGTATGTCAGGTATTTCAGTGCTCCTCGGTTAACGAACAGGTCATTCACCCCTCGGGGTTTCTCCTCATCATTAACTATAAAGACATTAATTCGCTCCCTCGGTTTACAGTTGAACACAGCCTGTGCTGCCAGAGACACAACAGCAGTATCTGGGTTAAGCTTCCTTAAATCGGTGCAGGAACCTTAGATATCTGCTCTGTGGGGGAACAGAAAGTGGAGGGTGGGTTTAAAAAGCTATGTTGCACTTTAAAATATCCTGCTGAATATTTTTGAATAAATAGTTCCACAAGTGATTTATTTTTATTATTATTATTATTACACAGTTTTGCACAATTCTATGTTTATTTGCATTAGCAATGCTGAAATGATACACTCACTATGTAAGCTTTACATGGCTTTGTAAATGTATATCCCAAGCCCCTCCAGAAGGATAACAGGGACAGGACAGCAGCTGTGGCCACCACAAGGCTGCCTGGCCAGAGGAGAAACACTGGGACTATCCATGTTCCTCTGTATCCACTGTACAGGTGGCATTGACCAGCCCTCGAATACTAGACAAGAATGACTAGTCCATTCTCTTGGTTCTGTGCCCAGGACACCCTGTAAAATGGCTGAAATTAGCCCAAAGGCAGCCTGTTCTGACAACTCAGCACTTTCCCTTTCTTTCTGAAGAGCCGCCAGACATGCCTTTAGGACCTGCCCCCATGTGCTTGTAGGATCTACCCCTGTGGTACAGCCCTGCTGCCGCTGTCACTCCAGTGCCTCATAAATGGACAGCATGCCTTACCCCTGAAAGGTCAAAAATGTCCCGCAGCACTGCCCCCTTCACTAATCTCAGGGCAAGGCTGGCAGCTGAGAAATTTCATTTAAGCTTACCAGGCAATGAGGGAAGGGGGTAATGCCCATTCAGCTCTCATTAAGAAGCTGGCTATGGCCTTACATGAATCTGTCAATAAAATATAAGGAATTCAAAATTTGGGTCCCAGTGTGCTATAAATGCTTCATGCAGTGAAAACAGTTCTCTACAACCATCCAAGTCCACTGCAGACCTCCCACAAATTTTACATTTCAGTTGTTATGGCTCGGGCAGCCCACAGTTCCAGTCACAGTGTTGCAAAGTTGTCTTTCGGTCTCTTGGAAGGCAGGTACAAACTCACACCTTAGAATTAGCACTCATGTTCAGACTCCCTCCTGAAACTCCTAGTAACTGTCTAATACTTTCCAGGTTTTATATCTACAGTGAGAAGGAGGATCTTATTTGAGGTAAACTTTGAATGGCTCCTTCCTTTCTTTTTGCACAGGGATCATTTGGACCTATTCAAATGCTAAGTCATTTTGCAGGACACCCACTTCTGTTTTCTGACTTTCCAAATTTGTCTCCTTTCAAGAAGGACTTTAGTTCCAGTTTAACCTGAAGTTATTCCTGGAGTTTGGCCAGCTCCTCTTGCAGGCAGCCGGTTTTTATTATCTGATGCAAACCAGTTCCTGCTCACACATTACGGCTTGCACCTGACATAATTTCTTAAGTGCCTGTTAGTACTTAACAGTGGACTTCTGAATAAAGAGGAATTTAAGCTAACTTTTGTTACTTGTAGTGACTTTTGGATGGCTCCTCTGAATAACCTCTTTTCTTGCATTTTCAACCTGATTCATATGATGAGATAAGTAATGCTTTTATCAACAGCCAACACACTATTTTTGGCAAGCTGCCTTGAGCCTGCCCTATCAGCAGTAGACTTTGGTGCTCAGCATCTCTTCACATGTCTCTGAATGATCCATGTACTATTGGTGTGCTACTGGTTACAGTCTTGTAACAGTTTTGTCAAAAAGCCAGTTCTTTCCTGCTGGCCTATGTAGGGCTGAAGGTTTAATTAATTAGTTGCCAGACCCCGAACCCTACTGCTTCTGAGTTTCCTCACACATTTTTTATGTTTCTTTTTTAAACAAAAGAGGGACACTCTCAAACAATTCTACCGGAGAACTCCGCCTTTTGTGCATTGATTCTTATTTTGCCGTTTCTACTGCTACTTACCGTGGAAAATAGTTTCTCTTCTGTTCTCTGCAGTGGTGAAGACAGTTTTGCCTAGTGTACTACTGCTTGGATGAATGATTAGTGAAATGACTCAGATGGTTATGGGCATTATTCAAACTGCCTTGTTGTTTTGTCACTAGTTATAACCACCGGAGAGTTTTCTTTGTTCCTTGGAAACTTTTGTAATTATTAGACACATAATAAGCTTTGTTCAAGTCCTATTGGCTGCATGGTGAAAGCAAGGCTGGCACATGAAGTCAACTGCCCTGGGACAGCCACCTCTCATCTTCAGTGTTCGCACTTTCTATCTGAGGAGTTAATCTGACACTCAGTCATACAGCAGATGACTGTAGGAAAAAAATAAACACTCAACATGCTATTGGTATGGGTAAAATATAAAACATATTAAATAGTTGTCTTATTGTGTTTGCCAGGGACAAAGCCTCAGCTGAAGCACCACGTCCAGGTATGTGTGATGCACTTCAAGAGGGCTGTAGAGAGGAGTTGGGACAATAAGGCTAGGGATACAAAACACAATCTGCAGGGAAAGATTGAAAGAAGTAGACTTGTTTATTCAAAAAGAGACTGATGATAACATAATCTTCAAGACTGAAGAGTAGCTGTACAGAGGAAAGGAATTATCTTTCCTCCACCACTTGTATTAGCCATTAGAACAGACTTTCTAGTGATATGGACAGCGCTAGATGAAACTGACTGAGGAACTTGCAGTGCCTTTGGCATCACCAGCTTTTTAAAACTGTTAAGCAGCTGTTTCTCAGGAGTAGTTTCAGTCTGGATGACCCAGCCCAAGCACCAGGATGGACTCCCAAGAATCTTTCCAGACCCTTTTTTGGTAAGTATTCCATGACATTTCCTGCTCCAGCATCTAGTATATGTCATCTAGGCATACAATGACAACACGTCTTACAGTTTCCAACTTAGCAACAGACTCTGCTGTGCAGAGTACAAGGGGAAAGGAAAGTGAAAGCAGAAATAACAGTAAATGTTATTCTGTAGCCTTTTTGTTAATAAACATTTTTTAATAACCTGATCTGGGCTCTGGCATTGGCAAGAGCCAAAGGTCTTTATCATATCCTAGTTTTGTGCATATAAAAGGACTGTGTTATTTGGTTTCAAGGCATAAAGGGTAAAGGAATACAGGGCAGTTCCGGGCTTTGAGTGGACAAGAGAGTCATAGAGCATGAGTTCCCAGCAAGGCAATTCTAGTAAATGTAAACCTGTAATCCAGACAAAATTTTCTGAAAGTGTTGCAATCTTCCAGCAGGTCCTGGAAAATTGATTTTTCTTCATTTCTGAGACTCCCTACAGAGATAATAATTCCTATGTGTGTCAGAGTGTTAGATTTGATGTTATTTGAATGAGCACATGAAAAGCTGTTAAAGATTCTCAAATAGAAAGGCACTACAGAAGGCTTTTCACTACTATACAATACTTTCCAACCTCAACAGGCAATCTGCAAAGCAGGCTGTTGTCCTCTGACTGCTTGCCAAATACAGATAAGTCACAATTGCTTCACAGAGGCATTTGTCCAACATGGCGCTGCAGCTAGACAAGTAACGGTTGGAAGAAATTATTCCAATTGGAATGCTAGTAGATGCAACACAAAGAAAAGCCAACATGTCTCTATGCCCATCTGAAAAACAGGTAGCACATGGTGTAAGATATGGCCTAACCTTTTCCACAAGAGGAGAAGATTTAACGTGTTGAATGAAGGACAGAGGGGTCAGTGTGACACCAAAGAACATGGTACATACAGTATGTCTTCTACCACTTTCAGTACACCCCTTACTTTGGCAGTGCACAATATCCAGACAGAGTAGAAAGCATCTGCTGGGGAAACAGAAACAGAAATGTGACTCACACAAGACAAAGGACAGTGAGATGTGGTGGCAGTGACCCCGAGTTGTGTCCTTCACAGCACAGGATTTAGTTTGATCAAAACACAGAAATACCTGTGTAGGAAAATTTCAGTGTTTCATTGTTGTTACTTTTAAAAGGAGCCTCACTATTCTCTTTCCCAGTTCCCAAGTTTTGATTATTTTTCCACAGTGTCTTTGCATTAAATAATTACCCAAGTAATCCCACTTTTATTCTGTTTACCACAGTCTAGCTTTGGGTAATCCAGCTTTTCCTATCAGTGTTTGAATACTATTTCCTTTTTTTTAAAATTTAAAAATGTACTTTAAAAAAAAAGGTAAAATTAAGCATTTAAGTAACATCAGATTTTTTTAAAATTAAAAGGTTTTAAAAAGACCGCTCTCCATCATCTTTGCCAAGTCTTGGGAAACGGGAGAGGTGCCCGAGGATTGGAGGAAAGCAAATGTCACTCCAGTCTTCAAAAAGGGCAAGAAGAAGGACCCGGGTAATTATAGACCGGTCAGCCTCACCTCTGTCCCTGGGAAAGTAATGGAACAGCTTGTCCTTGATGCCATCTCAAGGCATATCAAGGATAAGAGGGTTATTAGGAGCAGTCAGCATGGCTTTACCAAGGGTAGGTCATGCTTGACCAATCTCATAGCCTTTTATGAGAATGTAACAAGGTGGATGGATGATGGCAGAGCGGTGGATGTGGTCTACCTTGACTTCAGTAAAGCCTCTGACACAGTCTCCCACAGCGTCCTCACAGCTAAGTTGAGGAGGTGTGGTCTAGACAATAGAGTAGTGAGGTGGGTTGCAAACTGGCTTAAGGAGAGAAGCCAGAGAGTGGTGGTCAATGGTGCGGAGTCCAGTTGGAGGCCAGTATCTAGTGGAGTGCCTCAGGGGTCAGTACTGGGGCCAATATTATTCAATATATTCATTAACGATTTGGACGAGGGAATTGAGTGTACTATCAGCAAGTTTGCTGATGACACTAAGCTGGGAGGAGTGGCTGACACGCCAGAAGGCTGTGCTGCCATCCAGCGGGACCTGGACAGGCTGGAGAGTTGGGCGGGGAATAACCTGATGAAATTTAACAAGGGCAAGTGTAGAGTCCTGGATCTGGGCAGGAACAACCCCAGGTTCCAGTATAGGTTGGGAAATTACATATTAGAGAGCAGTGTAGGGGAAAGGGACCTGGGGGTCCTGGTGGACAACAGGATGACCATGAGCCAGCACTGTGCCCTTGTGGCCAGGAAGGCCAATGGCATCCTCTGGTGTATTACAAGGGGGGTGATTAGTAGATCGAGAGAGGTCCTCCTTCCCCTCTACTCTGCCCTGGTGAGACCCCATCTAGAATATTGTGTCCAGTTCTGGGCCCCTCAGTTCAAGAAGGACAGGGAAATGCTGGAGAGGGTCCAGTGTAGGGCAACCAAGATGATTAAGGGAGTGGAGCATCTCCCTTATGAGGAAAGGTTGAAGGAGCTGGGTCTCTTGAGCTTGGAGAAGAGGAGACTGAGGGGTGACCTTATTAATGTTTATAAATATATAAAGGGTGAGTGCCATGACGATGGAGCCAGGCTCTTCTCAGTGACAACCAATGATAGGACAAGGGGTAATGGGATCAAGCTGGAACACAAGAGGTTCCACTTAAATTTGAGAAGAAACTTCTTCTCAGTGAGGGTGACAGAGCACTGGAACAGGCTGCCCAGGGAGGTTGTGGAGTCTCCTACTCTGGAGACATTCAAAACCCGCCTGGACATGTTCCTGTGCGACCTCACCTAGGCGTTCCTACTCCAGCAGGGGGATTGGACTAGATGATCTTTTGAGGTCCCTTCCAATCCCAAACACACTGTGATACTGTGATACTATGAAAAAGACAGGATGCTTTCTGAAGAAGTAATTTCTTGCTTCACAGGCCTGCTGATTTCACAGCATGACAACATCAGGGTCCCAGAATTAACACCGTGTTTGGCCGAGATGAGTTGATTGCTGTTAACCTTGAGCAAGACAGGTTACTTTGCACAGAAAGGGGAAAATAGCTGTAGGATTTTGTCCTTGCAGTAGTCATCTGTCACAAAAAACACATCTTGTGCAAATCACTCAGGTTCATTAGTATGCAGTGGGATTCCTTGCTGATGCTGCAAAGCATCAGCCACAGGTAGGAACTCACATCTCCACCTTCTTCCAGTAACAAAGCCTGATAGAGTGAGAAAGTGGTAGTCTTCCAGAGGCTGAACTGGCACAGGCTGCAGTGATAGACACGTTGGGCTTCTGGATGTTCATACACCTTTCTCTATGTTCCATAATTGTCCTCCCCCACACAGGGTTCTGTGGATGCTGGCAACATGGCAGCCCTGATGTAGTAGCTCACTGCCACAAGGAGGATGCTCCTTTACTTTCCTGCATCCCCCTCCCTTTCCCAGACTCAGTTTTGGCCCTTTGCTCATGCTGTTCACAGTGCTTGTCCGACACACTAGCAGGTTCAACTCACTAAATTTACAGAAAGTACCATCCAAAAGTAGTCTTTTGCCAGCTGATGGAACTGAATTGGTTTCACGTTGGCACCAGTGCCAATGTAACAGAAGTGGCAGGAGTGCATGATTTGCAGTGGGTTCAGCTTTTTGGAAGCATCAAACTACTAGAATGGCTCAACATCTCACAGGACTCAGCCACAAGTACCTGGCACAGCAAAAATGTTTGAGGGATTGCAGTATGCATCCTGCCTTTAAAGCCACCTCCTAATGCCTTTGACCTCCTGTCTGACTTGCAGTGTGAGCAGGAGGTGGCATTGACTACCAGACATCACACAGCACGCTAACAACTTTTTCTGACCTTCTTCAAGGTCAGAGAGCAGAGACGGGAAACAAGGCACAGCCATATTGCAGCCAGCGGGCTGCCAGCTGGACCATAGGTAAAAGTTCACCTAAGGATGGGTTCCTAAGTACAGTTAAAAATGCAGCCAGAGTCTAGGTAATTCATGCAGGACATGGGCTGGCTTTGTTTCAGCTCTAAGGCCATGGGGAATCCAGTCCTGCAGAATTAAAGAATGAGCTTACATATTTAATTGCTTTTCCTTTCAAATGCAAAGCCACCAAGAAGACAGGGAAAAGAGAGACAAAAAAGCAATTAAGAATGATATAGATGAACAAGAGAAGATAGTGCAACTGAAGGCTGAGACAAGAGACATGAGGAGAACAGGCATGTATAAATTGTGAAGAAGCTGCTACTGGTGCTAGACTGTTCGAAACAAGAAGAAGGGGTTTCTAAGGGAAAACAATAAGGGATCTTTTGAAAACATAAGCTGCCAGTTCTGTAACAGTTGATGTGAGGATTAAGGCATTTAGGTAGTTTGTTCTGGAGGAAAGTGCTACTGGTGAAAGTTACTTCGCTTGACACTTTCAGCAGTCTGAGAGCCAAAATGATCCAAAGAAAGTGGCTGGAGGTTGAGCTGAATTTCCTGGAGGCGGTCTTGAGGGTCCTTGGAAGGCCACAGCACCATGCAGTCACACCTCAGGAGACCCAGCATGGCTGTTCTTCAGGCTGCTTGGAGAGCAGGACATAGCAATACATTATATACTTCCACCTGCATGGTGTTAAACATCGGGGGCTTGTAGTATTTGTAAATTTTATGGGAACTAGCCCAGCTCTTGTAGTTCTGACACATCCTGCATTTTATACGGTTCCAAAAGTCATACATCCACTGCTTTTATTATTTTTGTATATTAAACTACAGTCCCTACTGAAAGGCTTCTATGACGGATGCAATTGTATGTGTATGAAAACACGGTAACTATAGAGGCTACACAACGTTTTTTCAAATGCACTTTTTCTGATGTTGATTGTCACTGCAGAGTCCATTGTAAGACTGAATTTTGGAGATTATAAACAAGATGTTTTGTATTTCTAAAACCTTGGAGAGCAGAAGCAGTTCCAGAAGCATGGGAACCCCAGAAGATGGCTTTTGATTAATAGAAAGGAGTGGGAGAGGTGCAAAGAGTGAGCAATGAAGTGTACAGTATAGATGATCTTATTCTCTCCATACTGTCTGGCATATCGTCCAGGCATTTAAATGGTGGTTAAAGACTAGGGGGGAAAAATCACAGTGGTGTGCAGACGCCTGCAGCTCCATCTAGTTTAGCTGAACAGAGCTCATTCAATTAGCCCAACAAGTCACTAATCAGCAAAAAAAAATATCTTAGTTTAACCACTGCCTGCATCACCACTACAGAATGATACAGCTCCCAAAGTGACCTGCCCTCTCACCTGACCATGCTAACACATAGCTGTGTGTGAGTCTTTTCAATATAAATGTTACACCCCTAAACTGAAGGATGTCAAGTATCAGATTAGTTGTGTCTGAAAAGTCCTCTAAGCTTAGCCTGACACTGGCTTTTGGATAGCTGCCCAGAAATGGTTCTAAGAATTTACTTCAGCCCACATAGCCTCTGCAGCAGCTCTGCGCTGTGCTGTGGTCCCTGACCAATGGCAATAGGAGACAGAGCTGCAGCAGCAGTGAGACCTTCAAAACTTCCTTTACATGTTGCAGGAAGACAGCATTAGGAATGGAATACCTGGCATGTTATCGCAAGTGCAGCACTTCTTAGAGCAGAAGAAACCAGAACTTGGACTCTTACAATCATAGCTGTTCTCTCTGTGCCACAGAATTTTTATTTTTCTGTTTCACATAAGAAACTATGAGAGCATTTTTGCATTTTCATAAATAACATTCTTAGTCAAAATCAGCTTACCCAGAAAGCTCAGCTGAACAGATTTTTTTTTTTTTCTTCTTAGTTCTTCTAAATCCAATACAAAATACATCAGTTCTCTGGAGAACAATTGTCCAGACAGGCCACAACATTCTTCCTCTCATCCAGTGCTCTCACTCCCAACAGTTTCAGCAACCCCAGAGTACATTTGCCAGGTTTGGAGGTATTTGCTGTTTGCTGACCAGTGGCGATGGAATCAGGCCCTAGAGCTTCTCATTGACATTCACTTCCTTCTCCTTTAGTTTCCCCATTCTATTTATTTCAAATGCACTGGAACAACTGGCAATGTAAATGTTAATGAATGATAGGCTCATTAAATGGACCTAGGTTTGCCTCCAGGTTTTAGCTGATCGCTCTTAGCCTTGTGAGGAGTGTCCTGTCTTGGAAAGACAAGGCTTTGATTATATCGGAGGGCAGTGGTGGGAGGACTGATTATTATTTTGCGAAGTTCTTAGGGCACAAGTTTTAGAGGCAAAAACAGGGAAAAAAAAGTCTTGAATGAAAATCGACCAAAATATGCCCCCTGGATTTTTGTCAGGATGCTAACAACTGCTCATCCTAAACCAAAGGTCTAACCTCACATCTTCAAATATTAGTCTAGAAATGCTGATGTTAAAATATTTCATGTGCACTAGTGCTTAAGGTGCTGTTGCAAAAGGTGCAGCTGAATTTATAGAGCAGATGATCCTCTTTAGTGTACGTTAAGCCTAAAGACATGTTGTTAAATATTGCACTGCAAATACAGAGATCTATATTCAAACATTGCTCTGAGCTCATACAAGCTTTGCTCTGTTGATTCTAGCTGATTGTGGCCATTGGGGTGAGGAGTCAAAGGTGGCAAGGTGCCTGTGATGACAGACACTGGCTGGTTTTATTCATAGCACCACGTTGGTCCATCTTGGCTTCAACATGTCTCAGTTTTAAAACCCTCTCAAGCGTAGACTGAAATGTTTGCCATCAATGAACACCACGCACCCAGATACAGACACTCGCCACCCCCACCCAACCCTTACTTCGTACTTGAAGAGGTGCTTGCAAACATGAACTTTAAAAGGTACAGTCAACAGGGCAGTCAGGAGCTCTGTGGGACAGGTAAAAATATTTAATAAATCTCCTTTCTCAGAACCGCAGCTCATCTCTGACTGCCTGTGTTCTGAGACCAGATTTGAATATCTGAACTTTTCCCTGTGTAACACATGACACAGTGAGTTTGTGCCAGGTTCCAAATCCAGCTCCAGGAGACCTCTCCTGACCAGACAGGAGCCAGTGCAAGCAGTGTGACCTTACTGTGGGGTCGCTCTGCACTGGTGTGTTAAAAATAAGTCTCCTGCTTTCTGCTTTATGCTTCTGTAGTTGCCCTAATGGATTAATGTCTGAGTTACTGCAAGCAATACAAAGAGAAAAAATACAGCACTTACAAAATAAATGTGTGATCATGAGAAAACTAGGAAGAGTAGTGCACATGGAAGCTGCTTATATATATTCTGTAGCAAATGTATCATGTCTTTTGGTAATATAGTGCTGTATTTTATGTCAACAGTATATTAATCACAAGCATTTAACATAAGCCTTGTCTACAGAATACAAATTACTATGCCTTCATACGTTCAAGACATTCAACATGTTCATTAATAACAGTGGCAATAATGATGATGCATCAGCTAAAATATTGTGCCAACTGTGTCCATACACAGTAATAATTCAGACCATTCTTTCTTAGTTTAAACATGTTCAAATGCACTCCCTTGCAGAGCAAGCACCGAAAAACAAGTGGGAATAAAAGAATTGTACCTAAAATTTTGCAAATCTTCATTGTTTGGCTTAATTTGCTTTTACTATACACTATTAACATAAGTGTTTGAATTAAGTCAAAATAAAACCATGCTATCACTTGACAGAGCATGGAAAATAAAACATTGCATTGTAAATCACAGCTCTTGCCTTGAAAACTACATGATTAAAAACTGTAACAACTACAGTCATCTTATTATTACTACTATATCACACACCACACAAAACCTGAACACACATATATTCAACAGTCTTTACCTCTCAGATTTCTACTGGACATTTGCATTAAAAGACTAAATTATCTGATCACCTGTACATTCTCAATGAGTTATATATACAAGTCCATGTATGCAGTATATGCAGTCTGTAGCTTTCCTAGTTTTCATATTTTAAAAAATATGAGCTAACAGCAGTTAGCATTACATGTATGTTAATACAACTTCTAATTCATTGATGTAGATATATGAATGACAACAGTATTGTTGAAATATTGGGAGAATAGCATGTCTGTCTTTCTCTTCTTTGTGCCTTCTGATAAACCCATAGCTATTCCTAGTACAGTTTTTAAGTTTGTAGGTCTTTCATATTAATGGTATAAAAGGGCAAATAGACGCCAAACAAATTCTGAATACAACTGAAATTGCACTGATAGTGAAAAGAGGCAAGGGGGTGCAATTTTTACATGACTTGTAATACACACCCTTATTCCTCAAGGTTTTAAAAGGTCCTCATCCAATACACTGCACTTCTGAGCTGTTAGTAATGAGTCTTTGGGGTACTTTTGTGGGTTCAGTTACTGTGCATATGCACATTTTATGATCAAAGAGACTGAAATCAAAAGGTGGAAGCCCAAGTTGAGTGCCAAGAGCAAGACCTGAACATCAACAGGAAGCTGCTACGTCCTCTGAGAATCAGGAGAAAATTACTTTGATTCCTAAATACAGACTTACAAGCTTATGCTTGAATACCCTAGAAAGCAGCACCACTAGAGTAGGGCTGGGACATGGGATTTTCCATCTGTCAGTCCAAAACTCAGCCCTTTTTTGTATTTTTCCGCATTAACATTTTCTAAGACCAAATGCCACTCTGTGAAAACAAACTGTGCAGCTCTCTGAAGACCAAACTCCTGCAGCAGCACCACTGAAATATTTTATTGTGTCAGTATCTCAGGTTCTTACTATCCTTCTTGAATATCCATGGTCTCTATAGTTCTGTTTCCCTGCATATAGAAATACATAATAATTTGCCACAACTGCATTAAATCGAAACAGAAGAGATTAATGAATAAACACATTTGGTCAATACAGCTACCAGCCATCATGGTTGTTTTCAGGAATGGAGAATATCAGTAGAAATCAAGGAAATTAAGAAGAAGAATTTTCATGGCCCTTTCAGTGGCCCACAACAATCAGAAGATCCAGTCTTTGTGGTTGTATTTTTCTCGTGAAGTCCTCAAAAAAAGAGTCACAAGTAAAAATCACTGCCCTGAGCCTCTGTCTGCCTAGAGGAAACTCCAATTAGTACAGACATGTTGCACCTACAAGTGGTCAGGTTGCTCCTCCTCTGACAAAGCTGACTCCCAGAAGCAGCTTGCTTATAAAGTACAACTGCATGGAGAAACTGAAATGGTGCCTTCTGTGTTCAGCAGCAACAGAACTGTTAAATGAACTAGTGAAGAATTTCCTTTCTTTTTCTCCTGTCTCTATTTCTTATACGAAGCATGTGAGTACAGGCTTTGGATAAAAGCCAAGTCTTTAAATAGCACTGGTTGCCAGCAGAAATCCAAAGCAGTAGATAATAAACTCAGAATAACAGAAAGAAAGAAAAACTGTCCTGATTTCCATGGTGTTGCTCTTAAGTGTCCGTCTGGGGCTTGCCCCTTTTGCTTTGCCACAGAAGGGTTTGAAAGCAGAGGCCAGCATCTCTCCCGCTCCTTAAGGGCTGACCATGTCACCGCACCCTGCATGCACTCACCATGAGTCTGCAACAAGCATAACCCAAGTCAACTCCACAGCTTCTCTCACTCCTGTTCAGCACCAAACCATTGGAGAATGGTGAGGAAATGCACCAAAAAGACAAGCAAAATAATTTACATATATTTGTTGTTCAGCATAGTGCATCTGTTGCATGGTTTCCATATTCATGCTATTCCCAGTGGAGAATCATTTGCTTTGTGCTGTAAGAGCATACACCCCCAAGCTGCCTTCTTTTCTCTGCATTCGCTTGCTCCTGTATATATTAATTATTCCAATGGGATTTCTTCCTGGTTTTCTATCCCCATAGAGTAATAATGATTTGTTCTATCAGCCCTCACAGTAGGCAGATAAACATAACTACCATAATTTCACGCCTAGAGAATCTGAGACAGGAGGGTTATGCACTGACTGCTGCCACAGCGAAGAGTGGCTGTAAACACCACTTTTGGCACACAGGATTTTCTTTGTTGCCTCCCAGGTGCAGACTATGCTCCTGTTCACGCTGTTGAGCTTTTCAAAAGTAAAGGACAGCATAACCTCTTAGGAAGAAAACAACAAAACTAAATCTAACAGGCACTGTGCACATCATGGCCACAGTGGTTTTCATTTACAACATAAAAATACGTATGCTCAATTTTGGCTGTGCGTATGTGTCCTTCCTATCTCCCTATACACATTTCTTGCTTGTATACATGTAAATGCTCATGGATTGAGGTGTGCATATATGTCAGGATGTCCAAGATAGGAAATTTGCTGTCATTTAATGTCTGGTGAGCCACACGTAGAGGAATGTAGGTCTAGACCACACTGCAGAACAACTCAGAAATAAGACAGACAGAGGGAGCCTGCGGCTGCCCCCAAGACTGTGGCAGGTGGACATGATCTCTTGGAACGGCTGAAACAAAGCAGCCTGACCTCACAGCACCTCTGTAATCCTTTGCTTACACAGGGAAATCCAACACCGCCTTGGCTGGGCACTTGGGCACAGTCATTAAACAGTAAGGAAGATGATGGCAGCTAAACCACTTGACACATGTGAGGGTTTTACTTGCTCTTTCAAATGTCAAAACCAGGTCAGAACTATGAGGCAGCAAAATTAAACCAGGAAGAATCCTCAGGGTAGCAGCTAATGCAATTAGCATAGCCGGGAGCTAGTGAGGCAGAGTGGGCAGCGGTCCTGCCTCACCTCAGCTCGGCCCCACCACTCACCAAGGGTTATTTCAGGACAGAGAAACAGCCAGAGATTATTCCCTATCCTCCGCATGGCCTTCGCTTGCTCTTCCTTTCTAGAAATGTCCCTCCCTGAGGCTGCACATGATTGGTAAGTTAATAAAGGGGATTCAAGGATACAGGAGGTTTCTTCCAAACCCTTTGTCCTGCAAAACCTACAAATCTATGCAGAGGAAGGTAACATTTCAATGTTACACTTCCTGGCCTCCAGCAGTTCTTGGCTGAAGGGCTTCTTCCTGAGCCAGAAGTGTTTAATAGACTTTCTGCATTTTTTTTCCATGATCCTTTCTAACTGTTTTTGCAATAATCTAAACTTTTGGCATCCACAGCATCATGCAGCAATAAGTTCCACAATATAACTATGCACGGGATGTTAAAAGCCACCTTGTTTTGTCTCTTCTGAACCTGTCACCTCATCGTCTTGATGTTCCCACATTCACTGACTGACAGCAAATACTTGACCTTTTCAACTTTCTCAGTGCCCCTGCTAATTTCAAAGACCCTCTTCATACTCACCACCCCAGATATCTATTTTTAAAGGTGATGTGTCCTATTCCATTTTCTTATTTCACTCCTTGCCTCTCTTCTTAGTACCATTACTACTTTCATCATACCCTTTTGACATGGAGAGACCAGAGCTGCACAGGGCTTTTGACATTTGGGCATACAATGGTTATATACAAAATGTGTATGTATATATATATATAGATATGTGTGTGGGTGTGTGTGTACAGACCTATATACGGCAGAGATGTTTCTGGTTTTAGTCTCTATTTCTTTCTTAAAATTTTGTTAACAGTTTAGTTTTCTTATCAGCACTCAGAACTGCTCTTATGTTTTCACGGAAGTATTTATTATCACTTCAGGCAACTCTGCCCTGAATTGTATTCATTAGCTAAACTGCTTTTTATACGTAAAGCTTCCTGGTAGAAATAGATGGGCTGGTTCTCCCATATCTCCTCTCTACCTACAGTATCACAGCCCTGCAGATAGACTTCCATGTGCTCACTGACCCAGTAAAGGAACCAAACAGTGAGGAATATCCTGCTTTATTCAGTGTGAAAGTACTGACAACTAATACAGCAATTTTTCAGATAAATATGGAAAATGTGCAGCCAGATGTCGATGTAGAATGAGTCACGCTGAGCTCCATAAGGATCTGAGCATCAGACAGATCCCTAAATCCACCTTAACGCAGGTTGTGATCCATCCTATGTTTACAACACTCACAGGGAAATGGGAAGACCCAGCCTTCATCCCCTTTTTCAGTAAATATTTGTTCTGTAGAGAAGGCTGGAAATCTCCATCATCAGATCTGAAAACCAAGGTAGACAAACACCTCCCCAGAGTAATGCACATCTAACTAATCCCTCTGATGCAAGAAGACTGGCTGATTGACCTCTCAAGGTCCTTTCCTTCCCTAATCTTAAAGTGTCTAAGATTATGAGCCATCTCACAGATAGGTAAACAGATCAGACCTTATTTTCTCAGAGCACATTTGGGGGTGACAATTTGCAAAGAGCTTCCTCTACCATTCTTCCATTAAAATTCCCTATTTCATAATGGTTTCTGCAGTTCTACTGTACTTTTCTAAAACAATATAAACCAGAAGAGAAGCTGGGTGATACCTGCTAACCATCTGACATATTCTTTGTTGCTTAGGTCCCTCTTTGATTTTTACAGAAAGAGGGAATAGAGTAGACACAAAATTCTTATCAGAAAGTAATAACAAATCTATCTTGGGATCTTTGAAAATAATAGCAGGTTTGTATTTGTAGCTGACAAGTGTTATGAACTCAAGTTACTGGATTGTAATTTAGGAGCTGTTTTCCAAAATGCAGTCATTTAGCCCTGCTGCCTGCTTTCCTCTGCAGTATTTTAAAACCAAAAGTTTGATCTATCCATTTCTCTATAATGACACCTTTATTCCTGCCATTGCCCTGCAGCATCTGCAGCAAGGCTTGCTTTACAAATGTGGCTGAGTATGTTCTTTATTTATCACCTGCTGGCAAATTCAGTGCCAGAATTTCAGGAATAACACCATTAACATTCTGCGTGCTCTGTTGATTATTTCTCTATTGACAAAACCAAGAGCTCGCACTGCATAACAGTGAACTAAAAAGCACGTGGCGATGAATTAAAATGGCAGAACTCAATTTCAGGCTTCAAAACATTTGCCAAGCAAATGCTATTTTGAAAAATGGCAACCAAGTGATTTTAGCACAGCAGGATTAGCCCCTCTAATGGTTAAAAACTCAGCAGACTCAAGCTCATCACATGGAGTTGCTAATTATCTGGAGAGAATGTTATTCGTGTGCAGCATGCAAATGGCCAGTAGCCCAGAAAGGTTGTATCAGTTACAGGCCCATGATCAAATTCTTCATGCGCTGGCTCTGGGGCATTCCAGGTGACATGGGAGTGACACCTACACCATTGGCGAAAGCTCTGGCCTGCTACCACGGTAAGCAGAGCCTTCCAAGCCATTCACGGGCTCCTGCCCCGCCATCTAGTGGGGTGTCGCTGTATGTCATGGGCACCCGAATAAGAATTCTAGAAACTTTTGCATCTGAAGGGCAAAGACAGAGATCCAGTGGGAGGAAAGCCTTCTTAGAGTCTTCTTTATAGGGCTCACTAAGTTCACTGAAGACACAGCTCAGTGTCTTTGGGAGAAAAGTAAGCAGAGGGACGAGGTGGTCTCAAAATAAAGCTGTTCAACTTGAGAGGGGTGTCTGTAGATGCAAGTTGTAACCCTGGTTTAAGATGCAGGAAAAACAGCTGTGGTGTGGGACAGAGCCATGAGAGGCCTTGCTGAGACCCTGTACACCCCTGGCTCAGCAGCTGCATCCACACTCACGCCTTTCCCTTGCTCACTGCCTGTGTTAAAGACTGCAGCTATACTGGGCCTGGCTCTGCATCTTTCTGGTCGCAGCCCTGGCTTGACTTTGAACCTGAGTTCAACTCCAATGGCTTTGCTGGGGCACTGTGGGGGATTGTGCCCTTGACAGGAAGGACACTACCCCTGCCTGGCTCACCACCACCCACCTTCCCAGCTCCCCCTCCCTTTTGTAGCAGGTCCTGCTCCCCCACAAGAAGTCAGATTCAGCTCACTTAACAGCGTGATCTAGTGGTGAGCCAGCTCCACTGTGGAGGTTAAACAGGTCGAATTCCACCCTCATTCTCTGAAAAGCAATTGAACCAGTCACACATGCATTGCTTTTGGTTTTGTGGATGAATTTATAAATCTTCCACTCTGCTGTAAGAGGAACCAGAGAGATCCAGGCTCACTGTACACAGATTAAGCAGAGTTCAATCACCGCACAAGTAGTTAAATCTCTGCTCCCCTTTTCCTTAAGTCTGCAAAGAATTCCTTAAGAATGCAAAGAGCCCTTTCTGCATCATATCTCTGAGTCAAAGGTCTATACAACTTCGTATTTCAATAGGACTAAAGTAGGGACTCCTACCAGAACTAAAGCTCCGGGCACTGCAGAATCTGAATGCTTCTCCTTCTGTGCACATGTGATTTCCACACAGACTCATCTTGACATGCAGGGCAACAAACACATTCTTCTCTGAACATCCCTTTTCCAAGCCGTCTTGTCCATTCTGCACAGGGATACAAGGATGCTATTTTTAAGCCAATTGTATAACCAGTCTAAACAGGTGTAAATGACATCTAAGCATCACTGGGTGACAGAGAATAGGGCTAGAAAGGACCTAGAGGCACTCTGTCCCTCTGTTGTGGGGCAGCATCAGCTATTATCTATCTGTATCATTCATGATGGATCCAACATGTTTTCTGATCTCACCTGAGCAAGTTTCTAGCCTATCCTCAAAAACTTGCAGGGACTGAGAACTAGGTAGACAGCCTATTCCTTGCTTCTCTATTGACAGTACTGGAAAGCACTTCAAATGCCTAATCTAAAACATCCCTGCAGCGAAATAAACTACTTGTATTCCTCCTAGCATAAATTGGCCATGGTGGACAGACTACTCCTCTCCTCTGAAAGAAATTAAAATCTCTGGTGACATATTATTTCTGGGTGGATCAAAATCATTATTTCTGTTTCTACTCAGAGGCTGTGTTTTGCAGACCCCTCCTTATTCCCACTGCTCTTCTGAACCCCTGCTGATTAGTCCATACCTTTTCAAAGTGCACTGCCAAAGCTGGAGTTGGTGCTCCAGGAGGGGTATTAGCAGCAATGAGCAGAGATTAACCCCTCACATTTTTAAGACAGTAGGATTTTCTTACATATAACACCACTACTTATATATTCCAGAATGGTGTGGGCTTTTCCTAAAATGAGTAAGACAGAGGATTTTGGTTCAGCTTTGGATCCACCAGTACCTCAGATCTTTTTCGGTAGAACTGCTCCCCAGTTCTCTGTCCTGAGTCTGACCTTTTTTGCTTTGCGCTCAAGAGCATGACATCAGAGCAGCCATATGGAGTGCAGCTTCAGCTCAGTGTCCCCTGGCATGTGCCAGCAGCAGAAGCCTCAGGAAGAACAGAGGACCAGGGCCAGTGGAAGGCAGCACTTCCTGCACATACCCTCTCAGCTTCTAGCAGTGTGTGGCTCAGAGCTTGCCTGAACCTTGTGTTGCATCTTTGTGTTTAAAAGCCCTGGATGGATTTTCCTTCAGTAAATATGTTTGGCTGCTCATTGACCCACTGGCCTTATCCAAGTGCCTTCTGATGATTCAGGCCATTTGTCCAATGTGTCAAGGTAATTTTTTAGTTCTAAGTTTGTCCAAAATGTCAAGATCATTTTTAAATTCTAAACTCAATCTCCAATACATTTGTGGTCCTTCCCAACTAAATTTTGTTTGCAGCTGTAGTGAATGCATCCTCAACTCCTGCATTCAGCACGTTAGTGAAACACTGAACAGTAGCAGACCCAAGACAGGAGCAGGCCTTTCTACCGTAGTTCTTTTAGTCAAATGGGTCGCTAAATCTAAAATAGGGCTGCAGTTTTGGGCAGCACCTTGCTTCAAAGTTCTCATCTTGGCAATTCCAGTCCTGTTTTCACCTGAAAACGCACTAGATGCACTGCAGCCTGACACCCTCACACATCCCCAGTAGCGCGGTTTTAGGTGAGCTGAACTAGTGCATGTGAAGGCACAGATAAAAAGGCTCTTTGTTGCTGTGCAGCGACCTGTCTGTTTGAAGAAGTGCAGCCAGACGTCAAGCAAAAGAGCTGTGGGTGTACAGCCAAGGAAGCAGAGGATTTTCAGGGACCCAGCCACAACGGGAAGAATTTTAAATACTGCAAACGCCAGGATAACAACACCTGTGTTTCTTCTGAGTGCAGCAGGGTTTGTTGCTAAACTGAAGAACTTCCTTGCAGCCTCAAAAGTGATTCCTGTGTCTCTGATATCCTCATCTATTTAATTCAGTCTAACGTCTTCTATTATTTGTGAGTAGAACATCTGAACAGCTACACTGATGATCAAAGCTCGACTCTTTCAAGTGCCAATCTTGGGATCTGAGATATTGGCTTAGTACACTGCCAATGTAGATATCTAAATGACAAATTTTGGCTTGAGATCCAGAAGTCTCCAAGGATTGCCAGGGACTGAAAGGCTGGCTGTATTGCATAACTTAAACACCTGAAAGAGTCAAATTGACAGCCTGGTTTTCTGAGGTCACTTCCTAAAGAGTAAAAAGGTTTAGCATCTAGAGATCAAATCTTTACATTCCTGAAACTCCCTGGAAAAGAAGCTTGAACAAAACCAGTTAGAGGTACAGTTTCCATTTGGGTAGGCGGCATGAGGGGCTACCAAGTCACAGCTCCCATTTCAGTTCTAAATTCCAGGCAGGTTTATGAAGACACAAGCAGATCCCATGCTTGTCACACATCCTCTCTCTCAATGCAGCAGTCTCCATGCCAGGAGATGTGCTGGGGAAGGGGGCACTGGGCACAGACTGCCTTGCCAAGCTTCTGCAGTGTCAGGTCTTGCTCGGTCATTTAATCTTCAATTTTTCAGTTTCTCTTTACCAGGAGGGAAGTATATATTTAGGACCCTCTCCACCACATCCAGTAAATTATGTAAAACATCATCACCATGTGACTTTCACAGCCTCCTTAAAGGTTAGGAGAACACACTGCTCCCATCCCTTACTTCACAGCCCAACCTCACCTCTCTTCCTTCAGCCCCACCCCTCCTTTATTTCCACTGACTGCACCTGGCAGGAGACTTTGCTGGGGGCAGGATCTCCTCCCTTCTCACACAGCTCAATGAGAGTTGCCACAATGGACTGAAAAGCTACCGTTTACTTAGAAAAAGAATAGCAAAGTATCTGCCATTTTAATCCAAGACACAATTAGTTGACCACAGTCATATCAAATGACATTAAAAGAATTATCTATAAAAATACAGGACTTCCATCAGTCCTTGGGGATTTACACATCTCCAAAGATGAGGTGCATTGTCAGAAAAACATGTCACATCATTTTAGATGTCAGTCAGCACCTAAAAAGACCCTGCTGTGGAGGGGCCACCTTTGTAACCTACCACTCTGGAATGTATTAACCCTGGCTGGAAGTGAGAAATGCTTGAAGGGGCTGCCTGCATGGAAAGCAAGTGAGTACCATTAAGGTTTTCTTTAAACTATGCTGTTTTCTAAAAGAAAAAACAAACAAAAACAAACAAGCAAACAAACAAAAAACCCACAACATTTTCTGATCTACTTCATCACATAGTATCAGTACATGACATAATAAAATATTTATATGGCATCACAGGAAATTTTCAGTACTGGTACCTTGGTGAAATGCTTCTTGCAAAGCCTACACCAACTAAAACATCACTAACTTAATCCTGGGGCTTATTCAGGGTTTTCTGAGTTTCAATCAGTCTTAAAAGCAACTAAGGATGCTAAAAGGATGCAAAGCCTTGTCATGCCAACATTCCTAGACTCATTTAAAGCTTTTAAAACTTGTTATTGATTTAGCTTAACTCTACATCAAATTGGTGTTCACACAGGAGCCTTGACCTATTTAACCAACACATTTTTAAATAATATTTCCCATTTCACAGCTGTCACTCTACGGCAACACTACCTGAAGGTCCATCTCCCTCAGCAGTTGTGCATAAGGGCTTCTACCCTGATTCCACTAAATTAAGGCAACCATTGAATTTGTATGAGGTTTCAATACTACTACAGAAATATTCCTTTTTCTAGGACAATCTCTTCAAAATAAAACCAAATTGAAGCACACCTACTAGCCCGATGTTTTTAGCTGCATATTATACTATGGAGAAGGAGCCAAATATTCCCCTGTCACTCAACTCACTGCCAAAGATGTAAGTTGCTCTCTTTCCACTCTGGTCTGTAAAAGGAGGGGGTATCTTTTATCAGGCCAGATGCCACTGAGAAAAAACAGATAAGCTCCCTTTTTGGGAGCCCCTTTTTCAGGCCCGAAATACCAGAAATACCAGCAGTACTCTTGAAAGAGAAAACGAGCAGAAAACAACTTATACATTTAATTAGATTACATAAGCGGCTAGACAATCTGAAAAAAAAAAAAAATTAAAAGGGAGCACTGATAACTGGAGCAAAAGATGAGATAGCAGGGGAGGAGATAAAATGTGACCTCCTCTAGCACACACAAAGAAAGACACGAGTAATTTACTGCCTGAGGAGGGTGAGGGACAGTGAATTGTATCCTGTGCCCTAGTGTCTCTGTGAAGTCCGGGATCATTAACAGCATTAAGCTTTTTAGGTCCCATGATGTCTTTTGAAGGTATTTTGCCAGTGCCCCCTAAGAATCAGGGTTCATGGGAGGTCTACATTTATTTCAACTGTGACAGGCTGCCGCAGAAATGTTATGTGCCGGGGGAAAAAAAGAAGCCTACATGTTACTGTTCTCACTGTCCTTCTGCCTTTCATCTTGACCCTGACTGCTGGGCTTTATCTCACTTAACTGTGGAAAAATATACCTGGAAAAATGAGAAACATGTACCTGCTTCAGTCAGTCCTTCTGCATGCACAGAAGTGGTGTTTCTGAGCATACCCAACTCAATTTATCTGAGGCAGTAATAACAGGAAGAGTCTGTCAGCTTCCTTAATTGTTTGCCCATTTAAAAAAAATATCACTTATTTGGAGAAAGCACAGCACTGAGTACAGTTCAGCACGTGTCATGGCCCTTACAAGGTGTCAGAAGCTCCTCAGTGGTAAGCACAGCCAGCATTGCAGCAGTCATTACAGATGATGGAGATCATAGCAAGACACCCTGCAGGTGAGAAGGCAGCAGCTGGAAGCAGTCAGGACAGCCCATACACACGTTATCAGGCAGTTAATAGTGTGAGCACAGCAGATGACACGGTGGCACTCCCAGTCGTGGTGTGAGATGAGCAGCAGCACTTCCTCGAGATGCTTGGGAAAGGCTTGGAGCATTTCTCCTTGAAAACTGAGCTTGTGCCAGAGCTGAGGTGTGAGATTCATGCCCAGGTCAGTGAAAAAGAAACAAACAAACAAACAACAACCAAAAAAAACCCCAAACAGCAAGAGGAAGAAGGCTCCAGCTGCTAGGCAGTTTTATAAATAGAAGTGAAAGTCTTTTATCCAGTTCAGGGTTGGGGGAGCATTTTTTTCATACTTTATATAGAACTATAGAATTATAAAATGTCCTGAGTTGAAAGGGACCCACATGGATCATCGAGTCCAACCCCTGTCCCTGCATAAGACAACCCCACAGTTCACACCATGTGTCTGAGGGTGTTGTGTGGTCTCTTCTTGAATACTGAAAGGCTTCAGGTTTGGGGCCTGTCAGTCGATCTGCCACTCTAAAGCACAGTGAAGCTCTCCGCAATGACACACCTTCCTAGCGCCCGGCTGAGGGAAGACTGGCCTTAGACCGCAGCGTCTCCGGCCTCGTCAGCACGCCATCCTTCCGTCGACAGAACCCTTCTGGCGTCTGCGGGGAGCCGGTTTCGCTGCAGAATTCTCCCCCCGCTCACAAACGCCGCCACAACGGCCTCGGAAGTGTCGCCCCCCCGGTCACCAACCGCCTCCCGCCCAACGGCCGCGCGGGGGCGCCGCGCGGGGCGTGGTGGGCGGGGGGAGGAGGGCGCGCGTGCGCGATGACGCGCCGGGACGTGCCCGCTATATGAGCTCGGGCCGGCGCTGACTCGGCCCTTTCCGCCTCGCTCCCGCCCGCTCTCGGGTCGCTGCGCAGAGACCCGCGCCGCCGCCGCGCGCCCCCCGCCGCCGCCATGATCATCTACCGGGACTGCATCAGCCGTAAGGGCGTGCGGCGCGGGGGATGGGAGGGGGCCGCGCTGGGGAGGGACGCGGGGAGCCGGTTGCTGGGTCGAAGGAAGCAGCTGGCGCGGCCTGGGCCGGGGCGCGGGGCCTGGCGGCGCCGCGCATGCGCAGGGAGGGCGGAGGAGGGCGGGGGGGGGGGCATGGTCCGCCCGGGCAGAGGCCGTGGGGACTGGGGTGGAACGCCGGGCCCGAGGGTGGCGGTGATGGGAACCCGGAGCAGAGCGCGGCCCGCAAGGGCGACCGGGGAAGGGTGGCTGCGGGCCGGGCGCGGGGAGGCGGAAGGCGGAGGCTGAGGCGGCGGCGCCCGCTTGTGTGTGTCCGTTCCCCTGCAGAGGACGAGATGTTCTCGGACATCTACAAGATCCGGGAGGTGGCGAACGGCCTGTGCCTGGAAGTGGAGGGAAAGGTGAGTGGCCTGCCTGCCCCGGAGAGGGTTGGGGGAGGCAGGCGGGTCTCGCCACGGTGACGCAGGGCCGGGCCGCTGGCGGGGGCAGGGTTTGGGGAGAGGGGTTGGCTGCCATGCGAGGGGCCCTCGAGGAGGGGGAACCCACCACGGCTTGGTGCCTGTGGCTGGGGCAGGGCCGGGTGCTGCTGCAGGTGTGTGTGAGAGGGCCTGGGATAGCCAAGCTGGAACGTGGTGCTGGTGTAATGAACCTTTGGTCAGGTGTTGGGAGAAAAGCCTGGTTTAAATCTGTGCTTGAGCTGCAGTCTGATTCGTTGCACTGAACTGTGGCTCTGAAATCATGCTGTGTTGTCAGGTCATAGATATGTGAGAGCAGTAGCATTAAAATTTTTGCAGAGCAGTTAAGTTTTTTGATGTCTCTGAATCTAGATGGTCACCAGGACAGAGGGTCAAATTGATGACTCTCTAATTGGTGGCAATGCCTCTGCTGAAGGTCCTGAGGGAGATGGAACAGAAGCCACGGTCATAACTGGTGTTGATATAGTAATAAACCACCATCTTCAGGAAACCAGCTTTACAAAAGAATCCTACAAGAAGTACATCAAGGACTACATGAAAGCGTAAGTGTCAGCTTTTTCTTTAAATGAGATGTCAGAATTGTTAGGTCATTGAGATTTTAAAAACAGTGTTGAACTTTATTCCTAGTAGGTGTTAGTTCTGATACAGGTGCCAAACTGGTGGTGAACTTCAATACCATCTTAATACTTGGCAAAACTGGAGCACTAAAGAATTGATATTGGAATATCTAAGTTTATCTTGGCTGTGGTAGTGCACCTGATCACGTGCTTTGGATATTTGTAACCTTGCTGTTCTCTTTTGTATTCCTGTATGCCACACATTATGGGGAAGGGGGTGGGGTGGTGAAGAAAGCTTCAGGAACCTTTTCTGATGTGATAGTTTAAATGTCCAAATATAATCTATTTGAGTGTAACTTTCTGTCAATTCAAGGTATAATTTGTGTTGCTCGGTGCTTAGTGGGTTGGCATTAAAGATGAAAAAATCAGTTATAAAGTGCTGATGCTCTTGGTGCTGTGGAAGTGGCTTGCCTAGGAGAAAAATTAGTTTGATATGAGTGGCAGACACTGTTCTGCTAACTCACTAGCGAAATAAAGTTAAAATTTGGGGTCTTTGCTGCTTTTCCCTCTTTCCCACACAAAGTCAAACAGTTTGACTGCCTGTAACTCTTTCTGCTATGATTTGGTGCTTCACAGTTCAGTTATTAGGCTGGAATGTGTTTTCAGAGCTTTTTTTTCCTTCCAGAATTAAAGCCAGACTTGAGGAACACAAGCCAGAGAGAGTAAAGCCCTTCATGACAGGGGCTGCAGAACAAATCAAACACATCCTTGCCAACTTCAAAAACTACCAGGTAATGAAACTTAAGTATTCATATAGCATTATTGCAGTGATACAAACGGCAGTTGGTTAATCTGCTGAACTAGCCTGTGGAGAGTGTTGAGGGCTCCTGTTGTGAGGACATGTAAGTTATCCTTCTCAGAGAGTATTAGGGGCTTTGAAAGTCAGGGAGGAGAAATGAAAAGGCTCCTAAGTGTTTGGGGATCTCATTTCAGCTTACAAAACTTGTCGTTAACTACATTTGCAGTTATTGCCATTTAGAAACTGTGGAGTTAAAAACTTGAAAGGTGGATCATTTTGGCCCCTGCTGTGTCTTGTTCTGCTGTTTGTAGCAGTGTGGTAAAATTACGTGGCACTAAAATAGAGAAGATGCACAAAGCAAAATCCCTGAAGCTGGTCAGGGAGACCTTTAAACTGAACTAATAGAGGTTATAGCTTGCGTGTATGAAAAGCACTTTCCCCTTGTTGTAGCTCATAATGTCTCATAACATGTTTCTCTGAAGTTCTTTGTAGGAGAGAACATGAATCCAGATGGTATGGTGGCTCTCCTGGATTTCCGTGAGGATGGTGTGACCCCATATATGATTTTCTTTAAGGATGGCTTAGAAATTGAGAAATGTGTAAGTATTGACCTGAATAGGATGAACACATTTAACTTGCATGATTGGCTCTTTCAATGCATTGCTTGTTCTGTCATCTCCCTGTTGAAGCTGAGCAGTAACTGCCAGTTTAAAAACTTGAAATTCATATAAGTATAGCCTGATTGCTGCTTTGTATTATACTAAGTGCGTGAAACTTCCTTTGTGTACTATTGAATAATACTCAAAGGGGGCGTAGCTTCACTGCAATGACTCATTGGTGACTTAATGGCTAAGAAATGCAGTAGGAATTGCCTTGGTCAGATGTGTATAATTGGTAATAGTTTTAAACTAAGAGATTAAAGATGATGTCCTCTGCAATGGAGCATTTCTATTTTGCATCCCTCTTGTGGGGGTTAATTATGAAGTACCTTGCATGGTCACGTTCCATCTTTCACTTAATCTGATGCCCTTATTCTGTTATGCAAGAATCATCTGTTGTATTGCCCTAAATTTGGGAACGTGGTAATACTTGACTGAGTACTTAACCTTGTTCTGTCTGGAATCTCTCAACTGCCTGAGCTCAGGCAGCTCCTGTGGTCTGCCTTCTTGGTACTTAGGCCGAGTTGAAATGTGGCTGCAACAAAACAGTCTTTGGATACCAACACTTGCGTTTTTTTGCTTATTCTGAGTGCTGTGGAATTTACTGCAGACTACTAGTGTGGGATCACCAATTGCTTTGCTCAGTCATTTTAGACTTAGGAAGTGTATTTATAGCCGGCTAAATTTATCTGTAGAGCCTTTTACATGCTTTCCGGTATGTAAGTCACGTAAAGATGCAACAGCTTCTAGTGTGGAGCAGCAGCCCAGCTAGAAGAACACTTATTGACCCAGACACACCACCTCCTGCAGCTTGATGGGAGGGTGATGTCTGTCTTGCACCCTAGAAGAGATCTGGAAGGTACCTTTTCTGAGCAGAAACTGGTGTGCATTTCCCCTACTTGGGGCAAACCTTTGGGTGTGTAATGTAGATAACCCCACCTACTTAGAGATGGGGTAAAAGAGTAGCAAGGTGTTCCACTGAGTAAGAAAACTTTGAGCTTCTTGGCACAGGTCTTCTGAGAGACAGCATGTACCTTGTAAGTTTTAGTACTTGCTTAGGTCATGCTCTTATTTGAGAGGACATCTGAAACTTGGTGTGTCAATCAGAAAGGGTGTGAATGAGTGACTTCTCTGGCTTGCTCAGCAGCTGTTGCCCATTGCTGTGATTGTAGAAGTGCTCAGCATCCTCTGATAGACCATGAGCACTTGTCCCGTTGCTCTCTGGTTTGCACTAAGATGCAAAAATAACTTCCTTGCGCTTTCTGCCTGCCTGACTGTGGCAGCTCAGATTGAATTAGGGAATACACAAATAGGTTGCAGAAACTTACCCTGACTGTTATGACCTTGAACTAACACTTGTTATTCTTGTTTCAGTAACAAACAGTATGATTTTGGATCACCTGTCTTCATAGCTGGCTGCTGTTTCTTCTTCATTGGCACAACACCAGGAATTGGCAATGTCTAACAACTGGACTGATGTCATCTTGAGCTTTATTCACTTATTTTGACCCTGATTTGGAGTGGAGGCATTGTTTTAAAAAAAAGAAAAAAATCCAACCATCTGTCATGTAGATTGTCTAAAATAAAACTCATTTGAACCCGTTCTAGGTGATGCCTTTTGGTTGAGTGTGTTTCTTAGGGTGACTTGCAGGAGAGGTTGCAGCAAGATGTTTGTCAAAGGATTTTGTAGTGTCAGTAGTATAGCTTGATCCTAGTGCACTACAACTGACTTTCTCCAGACAGACCTTGCACAGTTTCTGCTGATGGCATTGGAGTACAAGAGCAGGCTGAGGGAATAAGGCAGAGCTCAAGAAATGTCATCGTAGTGGAGTGGACCTTCATCCTTTGTGATTGCACAGAGGCTTCTATCTCTGGAAGATACCAAAATTAATAAAAATGCAACGGAATGGATTATGTGCTAATCAAGATTTTGTCAGATGCAGATACTCGAGTCTGTCTTCAGTTTTAGTAGGACTTCAAGATTAAGGTAGGAGGATGGAAGAGCGCTTGTGTTAGACTGAAGCTCCAATCTGAACACAGGTAGTGGGAACATTGTGGGGTGGGGGTATAAGCACCAGGTTTTCCAGCACAGCCTGGCTGTAGTATGAGCTCTGACAGCTATTCAGGGGCAGATTAACTAGAATTCAGTCAAGCTACGGGTGTTTGTGCTTTTCTGTACTTGCCTTGTGCTTGGGGTGGGAACTGTCAGAATGACCCTACCCTGTCCTGGGCTTATTATGAAGTAGGTGTATCTCTGGGCTTGAGACTTATCTGAGCATTTGTAACTTCTGTTGCTGCTGTGTCCCTCCTTAGGAAATGCATCTGTTTGACAGACCTGGAGCAAATGGCCATTGCTTCTCTGGTTCTTGCTGAGATGCAACAGTAACAGGTTCCTTGCGCTTTCTACCTGCCTGACCTTGTGGCAGTCTGGATTGAATACAGGAACACAAACACCTTCACAGAGCTCCAGCTAGGGGAAGGGGGTTTTTGTTGCTGCTGACACCATGGTTGGGCCTGACCAGCGATGTTGCCTTGATCTGCAAATCATTAATTGTTAGAGGCACAGAAGGTGAGGTGCTTGAGAAAGTGGAGGGTGTTCCCTGCTCACCAGCTGTTGATCAGTGAGGCCTCTGGCCCGCACTTCAGCAGAGTCTTGGCATTTTTGCCTTGTGTTGTGGTTTGGCCTGTGGTGCCGGCAGGCTGAGGAGAAGGCAGGTTTCTGCAGGGGTAAGATAGGAGCAGCAGTGGGCTTGGGAGGAGTGAGATACTGCCTGTGGAGGTGGGAGTAGAGTATGCTCTAGTTATCTTGCAGGTACTTGTCTGGTTTAAACACACACAGTTTTAGTTTTGTGGGAATTTCATTTACTTCTTTTTTGTAGCTTTCCCAAGAAAGGGTCCCAGGCCAGCTGTAATTCTGGCTGAGGTTCAATTTTGATGTAACCTGAGCAATGTAAATTATTGCTTCTCTGCCTTCACCCAAGGGTGCAAGAAGTTGAGGAGGCAGGTTCAAAGTCTCAACAAAATCAGTATGAGGCAGCTCTTGCTTTCTTTGCAGAGGATTTGTTTATTGGGGCCAGGTGGGGATGTTCTCTCACCCTTCCTGTGGCATCTTTGTTAAAAACTAGTAGCCTTAAAGGAAGGGGCAAATAGGCACTTAGTTTGAGACTTGTGCTTCTTGGGGGAATAAGTCTAGTGTGGACAGGACAGTGCTTATGTGGCTCTGTAGCCCCTAATGCCTCCTGCTCCTGCTTCCAGTGAGTCAAAGTGTTTAAAACTGAGTGGAGCTGTTCCCTCACCTGGCTAATTATGCTGGGGCTGGAACCCTGGGCACAGGCCTGGAGCAGATTGCTGTGTGGCAGCTGGGTACAGATGATGAGGTACTACTTTGAAAAGCAGGTGCTTAAAAGCATGGTGAGCATAGTCTTGCTGTTGCGTTGAATGGCTTAGGGCAAATGTGTGTGCCTTCCTGTCTGTACTCCAGGCTAATTGGGATATTTAATTGGTGCAGGCATGCTTCTATGAATCTTGTATGGTTTTCTGTGTGGCAGAGCCTCTGATGGGAAATCTCCCTTCAGCCTGTTGTAGGAAAGTATCAGTTCAGCAGCTCCTGAGATGCAGGATTTTGTTCTATTTGTCTATCCAGCGAGCTGCAAGAGAAGTGGTTTTGCTGCTGGCTGCACTGTGCTTCCCAGAAAGGCATTGCCTGCAGCTTCTCAGGGAAAAGGGTGAGTCTTGTCTCTCTGCGGTGTCCAGCCTGCCAGGCATCAGGGTGGAGAGGTTAAACCACCAGGGAAGGACCATGGGGGTGACAGGGAGTAGTCACAGCCATGCTGCTGGCGTAGCTGTCTGCAGAGGAGGCAGGGCAAGGGGAAGCCGGGATCCACCTCCTTGTGCTGGGAGTTGTGAAGTGGGAGAACCCTGGGTGGTAAATGGGCTTGTCAACAGTTTGTGATGCAACTCTGAGCTGGAAATGAAGTCAGCGTATTTCCGTGTAACCCAGTTCCTCTTCTGCCCCCTGTGCATTTCAAGCAGCTGTTTTCTGGGACTGAGAAGCTGAAGTGATTTGAGAAGGCAAAGCTTCATGCTGCTGTAATGCTACAGCTCTGCAGTTAATAAATTGACAAAGGCCCCCATCATAATAAGTTACCCTGGGGCTGCATAATCACAGCCCTAACTGAAGGACAGCTTTAAAACATACACCCTTTGTTTTAAAACATGTGCTTATCAGGCTTGTATCTCATGTTTCTGGGAATAAATTTTTTGTGGCTGAAGGGGCTGTGGAGCTGGGAAGGATCCAAATAGCTTTTTTTGTGGAACCTCTAAGTGGCTGGGTAGAAACCTTTTTTTCTGTCCTGGCCTCAGGAGGCTGCTACTGCACCCTCCATGAGCTGAGCCGGCTGCTGGCAGGAGAAGGATGGCTGATTTCTCAGAAAGAGGAGAAAAAACCCCTTCCTTCCTAGTTTCCTACTTTTATGGTTAAGGGAGTGATGTCTTGGGGCTGGAGGATGCAGCTACTGTGCTGGGCACGTGTCCCATGGTCCCCTTGGCCTTTCAGTGTCCCACCCCACCACTCCCTCTCAATGCTCATTCTTTGTCTGGCAGTTTTGCTGCCCCAGCACCCCCACAGCATCTCCAGCTCGTGGCCTGTGTGCAGGGGTTCAGCCAAGCGCTGGCAAAAATCCCACCTCCCGCAGGGCAGTGACCATGTTAACATCTGAATGCTGCTGCAGCAGCTTGTTGCTCCTTGCTGCCTACTTTGAGAAGGGGTGCAGGCTCAGGGATGTTCACTCAGCAGAGGGAACATCTGGTGTGCTGGCAGAGGTGCTGGTGGGGCCATGGGAGCTGGATACCATTTTTGCCCCCATTTAGGTACCCAGGAGAGCCAGCCCTACTCCATCCCTTGGCTTTGTCCACTCAGTGTGGGCAGAGGGTGGGTGATGGTCCTGGAGCCTTGTACAGCCCTCAGCTTTGGCATAAGGAGGGAGAAGCTGCAAAGGGAAAACTTTAAATGGATGTAGGGAAGAGAATTTGGTTTGGTTTGTTTGTGGTTTGTGTGGTTTGTGTGTTTTGGTTTTTTGTTTTTTTTTTTTTTTTTTTTGGTTTTTATGTGGTTTAGCTCGGTGCCAGGAGGGACTTTTTGTAAGCTTATGACATGCTTGTCAGAGGAATAAAATTTCATTATTTTTTAAGATGTAGAAAACAATTTTAAAAAGCTGCAACTTGCTTCCTTCCCTTAGCAAGTCTCTGACTGTTGAGCTGGCTCAGGCCAGCCAGCTGCAGTCCTGGTGGTGTTTTCAGCCACAGCCATCTAGGGAGGATGTTTTTATTCAACAATAGTATCTGCATCAAGATACCTCTGCTTTTTCACACAGTGCTGCTGCCTTGGAGCAGGCGAGGTGCCTCCCTCTGCTCCTGTAGACCTACAGCTGCACTTCAGCTCTGCAGATGCTTCCATGGGATGCAGCTGCTGTTGTAAACTGGGATGTTTCACTCTGCACCAGCCAGCAAAGAAATCTGTGTCATCACCAGCCCAGAGCAGGAGAGCAGCCATTAACACTGTGTTCATCTAACTTGGAGGTGAATAGGAGAAAAAAAGACCTCACCAAGCCTGGAGGTATTTGCCATAAACAGCTCCAAATGTATTGCCTGGAGCACAGCTGTGCTGATTTGTGGTCCCTGCACCTTGGCTGCCTTTTGGCTGAAGCTGCAGCTGGAAGCTGTTGTGTGAAGATCACAGTGAAGTGGCTCTGGTCAGGGCTGGGGGCCTGGGGGAAGCTTTTTTTCAGGTGTCAGCAAATGCTGGTGACCTTGGAAGTGTGTTCTGCAGGAGTGTGGTAGGATGTTGATGTGTGTAGCTGCTGGGTGTTTTGAGCCATTAGAGTTGCATTCATCTACTTCTGGCAAAAAGAAGCATAACACCCTACAATGCCTATTTAGACTATTTTGGTGTGTGATACCAACCTCACCAATGAGGCGGTGGCTGAGCATGGTGACAAAAATGCAAAGCAATCATTTTTCTGTAGTCCTGTTGCCCTATGGGCTGACAACTGGAATTCACCTCCCTATCTGTGACCAGCAGCAGCAGGTGGGAGCACTGCTGGCATTTCAGAGAGCAGCTGCCTTTCCTCCCATTGTATGAGCATGCTGGCAGCCCTGCCAAAGCATTGCAGCTGTTTGATTTTTATAGGGCATGTCCGAAAAATTAGATGCCCAGAAGGGCTTTAAGGATTAGCTTCCTAAATTCTTTGGGATAGAGTAGTTGAGGAAAGGCCATGTAAAGCTGGTTGCTCCCTCCCTGTTCACTGTGGATGCTCAGCAATGAAGCCCCACTGCTGCTACTGGAATAGTCTGGTTTAAGGGCTGAGCTCCATCTCCTCTACCTACAGCTGTTTCTGCACCTGTGCCAGCACCCTTGGACCCTCTGGTTGAGGTAGGGAGGGATGAGTTCTCTGCAGGTGTGTGGTGCCTGCAGCTGATGGTGCTTGGGCATGGTGCCCACAAAAATGTGCTTAAGGGGGTTGGTGGGGTTAAGAGTACTTTGACCCACATAAACTCACCTGATTTTTAATCCAAATGAGCAAGATGGCAACTGCCCACAAGTAGAAGGGGTTTATGTTCATTGCTGCCATGCTTACTGCAGGCCAGGCAGCTTTGGGAAGGACATGCAGGAGGAAAATCTCATGTCTGTGGGTGAGAGAGATGCAGCACTTGGTGCTTGCAGCCTTTCCAGTCACTGGAGTATAAACAGTCTCTTCCCAAGGCTGGGCTTGGCTGGGTGGTGGAGTGAGGCTCTTCAGGAATCCTCACTGGCTTTTATGTGAGGCTTTAGAAGTTAAAAAACAAACAAAAACCAAACCCAAAACAAAAACAAAACCAACACACACACACACACACACACACATCACCATCCTAACTTAAATTAGAGGTGTGAAACACAGAGCAGGTGGGTCTCATTTTGCTCCCCTAGTGCTATTAGCCCTCCCAGTACAGACCAGTGGGACAGCTGGATGAATGCAGGTGTGGGCCCAGATTGCTGAGGAAGGATTTTTCCATAATCATTGCTTTTTATCAGGCCTTTGTGGCCTGTTCCTCTTGTGCTCAATACTTACTGATCTTACAGCTGCCAAAAGCCTTCCCTGCCTCCTGGAGATGCTCAGGTCTCTGTGGAAATCCCACTCTCAAGAGTGAGCTCCAGAGGTAAAGCTAGCTAATGGAACAGAGCAGGAAAAGTGGTTCTCTTCCTTTCAAGACTGAAATCCAACTACTGCAGCTTTTCCCTTATTTGCCTGTAGTTGCAGACATACTGGCTACAAAAGCCCAAACCCCTGTACAAGGCCATCAGGAGCAGAAAGCCCCTCTCAGACGGCTGTGCTTCTCCAAGGAATGCCTTTTGGCTGAGGTGCTGCTGAGACCAGCACCATGCAGCTCCTTGTGTTGAGGTTTGCTGAGTGGGTGGGAGAGCCGGGTCACTCTAAGTTCAGCTGCTGGTGCTTGAATCTCACTCATTACACAAGCCCTTGGTGTGGTTTGTGAAAGCCATGCTCAATGGCACCTGTGTTTGCTGATCCCTTTGGCTTACAGGTGCCTCATGTTTCCCAGCTGAAGGTATTTATCAATTCCTTATTCCAAAATTAACTCAAATTTTGTGTGTGTGTGTTTTATGAGGACTGAAGGTGGAAGAGTATGACCCTCTTAAGCCAGAACAGAGGTGTGAACTTTAAGACACCTACTGCAGCACAGGCTGCTGAGCTCTGCTGGAAAGGGCCTTTTTTTGATCTTTCCTGTTTGTCATCCTTGTGCAAATAATTAAGCACTCCATGAGGAAGGCTGACCCTGCAGCCTGGTAGCTACACATGGTCTCACTTAGGAGAGCCAAGAAGGAGCTTTCCAATCCTGCTACCAGTATGACAAACAGGACAGGTTGTACCCAGCTGCAGCTCTTTGAAGAGCTGAAGCAGCAGAGCTATCTTCTAGGTGAGCCTGGAGGAATGGCTCAGACCTGATACGGTGTTAGTGAGAAAAATGATTTGTTAGGAGTGAATAAATGCAGTGACTAATGAAAATGCCATCCTCACTATGGGGATATGTGAAAGTGGGTGGGCACAGCTGAGACGTGCAGGAGGTACATTCAGCTAGAGCCAACTCCAAGCAGCTGGTGGAGACAATGCGTAGCTGCCTGAAAGCACGGATGGTTTGGGGAGCATCTACTGGGACTGCAGCAGCTAGTGAGCTCCAATCCCACCCTGCGCTCCGTGTTGAAGACATGGTGTCAGCAGCAGGGGTCTCATAGCCACATCATGTTCTGCCAGCCTGCAGCTCACATGCACACTTTGTGCTTCCTGCTCCTGTTCCTCACGCTGCCCTGTCTGTTCCACCAGCAGCCTCTGGACTGGCTGCAGCCAGGGTGGTGGAGGATGGGTGGAGCTGTGAGCTGGTGCAGATGGGAGCAGGGCAGCAGTGGGACCAGCTTGTCCCATGCCAGGTTCAAATCCATGGCCCTTCCCCAGGCAGCAGTGGCAGGTGCTGGGCATGCACCTTCTCACCTGCTTCTTATCTGAGGGAACTGGGGCTGCTCAGCCTGGAGAAAAGGAGGCTGAGGGGAGACCGGATTGCTATCTACAACTACCTGAAAGGAGGTTGTTGGTCCCTTCTCCTAAGTAACAAGTGATAGGACCAGAGGAAATGGCCTCAAGTTGCACCAGGGGAGGTTTAGATTGGATGTTAGGAAAAAATTCTTCACGGAAATGGTTGTCAGGCTTCTGAACAGGCTGCCCAGGGAAGTGGTTGAGTCACCATCCCTGGAGGTGTTTAGAAGAGGTTCTTAGGGATGTGGTTTAGTGCTAGAGTTAGGCTAGGTTATGGTTGGACTCGATCCTGAGGGTCTCTTCCAAACCAAACTGTTTCCAGCCCACTGGAATGGGGATTTCTCTATGGGGGCAGCTGCATCAGCCTCACATCAGCTCAGGTCCATGCTGGTACCATATGGGCTTATTATGACAATTCTCATGTCTCAACTGGTCATTCAGAAGGAGTAATGCTAGACAGTCTTTTAACTTCATTTAATGGCATTTAGCACATCGATACTTCTGCTTGTGCCTGTGGGACCTGCTCGTGGACCAATGTTTCAGCCACTAATATGCAACATCTGCATGAGCAGAGTTCAGCAGTGAGCAGAGGCAGCAGCACATGGGAAGACCAGTGGGGAGTTGGTGTTCAGCACTGCTGAGAGTTCAGAGTTTAAATTAATCCAAATGTGGGAGCTGGGGAATCAGACTTGAACACCTACAAGCCTCCTCCTCTCCTGCGACAGATGGCAATCCTGCTAATTGCTCTTCTGTAAGGTCCTCTCCAGCATATGCTGAGGGAGAGAATGTCAGGAAGATGTGCCAGGGGAGGTTTAGGTTGGACGTTAGAAAAAGGTTCTTCCCCCAGAGGGTGGTGGAGCACTGGAACAGGCTCCCCAGGGAGGTGTCACAGCCCCAAGCCTGACAGCGTTTAAGAAACGATTTGACAACGCCCTCAGGTACATGGTGGGAATTTTGGGGATGTCCTGTGCAGGGACAGGAGTTGGACTCAATGATCCTTGTGGGTCCCTTCTAACTCAGGACATTCTATGTTCTATGAACAAGTGAAGCAGAGCTGGGGATTTTTTGCTGGTTGTTATGTGCTGGATCCAAATGACAACGCCTCAAATACTGAATCATTATCACAGCCTCACGTGATGTTAGACTGGTCCCACAGTGCCTTGAGTTACTGCACAAGGGAGAACGTGGGGCCTGTAGCAGCATGTCTACCCCAGATGCTTCTGCCTCTAGGGTGGGGTGTGCTGCATGACCCCGTAGCTTGGCTGCAGGCTGGATGATGACCTGCCAGCAGCACCTAACAACTCCACCTTCATCTTTCCCATGTGCTGCCACCAGGCAGGAGCCAGCAGAGCCCCTGAATACCTGGCACAGGTCCTGGTGCTGGCACAGGTGAGCATCTCTCATCCTCTTGGTCATCACCTCTGTGGGCTCATTGTTCTTGTCTCAGGCTGCCTGCATTTTGTGGCTGATCTTGGGGTTAAAATTCCAGTTGCACCCTAACAAGCCAGAAAGCCTTCAAAATCATGCAGGAAGCAGGTAAAATGATTAACAAGCTGTCTGGGTCCTGGACTGTCCACTGGATATATTTTCTTGTTTGATCCTGGCGTAGTGTTTCCTAGCTCTTTTTTTGAAATGGAGTTTCTTCACTGTCCCGTTCCCTATTGTACCTTGAAAACTGGCGCTGCTTCAAGGGCTGCAAGTGAACCAGGGCACCTTGGCCTTGCTCAACCTTTTTGTTGCTTGTTGATTGAAAACTCCACTGCTTGTTTATTTATGGCATTCTCCATGTTTTTAGTGATCCCCATAAAGATCAGTTTTTTTGTAAAAACAAAACCCATAAAAAAATAGTGTGCTTGGTGCGCTTTCCTTCACTCCTAAGTAGAACCTATTTACCCTGTCCAAAGACACTCTGCAGATCAATAAAATACCTACTTTACTTAGATCTTCTGGCATTTGATGCTGGCTGATTAGGTTCCTCTCAACTGAAGACACATTGTGAAGCAGTATACTGACACAAAACCGAAAATACAAGCAGATCCAAAATACCTTCCTGCTAAGCTAATCCTGCTGGGGCTCCCACTGAAGGTAACATCATCCCTCTGAAATGGCACGGTCATTTTTACTCATGGCACTGAATACAACATTCCTAAATGCACGGCATTCTCCTGCATGGTTTTAGAAGACCACGTGAGGAGCAACACGAGGGAGAAGCTGACCTAGGCTTTCCAGGTACCTTAGCTGCTCAAACAGGATGCGAATGCAGCAAAGGAGCCCAGCTCATGCAAAAACTGGAGTTCTCATCCTACACGCTTGCAAATGCCAAGTCTCTGGAGGACTCAAACAGCACGAGGGCGGCAGTGTGTGCAGGCTCTGGCTATTGCTGGGGAGCACATCATGTTCCAGGGCAAGACACGAAGGCTGACATCCTGGGTTCCTCTCAGCATCCTCGGATATCTCCGGTGGCTGTCAGCAAGCTGCGTGTTGCTCGCAGAGCCTGAGAAAACGGGAGTGAACGGCGATATTTATGAAAGCACACACACATCCCTGGAACGTGGTCTGTTTTTAAAAGTCTCAGCAGTCCATCTAGGAACTGGACGCTTCATGGCACGGAAAGCTGAGCACCAGCAGGAAGCACATCTGTAGAGAGATACTTTCACAAACCATTACAGGAAAAAATTAATTGAGCAAAATTAATATGTGTGACTTACACATAGGGCGTCAGAGTTGTTTTACAAACTTTCGAAGGCATCTGACCCCCATCCAAAACTCTCCTTGCTTCCAAGTGGAATGTTTGCTTTTCACAGAGACACATTATTTTATTACTATGTGCAGAAGTGATGCACACATCTGAAGGGCCTGAGAGAATGTGAAAGTTGTGCTATAAAATCTCACCTTCTGGTTCATTTACAGGTATACTAAAGAGTTTTTTCCCCAGTCTGTTTTCTTTGCTGTTTTTTAACATAAAAACTTTGAGAATATATTTAAATAGTCCTGTTCCATCTCCCTTCATGCTCCCCACAAAAAAGGATACTGAAGAGACAACCATTGCAATATGCATTTCAAAAATAGGGGAACAGAGACACAGATACATTAAGCAATCACCTCCAAACACAAGGATACCCAGTAGCAAAGACAGCAATAAAAACACAGTTTGAAAAAAAACTTTGATACCTATGCTATCTAAATAACAACACGTGTTCAGTCAATAATGTAGAACGTTGCATGGTAAAAATTAAAATGATGTTTTTATTGGTACGCTTAAACAGAAAACATAGGTAACATCATTAAAAAAAACCCCAAACAGAACAAGCAAAAGATAAATCTATTCCTTGATGTACCTATTAGCCAGACATTTCATTTTTTTTCTCAGTAACCACCTGGAGGGGACTGTCATCTTTCCACTGACCTGTGTGTCAAACTGCCTTGGATTTAGGGCTTTTTAACTGTGATGATTTGTTCCCATGGAGCCCAAGGACTGTGATAGCACCGCGGTTGTGGCTGTTTCTCCTAAAACCTGATCCTAAAGGGAGCATCGTGTCTGTTCCACCCAACCACTGCACAAAGGGTTGTGCATCTTTTCAGCCCTCCAGGCAAAACCCTCGCAGATCCCAGCAGGAGTGGAGAAATTAACCCGGTTCTACTGGAATGTGAAACCCCAAAGTTACAGGTTTCTCTAGGACAAGTTTTCCTTCAAAGTCATCGAGAAAAAGCAAGATCAGAACTCGACAGAATTCTAATAAAGATAAATCTAATAAAAGTTTATTCTATAAATATTTTTCCTGTCAAAAGACAAAACACTTATAGAAATGTACAAGAAATATTAATTGGAAAAAAAAAATGAAGCCACAGAAAGTTACAAAGTATCAGCTCCTTTAATTTAGCTTTAATCTTGCAGAATTGCGCTATGCTCGGTCCGGTCTGTAAACCCACCACGGTCCCCTCAGTGCAGTCACTCTAATTCTCTCTTCGTAAAGACTTTTGTTAATCACTCTTTTCTTCTCCTTGGTAGTGTCTGTATTCTGGCTTCAGCTCCCATGTGTTTTTGTGAGTCCCCTTCACATTGTAGATGCCTATTTCTCTTAAAATTTCTTTCAAGTATATCTGAAAGGAAACAAAAATTCAAATTATACAGGCAGGTGATTTCCACACGACGTCACACGATCTGCTCAATCACATCCACTTGGTTCATAAAAACAACTCACTGGACAGTGACGTTGGCTGATCGGCACTCACTTGTGTGATAACAACTCTCTGATATAGACTCTGACCCCAGGCACCAAGAGGGATTAGAGCAGCCTGGGTGTGATGCCCAGTGCAAGCCCCAGGGATTACAGAATCATAGAATGTCCTGAGTTGGAAGGGACCCAAAAGGATCACTGAGTCCAACTCCTGTCCCTGCACAGGACAACCCCACAGTTCACACCATGTGTCTGAGGGCGTTGTCCAGTCTCTTCTTGAACACTGTCAGGCTTGGGGCCGTGACACCTCCCTGGGGAGCCTGTTCCAGTGCTCCACCACCCTCTGGGTGAAGAACCTTTTCCTAATGTCCAACCTAAACCTCCCCTGGCACATCTTCCTGACATTCTCTCCCAGGCAGTCCCTGTGCAGCCCTGCTGGGGTGCAGAGAGGCAGGTTCCAGCTAGATGGGTGCTCCATGCTGAAATGAAGCTCCCAATGCCTCCAAGAAGCACTGCTGAGGTTACAGCAGACCTGCAGCAGCAGCACCCACAAACAGGTGAGCTCACAGAGATGCTCCTCAGCTCCGTTCTCAAGAGGAGGTGCTTGCAAAATCCAAAGGCAGAGACATGGCTGAGGTACCACAAGTGTCAGACATGCAGCTGGTCTGAAAGTTCGTACATTCCTACATTTCTCACACAACTCTGGAGGAGTGGTGGTACGGGCAGGCTTATCATAGAATCATAGAATAGTTTGGGTTGGAAGGGACCTTCAAAGGTCATCTAGTCCAACTCCCCTCCAATGAGCAGGGACATCTTCAACTAGATCAGGTTGCTCAGAGCCTCGTCCAGCCTGGCCTGGAATGTCTCCAGGGATGGGGCCTCTACCACCTCTCTGGGCAACCTGGGCCAGCGTTTCACTCCCCTCTGTAAAAAATTTCTTCCTTGTGTTCCTCATTGCTTGCACATTTCTTTTTGCCCTGGCAGTTCCTCAGGGTGGTAGGACACAGCCGCTCTGCAGGTCTGGACATTGTTGCCATCTCACACATCTTCCTCCTGCTGGACTTTCTCTGCCTGAGCTAAAAGCTCTTGGCTTTTCAGCTTCCTTGGGTTGGGATTAGTTTGAAACTCCCTGCCCTATTCAGAGCACACCAAGCTTGAGGTTTTCATGCTGTTCCGCAGAGCTTTAAGCATTTTATTATGGCCTCGTTTTTAGAGGAGAGCTGAGTAGGTGCCAGAGAATTTTCTAATATATTGCAATATTAAGGCTAGGAAGATAAATTTTTAAAAAACCCAACAAGTCAAGCTATGATAATCAGTAGTATAACCTTCAACACAAAACAGCTCACTAATATCATCCTCCTTTACTCTTTATAATAAACACCAGTAATTTGTTTCATTTTTTAAAGAGCCGTTTGCCTGCTTGTTTGTTTAAATATTAATCGGGACTGACTCGAATAGATTGCCATGGCAACCACAGACCACAGTTTAAGAATCCCCACATTAAATTCATAATGGCTTTAGTTTGAGCAATTTAATCCTCTTTGATTGTGTATATTGAACTGGAGTTACTGGAACCCTTGTATTTCCTGTATCTACAGTTCCCCTAAGTGAAAATATCAACATAATCCAAATTGTTAAAAAAAGCAAATATTTGTTGGTGACATAGGAAAAAAAGAAAAGCCATTTGCCTGGTCTCTTCCCATTTTTGCCAGAAGTCAGGAAATAAGTAAAAAGTACATTCTCAAGCCAGTAAATAAAGTCTCTTTCAGAGAAACGGATTGTTTCTCTCCAGGTACACACCAAAAACTTACAAAGCAAAAACAATTCAGATCCTACACTAACAATGATACTTCATTTGGACTCACATAGCAAAGTAATTCTTAAAAACCCATCTCGAAGCAACAAGAGGTGTTTAAAAGGTGACTCTGTGCAACAAGTACACAGACTGTGTATACAAGCCAGTTTCTTAGGGTCTTGCCTTTGAGCAGGAGTCGCGCGCGGGGTTCATTCCGCACCGTGGGAATGGGTCCTCTGTCCCAGGTTACCAGCACAAACCCCAGCAGGTGGCAGCAGGAGATCAACACATGTCTCCTAACACACCTTTCCACATCTCTATGGCAGGAATGCTGTCATTATTTGAGTCAGGTGTCCAGGAGAAAAGGCACTTGCTACTACAGCAATTAGTGTGCAAACGGTTTGGACGGTGACGCTGTTTTTGCACAATGCATTTTTTAAAAGCTGATGGAAGCAGGTGTAAAAGCGGTTTCTATATGAGTATGTATAGATGTGTACACCTGCGTATCCACTGCTTTGTCTGCAGTCCCTGTGCATGCACACAAAGCAGCTTTCAGGAGCGTCACTAAAGAGGCACTTCAAAAGATGGCAGAGTGGGTGGAAGAAACACACTCAGAGTCAAGGTTAAATTCCACTCCAGACCATGCAGACAGATTAATGAGAACTGGAAGAAAAAACATAATTGCACCTCGTCCTATGAAGCACATCTATATGCGGCTCCTGGGCTAAGAGACCAAGTCTGCATCTGGTAAGCCGGGTCACGAGGGTGACGATGCCCAAGGGCTCAGGCAGAACGAAACCACTCCAGCCGCATGGTCCGTGGCTCCCAGCAGCTCGCTGCGGTTTGGTGGCAGCGTCTTTGGGTGACATTTTGCACGATGCAATTCTCATCTCTCAATACATGCTTACGCCTCCAAACCACCCACCCAGTTAAATGAAGGCTACTTTTAATTTCAACTTGTTTTCAGACCCAGTTCCCCCGGCTGTTCTGCTTTTCTCTGGGCAGAACTTCCATGAGTTTTGATACAACAGCAAAACAAAATTGAACAAAACCAACCCAAACTGAACAGTGACTTAATGTCTCTGCCACAAGTACGGGCACTTCAAGCTGGGACCGTGAACTGCAGCAAGTGAGGTCTTCCAACATATCCCATGTGCCATCTCCGCTGTGGAGACACAAGTGGTTTTGGGGAGGGTAGCTGAGAGCATCAACCCAAAAATCACTCTGCGTGGATAGATAACACTGAAATGTAGGGGCTTGTAGATAATTACAGATCAGGGATAATCCTGCTGTACTGTATCATACTTGAAAACAAGTGGCTTGATGAGTGCAGGGGATGTTATGATTTTTCCTGCAGGGTGACTTTTCCTTCCAGAAAACAGGACCCTCCACCTGGGTGATCAAAAGAAAACTCTCACTCCATTTCTCTCCAGTGATGCCAAATACTGAATTTTAGAGCCTGGTGAGCGCTAATCAGGAGCCCACGATTTCTTCTCAGAAAGGGACTGAATATGTTTAGATACATGTAATTCTAACACAGAAGCTAATCTGTAGGTAATCTGTGTGTTGCTCCTGCTCTGGATTGGACAGGATGATCTTTTGAGGTCCCTCCCAGTCCCTGACATTCTGTGATTCTGTGCATTTAAGGCAACCTCTGCTCTGTTTCACCTTCCCTCATGGTTTTTTTGCACAAAAAGCGATATGTTATTATAGAATTACAGGATTAAAAACTTAACTTCCAAGCTCTGACAACCCTTCTGAAACTTTGAGGGGGAAAAAACCCCCACCATATTTAGGATAACCATTACTTAAAGCTGAAATAAAATAATAAACTGCAAATAATCTACTTTATTTTGAAAAAAATACAGTTCATATTAGACCACTCGTTCCATACTGGCTCCATTCTTCATTGGTCACTCACATAAAAAGCATATTATATTCTCAGCCATTAAGTCCAAATCTAGAATTACTGCAATATTTCCAGGGAGCACTTGGTATTTACACTTGGGTAGGTGGTAGCAGGTCTGCCTACTATGGCAAATTGTTATTTTTCATTAAAAAGGAAAACAAATAAAACCAAGTTTCCCTAATACAACAGTGGTTTGCATTCAGAAAAGACTTGCTTTGTGATTTCATGACTGCAAAATAAAGATGGCAGCAACCTCCTGTGTAACATGCAACATATTCTGCTGCAAGGATTTAATAATTTACTATTTACATTTAACACTGTGTAAGAAAAATGCCCTAATTTATTTGTTGCTTCACTACCAAAGATGTTGATTCCCTTAGACAAATGTATTTTAAATATCATTAGCCAGTGATGTAAGCACGTAGAACTTCATTTTAACAGAAGCTGAGGAGACAGCAGCAGCATTTTTTCCCTCATGACTGAAAATAACCTCAACATTTAGAAACTCAGAGGAGAAATTACATACCCAGACAATCTTAGACACTATGACAGAAAATAAAGCAGTAGAACACTCAGCAGAGATTAATTAGCAGCCAACCTCTATACAGTACAGGGAAAGCATGCCTATTCACCTGTTGGCATTTTACATTTTTTTGTCAGGTATAGCTGCTCTGTGAACAATAAAGTCACAGTGGGCATTAGGAATAGATACTTTATTTGCAGGAAAAAAACCCGAAGTTGCATACCAGAGGTTGAAGTCCACAGCAACAGGGATGCTCGCACAGAATGGAACCAAGAGATGGTATTTTTAAATGGAAATGGATGCTGTTGGCAACTCCCTACAGAAGTTTTCAACAGGAACCCAGATGGGAAATGACGATAGCTTTGGATGATGGGTAGATGACATGCTGAAAGATAGTTTTGAATTTATCACCATACTGGCTACCTAGTGAACGAAGGAAGGTAGAGGATTTTGGTCAGTTATTTTCTCAGCATATTTGGGTGCAAAGGAAGCTGAATGGCAACTGACACTGATGGTAAAACCCCAGGTGGGAATGAACACAAAACCTCTCGCTTTCGCACACAGCTCAGAACTGAGACCGCACACCCCGCTCGAGAGAAGAGAGTTTAACAGTTTGACTGATCTCAGAAGCCCAATAAAGACTCAAATAAGAAACACAGGTGCAATGATACAGCCCAAATAACACATGATGATGGGTAAAATTAATTTACAATTTCCTTTTAATGTATCTGCGTTACTACAGTAGTTAAACAAAAGGGCTAGATTTGCTGAGATGAAAGTACACAGGACAGATCCACTGTGCCATGAGCAGAATATATTCAGGAGCATAGTTTAAGAAGGACAAGGAATTACTGGAGGGAGTACAGCAATGGGCTACAAAGATGTACATCTAATCCAAAGACAAAAATTGGAGTAATCTTGCACAACTTTTGGTGCTTAATGAAGAAATTCATGTCAGAAGCACAGTTTTCCAGGCTCCTTTGAGCTGATGCAGAGAAGCCGGTACATTCAAGAGGCAAATCACATCAGAGAAGGAAGAACACTTTTGTTCTCCCATGGCTTAAGTGGGAGTTGCGGGTGACTATTTCTAGCTGAAGTCGTGTTAGATGGGCTAAATCTGCATCTACTTACATTCAAAGTGATCAAGATAGTGGCTGTCACACCTATCTCTTAAAAAAACGAAAAAAATCCTTCAGATTTTCTTGCCAGTCCCTCCATATCTTCCTCCTATTCCTTCCTCCACACATCTCTGCCACACAGATAAGGAGTTGACTCATTACATAAATGAATGGAATAGAAGACATGAATACATTATCCAACTTGTTTCTTCTGAGGTACTAGAATACCATGAACCTACATGTATTTGAATTGAGTAGTATCTTTGTGCAGCTTCTTAACTGAACAGATTATGCACCTCATTTATACAAATTCTGATACAGATCCACTTAATTCTAAACATACAAAGTGAGTAAAACTGGTAAGCATCTCCACTTTTCCCTCTCTTTTACAGAGGAATAATATTTTAATTTTTCAATTTTTTTAATCCAGATGTCACTATTCTTTCTTCTGTCTCAGCTCAAACAACTTTTGAAATTGTTGCTACATTTATATTCAACCATAATTAAGTCCCTTTTAAGTCTTCTGAAAACTGCAGCTAGGTTGAGGATATATATCAAAGTCAGCAGTGACAAGCATCAAATCATCAAAGATATTTAATGTATCACTGTCTGCGCCTGCCCCTGCCTGGTCTGCTCAAGGAAAGCTTGAACAGGGGAAGAAGGGAAGGAACTGGAAAGTTTGGGTTCATAGTTGAAGGGGCTGGCAGACACTGCAGTATAACACGATTGTCATTTGAGCACACTATCTTCATGTTTTTCTTGCTTGTATATCAAAACAGTGTTTAAAAAAATAAAAACAACAAACCACCTATCAAACTGCTAAACTATAGTCTAAAAATTATTATAAATGTAAAGGAAATTAAGTGATTTTAGGGGTGTTGACACGATGCCTGAGCTCCTAACATGGATAATGCATACATTTAATACTAATATAATGAAACACAATTTTCTAGACCCCCAGAAAAAGAGTAACCCTCACTGCTGTGCCAAGATAAAGTTCAGAAGCTGAAGGAAGGGCTGACCACTCACACCAGCTCTATACTGCCAACAACAACAGAACTAAGCCATCACTTCAGTGAGGACAGGAGTGTAGCATGGGAGACATCAGAGCATTATACAACTTGGCTTCTAGTATTAAAGAGAACCTAAATAAGAAAGAGACTGTTTAGGTTACTTAAACCACCTCTGTCAAGAAAAAGCATATGCTCTGCAATGCTTAGTATCCTACACAGTGCTACGATAGCGAGTTTAAAACTTTATAATTTCTGTTTGTTGTAAAAGACATTTAGAGAGCTGTTTCAAAGGTATATGGTATATATTAAACTGTTTTCTGAGTATGGAAAATATACACAATAGTAACTACTGAACATGGTTATATTGCAAGACTACTAGTACATACCACCGGCTGTTTTGTTATGTCCACCAGGTCTTTAATGTTGTAATACTGATGTTTCTCAAACGCTGAAAAAAGCATGTCCAACACTTGTTGTTTATCAGCTCGAGCCCGTTTTCCATCTTCTTTCTTCTTCTTCTCATATTCAATCTATCAGATACAAAACATGTTTTAAAGACGTTCATCTGTAATGCTGTATAATTCTCAGTGCCGAACATTAAGACATAAAAAAACCTCTTGTATTTAATAAAACACTGTTCAATGACTCAGTTCTTTTCATCTGGAAAATTTTCTTTTGAGCACTCAAATGTTCTTTTATGAACATAAACTAAGCATTTTGTCCTCAGCACAATAAGCTTTTCAGATATATATCTCTACTTTATCCAGTAAAAAAACCCAGAAACAGAGACTTCATGATGTGCCCAAACATGGAGAGAGAATTAACATCAGTACAGGATTCCAAACTGAGATGGTATTTTCACTCCACTTCTGTTGATATCAGCTTCTGAAGTATAATGACAAATATCAAACAACCTACAGATTACTATATTTAGGAAAATCCACAGACCAATACGTCTATATCCCCTATCATAACAACCACCTGCCCAAAGGATGCTCAAATGGCCTTTGGGCGCTGCCTCATCTGTTCCAGAAGCAGCACTCAAGGCAACCACTCCACCAACACAAAACCAATCTTCACTGAGTGAAGACGCACATCAGGGACGTGTTGGGTGGTATCTCTTCAGGAGAAATCTGAGTGGCACAGACAAAGTTACACTATTCCAAAAAATCCCACTCAAGCAAGTAGAGGCCCCTTGCTGACACACACCATCCTATTTCAGAATGCAGATTAGAAAGTATTTAGCTACTATAATCTGCACAATATCACAATATATTTTTGCAGAAACTTTTATCTCTGCCAACTTCCAAAACTACTTCCTGCATTTCCTCACATTCATTCTAAGAAGCAAGATTTACACAGACCGGCATATCCCAAACAAGCCCCAGTCATTGCGGAGCATCAACCTCAACATCTGCCAGCACATCACCCACCCCCCAATAGTGGAAAACCATCAAGTTCCTAGGAACCAATAAAAGTGACCCAGAAGGTAACAGATTTCATGCAATCATCATGTGCTTTCAGGCAAACTGCACAGGTGGATCCCAAGAAGCACAACACCCAGCAGAAGAGAAGCCCATGAGCAATATGGGACACACATCTGGGTCCCAGTGGGATAATTCTGCATGGGAGTTGTTCCACCTCCGATGTCTCAAACCTGATCCTCAGAATGAAGACCTTCAGAGAAGAAGCTTAGAAATGAAAATTCACAGTTCTACTGGATACCAAAAATCTTATTTTTTAGGAGAGATTAGTTTTATGGCACAAGTCATTTTTTCCTACATTTCCTTGCCAGATAACTCCCTCCTACTCTCTTGAGAGAAAATAGCCTGTCTCTTGGTCTCTGTCCCAACGTGGCTAAAGACTATTACCATCTTTGCTGTTCCTCGCAGGTCTCTGGCCAGCCAACTCTCTCTTTCAAATCCCGAAACAGATGGACATTGTTAAACTGAACACAGAGCAATTTTTCCCTACCTGTGCCTTGAAATCTGTTGCTTCTGCTTAAAACCTAGGATGGGCTCGGGCAACCAAATACTTGTCTGCTTTTCCAACTGTACATTAGTGTTACGGAAGATACAACCTCTCCACACAAACCCACACAATTGATTTCTATCCACTAATACACGTTAGTGTCATTATTTAACTCTTTAGCCTCTTGTCCTGGTTTTGTTAAAAACAAGTTTCTCTTTTAGTGAATTTGCCTGTCAGCTAAAGCCTTCATATTAGCTGCATTTTCCTGGATACATGTTTTGGTAAACACAGCAATGGAATGCGAGGTTATTGATAATGAATTGATGTACATCTCACAAGAGAGGCAACGAGAAACAGGTGACCAAGAAACTGACCAACTGAGTATAACATCCCATTCACGTGAATACTTTGTATAAAAGTGGGAGATCACAAGGATCTCGTCCCTTTTTCTTATGGCCGACATCGGGAGAGGACCTTGCGAGTCGTCCCTGCGAACTGAGGCCTAGTGACAGACTGAATCCAGTTCCGGTTGGCTGCACCAAGTAAAACGGCTTCATAGAACATCATCTTGGCTGCCATGATCTACAGCAGAACTGCAACACCAGGAAAACTACAGTAGCAACAAAAATCTAGGACACTTGCCTTGCTATAAACAATAGTAATAAAAACATTTATTCTGAAAGTCCAACAGACAATTCATTAGGAACCTCTGCTGACCTTGAGAATGTTTTAATTGTAAGTTTGGGAAGCCCGACTGTGGATTTAATCTCTGTTTATCTGCCGGGATAGTTTCACTACACAGCATAATGCCAGTAGACTGCATCTAGTCGTAAATACATGAACTAGAACTGCAATGGCACTGAAATATTTCTGAACACATCTACTCAGGTGACACTCTTTAAAAAACTAGAAATCCAAAATACAGTCAGGAAACATAACAGAATATTAGTACACAGCTGAAGAGCATAATATGACACCATTCCCATGGCTGCAAACTGAACTCTTTACCAAGCGGCATGGCCAGGGTGCACTCAGGGTTCCCTGCAACTCCACCAACAAAGCACTGGGTATATTCATATAGTCATATAGGTATTGGAGAAGCAGGGAAATTCTCATTCACCCAATAGTCTACTGTGACCTACAGCACTGCCCATGGCCTGCTGGGTGAGCACGGGTTTCTGTATGAACCATCAAAATAAATGATACAAAGAGTGGGAAGTGGGATGGCCCTTCACTGCATGAAACATAGGATGAAACCGGAGATGTGTGAAAGTGCTTGTCTCTTCTGCTACCTGCAAGTAAGCAATATGCTAAATCAACTACCTGATTGCCAAAAAAGTTCTCCGTGCTATATTTTCATCTGATCTGACAATAGGCAGTTTGAGGCATTAAAAATGCTTTTAATTTACACCTCGCTTAAGTCAGAATTTACTAAGATACATGATGAACATTTATATTTTTCCTGACAGAGAAACCATCTTTCCAGAGCAATGATTTACTACCACTGTCATGTTCTAACTCAGTGCAAAGCTGTAGGGACTTGCTGCAAGGACAGGGGTGCATTCTGAGGACAATGAAGTATGCAGGGTTTTAGACATGCATTTTAAATCTATTTTAGCATGATAGCTGTCCCTTTGGTATTAAAAAATACATGGATATGTTACATCTCAGGCTACAGTGTAAAGCTGATACTTCATGATAGCACTGAAAAGCACCTGTTATGATCAGAATCCCATTACACTGTGTATTTTGGAAGTTGTATTTCCACTTACAATAAGAAATTTAGTTTCTATTTTCTAGTATTACTTGAAAATGGCTTATTTGCCTTTTAAGCTGGACAGAGTCAAAGAGCAAATCTGCCATCTCATACATAGTGAGACTGAAAGTGCTTCAAATAAACAGATGAGTAAGATCATCACGAAGTATGGCAGCATCATCATTTTACATGGAATGAGACCAAGGGAGAAAGAATACCTGGCATGCACAAAGCTGCAGACAGCACCATGTTACATTATGTTTTCAGAAGAAAATTAGTCATCAGAAGCAACCCAAACATTAAAAAAAAAATCTAATCCAGTTGAATAAAACAAATTTATTTTGTCCGGTCTGAATACTGCTCCAGATTTTTTCTCTTTTCGTATTCCATAGTCAAACACAGGAATTACCATCCCATAGGATATACTGTACATTTCTTTCCACATAAGAAGGAAAGCAGGAACTACAACTTTATGGGATCCTCTTCAAAAACCAAGACACTGACAGTATGCTCTTCTGGAAACAGAGTTTTCTAGTTAGCCACTGCAATTAACAGTAGTGGGTCTTTCTTGAGCCCGAGTTTTCAGCCTTTTATGACTCAGGGATTCAAAGAATTTTCCCATTTCTCTGTGCAGCTGCTGATCAGGTCATGGCTGATACTGGTAAACACCACTTTACTGGATTTCAATAGAGCCCTACTGCATTTGAGGCACTACCTTATGGGAGACTAGGACCAAGGACTTAATGTTTTGAATATATGCACATGTTAACATTTCACAAGAGGAGGAGATGGATTAACCTGCCTTAATCTGCTGCCAGAAAAGCTTCTGGTACTTCAGAGGTCAAGTCCAGAAGACAGTAGGTGAGACAAAGGCATATTTCTTTACAAAGACTGACCAAGCTCTGGGTTCCTGTGTACATTTGAGGTCACTTTTCAGTAAAGACCATGTATTTGTTTTTAAGGTTAGCAATTTTTCCCTGAATCAGATCAATTCAAGTTGAAGGATGTGGTGTGAAAGATAAAGACAGCCAGTTACAGGCTGCATCACTGCCCTAACAGCAGCTGTAATGCCTGCTCTTACCAACCCTTCTGCCATTTTCTACCTCCCAAACAACACAAACAAAATTAACGAGAAGAAAACCAGAAACAAACTGCAACCTCCTCAGGCGGAAGGTCAAACTGAAGTGATGGAAGAAACCAATCTTCTCCTTTCTCCTGGGGTGCACTGGGAAAACTGTGACCAGCAGGAGGAGGTAGGTTCTCCTCTTCCTTTACTCTGCCCTGGTGAGGTCACATCTGGAGTACTGCATCCAGTTCTGGGCTCCCCAGTTTAAGAAGGTCCAGGAATTACTGGAGGGAGTGCAGCAGCGGGCTACGAAGATGATCAGGGGCCTAGACCATCTTTCTTATGAGAAATGACTGAGAGAGCTGGGTCTGTTCAGCCTGGAGAAGAGAAACTGAGAGGGGATCTTATCAGGGTTCATAAATATCTCAAGGGAGGATGGGACCAGGCTCTTCTCAGTGGTGCCCAATGATAGCATGAGGGTCAACGGGCACAGACTGAAGCACAAGAGGTTCCATCTAAACATGAGGAGAAGCTTCTTTACTTTGAGGGTTCCAGAGCACTGGAACAGGCTGCCCAGAGAGGCTGTGGAGTCTCCTTCTCTGGAGACATTCAAAACACACCTGGACACCTTCCTGTGTGATCTGCTCTGGTGAACCTGCTCTAGCAGGTGGGTTGGACTAGGTGATCTCTAGAAGTCCCTTCCTTCCAACCCCAGCCATTCTGTGAATCTGTGGGTTTTGTTTGTTTTTGTTTGTTTGTTTGTTGTTTTTTTTAAGGAGCAAGAACAAGAGCAAAGCACTGAGGTTATTATTCCTTCTGTGCGTGGCAAAGCTATGGGAACAATGGGTAAGTAACACGGCGTAATGGGAAAAGCTACTGGGACTCTCAAGCCAATCTCTGAGAACAACAATGAAAAATCCATGGTACTGTTTGTACCTCTTCAAATGACATACAGCAAAAATGTGCTTAGCTAGCAACTAGCTACGAGATACAGCTCTCTCCATGTGAAGAAAAAAATTGACTTGCTTTAAAATTGATGCTTCCTACACAAAGGAACAAAGTGACAATAAGGAAATTCAACATTATCTTCACTGATCTTAGGTCTCTGACAGGACTATTTCACATATGGGTATAAAACAGTCTCCTGGAAATAACATGAACTAGACTTTTTAACCAAAGCACAATCTTTTTTTTTGCTATAATAGTAAATTGTAATGCTCAGCATTCTTCTATCATTTTAGTGCACACTCTCCCCAACAGGAACATCTATTTTACATTCTTTGGATGATCTGAAGTAAATCAAGGATGCGTATTTGTATTCCATTTACAAATGCAACGTGAATATGCTAAAATTCTTAATTCATTAATGTATAAAAACAACTTGCACAGAAAACTGAATATCAAACCCTCCCTTTGTTGAAAAGTTATTTGCAGCTGGCGCCCCAGTTGCCCACGTTTTAATTAGCAACATTCCAGCATCTTCCTCCAACTTCAGCAACAGCTCCCGCTGTTGTCTGAAAACACGGAGCGCATTGTCAAGTGATATTAAAAAAAAAAGCGTGGTATCTGTCGCTGTTTTCTTCTTTTTGTCTTGTGAGTACACTGCTCACAGCAAGTTACAATGCAGCCTTTCATTTTTTTCCTTCCTGTTTTCTTTGCAAACAGGATTTTTTATGCAGTAAGCGTAAAGCACTTGTTGAGAGCCATATTACAGAATGCATGTACACGGCAAACTAATTGGATTTCTTTAAAACTGTGTGGTTTTAAAATTTAAAAAGCATTAAAACATTATTTGATTTAATGGAAGGACCATTTTAGAACAAGCTGTCTGGAGTGGAAGGTGTGAGTTTTTCCCTGCAAGGCTTCATACAGAAATCAATTTCTCTTTGTTTACCTTCTCAGGATGTTGCTAAGTTTGCTGAAAAGCTGCCAGAATTTCCCTCTTGAAGGAATCATTAATACTGAAACTGATGTATTACACTGCTTTGGTAGACAGTTAATATAAAGGTGATAAAGAAGTGAGACTAAATCTAAAGTTTCATTTAAAGATGTCTGAAAGAAGTCCTAAAGGGTTTTGCATCCCCTGAAGCATGAGTACCCATCTCTTTAGTACGGGAAAGTGGGAAGAGGGGAGACCACAAAGAAGCCTCTGAAGGGGTAACCAGGACCACTAGAGAACTCTCCTGCTGTATTACAAAAAATAATTAAGTCACAGAAAGATCCCAACTGCAAGAACATTGACTGCAACCTTTTAAAGATGCGTATCACATACAGATATACGGAAAACGAAGGTCCCTTTGCCACAGACAAAAAGCTAAATTACAATCCTGGCATATATCGTAATGGAAATGCAATTTCTTCTAATAAAAAGGTAGGCTTAATGTAATTTCTTGGGGAAAAAAAAAATCACTTTCCCCATCCTTGTATTCAAACAAGCTATTACTATTTCCCTTCTACATGTAATTTCTTACTCTCCTCCTTCCTGCTGTATGTTCATTTATGGGTACACACTTAAGCCCCATTTAATACTCTACCACCTCTTAATTCAGGAAATGTTACTCCTTACTTTCTTATTTAGTAGATATTCCTTCTTTCTTCAGAAACTCCTCAGTAGATGACTGAGCGTATCACCATTTATGGTAGATTGTACACTTTTTGTTCCTTCTTATGAAAAAGTCTTGTCCCCAACAGGTCTGTCATGTTCTATGATTCTATAATTCTGTGATTCTATATGACTATAAGCAATACAGCAAGTTTTAAGAAAGCAACTACTGCTTGAAACACCAGAAAACTTTAACCAAGAGGTTTAAAAAGATCATAGACATGTTCTCCCAGACATACAATCTTTCAGCCATCTAACCTGAACCTTAATAAAAGACTTAAGGAAAAGAAAGGTATTTTAGAAAGTAGCCATGCCTGGGTCTTTAGAGGCAAGGCCAAGAGCGACTCAAGTATAAATAGGTATGTCCTACTAGATTTTTTCCATCAGAACAACTTTAAGACAGACAGGAAAAGTAAACACACTGCCAACAGATTTCCATAAGCATAGACGGCTATGTAACCTCTAAAATCATTACAATTAGGACACAAGAATGTCATAACTTGTAAGAAGGCTGATTACGTCCTGGTTATACCCCTTGAATCTCATATAAGATTTAAATTTCTGTAATGATACGACAACAGCAGTTGGCAACTGGAATAAAGATTCAAAGGTTGTCTCCAGGTTGAAGTCCTGTTGTAATGATGCTATTGTCATGGAAATGGCACAGAATCCAGGTGAAAAGAGAAGCTGTACATCACTGTACCTTATTCCAGAATTAAAGAAGAAGAATAACAGTATCATCATGAAACAATATACTCATATAACATTGCATTTGCATAGCAGGATATACCAGTGTGACTATTTTGGTTAAATGTCATTCCCTTAGCTGAAATAGTTATATTCGTATGATTATCTATGTATAGATCAGACTTTGAATAGTAACTACTACAAAACAGTCCCATGAGAGATAAACTATTATTTTTGGTTCTGTGGAGAGACTGCCTTTCAGAATAATGCTTAAATATCACCCAGTATATTGTCATTTGTTTTATGTAAATAAAATGTTAATAAAAAGTGTAGAAGTTTAAATGACTAACACAGTGATTCATTTTCAGTATGACTTACCATTTCTCACATTCAACAGTAACAGTGATTATATATGCATACATACAAATTACTCAAAGAGGATCTTTAAGAAAAAGTACATTATAGTTTGTATGTACATCAACTGATTTGAAACAGCAGTGTGGGTGTAATATTGACAAAGATAATGATGCAAATAACATGTACTAGGAAGGTATGAAACTGTGAAAAATTATCACCTGTTATTCTTTTCTCTTGTCATTTCCTGCAAAGGACTGGAAACTAATGATTCTTTTCAAGTCTTTTACCCACCTCCATATGATATTTTATTTGGCTCAAAGGAGTGCTTCCACACCTCATAGCACAAAGCCAGAACTGCCTTTTATCCCCAAATTTCAAAATTACATTTCAAAAAGAGTCCAAAGGAAGAATGTAATAAAGACACTAGAAAAGGCTTGGGTAAAGGCGGTCTGCTCTCATCAGGTAACACGGGAGAGTTCAAATTGGCAGACCTCAGCCCCAAGGGTGACATTGGTCTTGAGACAGAAAGGACATCCCCAAAAGACAAAATCAGGGAGAAACGAGATAACATGGAACATTTCCAGTGAGAGCAGCCAACTGTGACCCAAAGGGCTGCAGGACAGCAGCAGAATGATTCTGATGTCCTGAGTCAGATTCTGGCTAGGAGAATAAGGGAAAATACTGAAAGGTACTTACATTATATTGATGATTAGCCACCGGTTTGTAGTTCGTGGTTACGGCTTTGTCCAGCTGCTGTGATAGCCTTACAGGTTTAGAAGATTCTTCTATCTGTAATCTGCAAAATAAAAGAAGAGAATTAATAAAAAGTTCAGACAAGCACACACTCAAAATGAATTCTAAAAATCTGCAAGTATGAACCAGCCCTTATCAAAGGTCAGCTGAAAACAAATCATAAGGCAAAACAGATGCACTCTTCTGAATTAAGTTCTTCCTACTCTGTTTTCGCTCGAGGACATCATGGATTATTAGGACATTACATGCTACAAGAGATACTGAAATACTAAAAACCAAGCAACCGTGAAAGGAAGATGCTAAAAATCATGTCTGAAGACAAATTTTCTTCTAAAAGCCTGAAACACAGGTGGAAGAAAAGCCCGTGCACTTCAAGATGAAACCCAACCCAAATGAACCCAGAATCTCGCAGCTCAGTCAGCTGAGGGCTGAAAAAGCATTTGATCCACCGCTGCCCAGAGCACAGCAATGATTGGACTCTACGACCTTCTCTTAGATACTTTAATGTAAAAATATAAATTTCCGTGACCTTTCTTTCAGCATTACAGTACAGTAACAGAGGACAAATATCTGTTTTTAAAAACATGAAGATAAAGAAATCCAGGCAGGTTCAAACCATCATACAATCAAGTCTCAGTCATACAGCTCACAATAGGTGACCTTCAGTTCTCCTTGGGAAAGGCTCTCAGAAGGTCAGAGGTTGAACACATTTTGTCAAGTGCATCTCTATATAATTTAAAGCTTATGCGTGATGGTGTAGAAGAAGTGCTCCGTTAACTCCTTTAACACTCCTTGAAACAAAAATGCACAAACCCAAGTTCTAGATAAATGCAGGACAACATCCCTTCAGAGAAAATAGCACAATGGCACATACAATTAATATTGAGATAAAACTAGGTTATCATCAGTGACGTTATATTGTTTCCAAAGGTTTCTCTTATAGGCAGAAGAGTCAGTTTTCACTAAATACAATATAAGACTTATAGCCCAATAAATGTACAATGATGTTTGCTTCTTTCCAAAGGAAAATTAATATGGTGTCATTAATGCAAATAATAACTACAAGTTTACTAAAGTAAAATACAATAGTGACAAAAGAGACTGTACTTTAAAAAACACTGTGTTTCAGATCACTGATTTCTTTTCATAAAAATATAACATATATCCAAAAAGCTAAATTTAAATTCAGCATGCATCTGATTTAACACCTGAAAAACCTAAATAAATTACATTTGAAGTAAGCATTAAATTAAGAAATAAATTCTCTAGTTGTAGCAACTGGAAATGAAGCAAATCATCCTTCATATTGTCGGACAGTAGTTGCAGGCAGTTTTGTCTCATATGTAGAGAGAAACTTGCTTCCTCTTGCATCTTTGTAGACTTGTCATTTGTTCTATGGTTTTAACTACCCTTAAGGGACCATTGCCTTGTATTCTACATTGCTAAATCAGGAGAAGGTACGTCAATGTCTTCTTCTGTCCAAATGTAGCACAGTTTTTCTTAGCTTGAAAGTAAAATCAATGGGAAGGTAGATGAGCGGTGAACACTTTTTACTCCGTTCTGGCAAATAAAGGTAGAAGTTTTTATCACAAGAGTTTATCTTTTGGCCTTCAATCTAAGTAAATGATTTTAAAGATTTTATTGATCTGGCTACCAAAGGTCTTCTAAGTTCACATTTCATAAAAAGGCACAGGCTAAAGATAAATCAATATATTCTTTCCAAATCTGTCTTTTTTTTCCACTTCCTCATTGCTTATTATTTTTTTTTCTTTTTGGTCTCAGTGACTTTTTTATTTTAATAGTTTGGCTTTAGGTTTTTTTTTCTTAGACATTTTTCCTATTGTTTTGACCTGGGGAGTTTTCCAGTCCCCACTGTAGTTATTTTTCACCTCATTTCTCCCTTCTCACATTTTTTCCTTTCCATAAAGGAGGTTTCCTGCTCAACCTTTTTACTGATATTGCTCCTGTTCATGAGACAGGGGTTCCTGGAGATGGACCGGGAATTAACGCCTCTCTTTTCCACTCCAAGGACACCGCATCACCTTCATGTGGACCAGATTTAGTTATTTGATTCTTGATGATATTCCAGAGTCCTTCTCATTACAGCTGCAGCACAGGTAAGCAACAGACAAGGTTCCTAACAATATTGAAATACATCAGATGGTCTCATGTTTTCTGTGAGCACTAGGCTTTCAGTGGTGTCATTTCTCTGTGATTAAATCCTCCTTGCATCAAGCTTTATATTCATTATTCTTTACGATGTAAATTTACTATATCCTCCATTTCTTTAGGAAAACGGCTAAAGAACAATGATGAAATGCCAGAACATGGAAAATACAGATTGAACACCTCAGACTGCCCTCAGAGGGAAAAGCTTTAGAATGGTGATGTCAAACCCCCTCCAGCTTCTGAATCAGTTAGATACTGAAGCATGCAAACAATTGATAGCTCTTCAGCCTAGAGTCTGTCGTGACCCTTGGACACCACTCAGCGTTGAAGGTCTTCACTTGTTCTGGCATTTTAAATTTACAATACAGGAAATTTCAATCCCCATTTCACCACATCTTCCATAAATCAATCCTTCTTTGCACAAAAGAACACCAGCAATTTATTTCTTAACATTTTTCACTTGCCATGCAGGATATACAAGTCAGCTTTTTTATTTTAACCTGCTAATTTCCGAACCAGTAGAAAAATAAACGTGTAAGAGAGTTCAGGGGCCTCCAAATGTTGACGGCAGTGAAGTTCCATTTAACATGTGAAGTTCCTCAACACGCAGTCTTGAAAGCAAACAAAAACTTTTTGCTTGCTTGGGATGGAAGCCTACCGAGTGAAAATGGAAATGGACGTGCTAAGTTTGTTGGTGAAATGGTAAAAGATCTCAGAAAGATCCACATGTACCAACCAGAAAATATATCAGCTACAAATGTATGTGGCTCTGAAAGAAATTCCAGAGATAATCATGTTGGACTTCAAGATTTCTTGCCAATGGTTGCCAAATTGTGACCCACAGATCTCAGATGGCTAATAGTACAATGTTAACTACTTCTTCTTTTTCCAGTTTATAAATTGCTGTAGTGCAAACTAAAAGTATATACATGGCCGGTATTTCTTTTTAATGCAAGCAATTACAGCAAGTGCCACATGTCAATGTAGAAATCTAAATGGGAAGCACGGTGACTCAGGAGGCAAACCTTTTTATTAACATGCATTTATTCTACACATGCATCTTGCTCTTCTCCCTAATGGCTGCCCTTCTTATTTCTTTTTCTGTGGCTTTCAAGATCTCCTGGAAAATGACGGAGCCTCAGGTTGTCTTCCTTCCACTCAGCTTCCCTGTGGAATATGGTCACACGATCCTATCTAGAACAACAGCTGCTGCACATCTGCAGTTAGCCCCTCCAGAATGCACAAATACAGGTAAAAGGTCTGACAAATGTGCTATAAACCCCAAATTAGCAAATGCTTCCTGTGTGGATGAAGCAGTGAAATTTGCTTAGTGCATTACAAAGGGTAAGACAAATATCCTGTAATCATTTTGTCCAGATAATTTGTTGGTACACGCACTATTTGCAGGGAAAATATGGTGCATGTTTTATTTTTTTTTTTCAAAACCATGCCATTAATTCTCCAGTATTCAGAAAGCACTATGTCTGGGTGAATATAATTGACTTTTAAAATTTGTATAGCATTGTTGAAAAAAAGTTGATGAAATATACATTCTCATAATTATACACTCAAAAATTTATAACAAAAGCTATGAATTGGGCATTATACTAGCCTTTTAGATTAATGTTTAAATGTGTTACAGGTATAATTACTTTAAAATGCTTATTGCTTAAACAGAATTTAAAAAGCAGCATTAAACCAAAATATTATGAAGCGTTTTATACAGGTTTTTCTCAGAGTGGATCTGCTGAATGTTAATTGAAACTGTTGGCAGGAATAAAGAAAAAAAATCAATAGATATTCTGAGTCACTTGTGACACTGATTTAAAGGAGCAGTGGCTTTTTACCTATTACTCTTTATGATGATTTGCAGGAGTATGACAGTTGAAAGCCTCAGTTATGGCTTAGACCTACACACAACTCTCCAAGGAGTTGAATTTTCCACTTGACTCTTTTTGAAATAGCTAGTGCTATAATTCATGCTAAAATCTGGGCTAAAAAATAAAAAGAGAATGCAGATTTTCTTTTTTCCCCCAAACTGCCAATAAATTAGCGACAGAGCAGCCACCAGCCGGCACACTGTGGTTTTCTCTTCCACCCCCAAGATCAAATATAGCTCTTCTGCCTTGAAATACAACAACTAACCAGCACGGCATCAAATTCACCACGGTCATTTCCCAGCAAAACACATTTTATACTGCAAGTCTGATTTGCCATTGTGCCTACAGTTGAAAAAGGGAAAAAACATTCAAACAGGCTGAAAATAATTCTATAGGACTTGTCAACATGTAGCAGGCTCATAAAGGGAGACAGATGAAGGCAATATGTACCCTCCTAGGAGGAGATGCTCATTGGCTTTTAAATATATGTATCTTCCAGCAATAAAAAATAAACCAAAGACCTTTGGAATAGATAGTTTCCTGTGATTAATCTTCTGCCACAAAACAAATGTTTCGAAGACTAGAAGCAGGTATTAATCAGAAATGCTGCTAGGGCTTGAATTCTTGACATTTCTAAAGAAATTACTGTACAGACAGGACTGAAAAGTTTTATTACCTTTTTGTGCTTGGCTGTATTTACACAGGGCACTAGTAAGTAAGGTACCAACCTTACTGTTGCAAAAAGAGAAAAGTTGGTTTGCTTCTCTTTCTGCAGTATCATTCAACAGAGATGCATGGGAAAAGAGCAAGCCCACTGCCCAAAGCTTGGGAAGGAAGAAACACAAACTCTCCACTTCTGCACAGTTTTGCAGCTTTATCTTTTTTGAACTCACAGAATCACAGAATGTCAGGGACTAGAAGGGACCTCAAAAGATCATTCAGTCCAATCCCCCGCTGGAACAGGAACACCCAGATGAAGTTACACAGGAAGGTGTCCAGGCGGGTTTTGAATGTCTGCAGAGAAGGAGACTCCACAACCTCCTTGGGCAGCCTGTTACAGTGCTCTGGCATCCTCACTGAGAAGAAGTTTCTTCTCAGATTTAAATGGAGAACCTCTTGTGTTCCAGTTTGTACCCATTGCCCCTTGTCCTATCATTGGTTGTCACCAAGAAGAGCCTGGCTTCATCCTCGTGACACTCACCCTTTATATATTTGTAAACATTAATAATAAGGCCACCCCTCAGTCTCCTCTTCTCCAAGCTAAAGAGAGCCAGCTCCCTCAGCCTTTCCTCATAAGGGAGATGCTCCACTCCCTTAATCATCTTTGTTGCCCTGTGCTGGACTCTCTCCAGCAGTTCCCTGTCCTTCTTGAACTGAGGGGCCCAGAACTGGACACAATATTCCAGATGCAGTCTCACCAGGGCAGAGTAGAGGGGAAGGAGAACCTCTCCCGACCTACTAACCACCCCCCTTCTAATACATCCCAGGATGCCATTGGCCTTCCTGGCGACAAGGGCACAGTGCTGGCTCATGGTCATCCTGCTGTCCACCAGGACCCCCAGGACCCTTTCCCCTACACTGCTCTCTAATAGGTCACTCCCCAACCTATACTGGAACCTGGGGTTGTTCCTGCCCAGATGTGAGACTCTACACTTGCCCTTGTTATATTTCATTACATTTTTCCCCACCCAACTCTCCAGCCTGTCCAGGTCTCGCTGGATGGCAGCACAGCCTTCTGGTGTGTCAGCCACTCCTCCCAGCTTGGTGTCATCGGCAGACTTGCTGATAGTACACTCTAGTCCCTCATCCAAGTCAGTGATGAATATATTGAATAGTACTTGCAGAAGTTCTCAGCCTGGTACCAGGGGAGTGAATGCCAAGGACTGCTCTGGCAGGGGGATTGGACTGGATGATCTTTTGAGGTCCCTTCCAATCCCTAACACTCTGTGATTCTGTGATTCTGTGTGTGACTAACTCTCTTAGCCCTTTACCCAGCAATTCTCTACTTGAACCAGACACTTCCACGAAGTTTCACGATATCTCATATGGGCAACAAAATTTTTTCTTTGCTTCCCTCTTTTGCAAAGCATCCCAAACATGACGGTGCTAGGTCCTGCAAAATCTCATCCAAAACAAGTTAATAACACAAATGCAACAATATAGCTTCACAATTACTTCTCATGTTCCTTTGGACTACTGCACCTTGCTGAGGTTCAGGTAGCACCTTCTCTGATTTTCTTCCAAGCAAGAATGTTAGTAATGTAAGAAGGGAGCAGATGATGGGCAAGAGGTGAAAACTCCTACAAGATGCTGAAACTTAAAGTTTTTGTAATTCTGTGAGACCTAAGGGAACTCAGTACCCTGTGGGGCACATCCTGCTAAAACAACCCGATGGCAGTACTCAACCACAAACATCATAGGAAATTATCAGAATGACCACATCGGTAAAAATAACCATTATCTAATAATAATAATGACGACAATTTGTAGCCACACAAAACAATCTGTCATATATTCTGAAAGATAAGAACTATCAACATGCAAATTCAACATGTTGTATTAGATTCTGCTGTAAAAAGTCCTACTGTTTCACATAAAATGGAGGTGGATGACTGCAGCCCATCGCATGGATGAATCTACTATTCTCCTTCAGACGTCGAGTGTTACTCCAGCACACACACACAGCCAGAGAAGAGGATTAGCTGAATGGAAATAGCATTAAGAAGTGCATTTGCCAGCACTAAATAACAAAATGTTTCAGATTATTAATATAGAATATGATTTATAACTGATTTTAAGTCCTGAAATCCTGGCATTTCAAGAAAGGTGCTGCAATTATTACATGTTCAGGAAACCTATTAGGTTCTTCTGAAGCTGACATCTTCAAATATATATGTTGAAGGCTGAGCAATGAATCATATGAATATAAGATAATTTCATGTATAATATTGGGACAGGCACCACAGTCATAACTGAAGTCTCAAATTCTACAGATCTTTCCCCAGTATAGAGAACGAGATGATATGAATAGCAATTCAACAATAAGTAACAATTTCTTATGCATTTTATTTTCTGGTTTGATAAAACGGGAATACTTGATTAAAACTACTAAACTGCCATTTTTTCTTCTCTGCGTTTAGTATTCCAAATGATTAAGAACCTTCTGGACCAAGGTTGTGAGGATAAATATGTAAAGATAAAAAAAGACTTCAGCGTTCTAGGAGTGATGTAACTGAATAACTTCATTATTTGATGCCCAACTTTAAACATTTTAAGCGATGTCCTAATCACAGATTCACAGAATGTCAGGGATTGGAGGGGACCTCGAAAGATCATCCAGTCCAATCCCCCTGCCGGAGTAGGAACACCCAGATGAGGTTACACAGGAAGGCGTCCAGGTGGGTTTTGAATGTCTCCAGAGAAGGAGACTCCACAACCTTCCTGGGCAGCCTGTTCCAGTGCTCTGTTACTCTTGCTTGGGGGAAGAACCAGGAATTTCACAAGCCCATTACTAAAGCTACAGAAGGCAAAGACAGAGATCTAGGAAAAGTGTTTCATTAGTTAACATAAGCAGAATAGAAAATGCCTTTAATTTTAACATGAAGATTATCCTCTCAAATGAAAGTATTCTTTTCAAAAGGATCACACACAATTTTAACTATGCATGCACATATATTTGAGTCGTTCCTGTGAAAAAAATTCCTTTAGGAAATGACTGTACAGTATCACTTCTTCTTCTTTTATGCTACTAGATGGTTTAGAAGGTAAAAGCTAGAAAAGAAAATAAAGACGGCATGGTTTTGGAGGAGTTAGGCTTCCTGAAAAAGTATGAGCTAAAATACATGCAAAAACATATTCGTAAGTGCATTTATTGTCTTTAAAGCAAAAGTGTAAGAAATAGTTTTGTCTACCTTGTTGCTGGCTCAAGACTTTGTATTACTTCACGGCCAGTTGCTTGGGAATTTATTTTCTCTTAATAAAATGCGAATTTATTCTAAATTGTCAACAAATGAAAACAACCAACCAACTGAGAAAGAAAGGATTTGAAACACCGTTGACAAAATGCAGACTGGCAGAAACGACAGCATGGGTGAAAGGGTTAAACCCTGCAAGTGCTGAGGACTTTGAGTTCTGATCTAGGTGACAAATGATGCTCATGTCCCTGTGATTTTTGAACAGAAACCTGGGAGAAGACACGTTTAAAGTCAAGCACTATTCCCAGCTCTGCACCCTGTTATGCCAAGTACACCTTTCTAAAGAATTATGCAGTTTGGCGTCCTGTTCTTAGCCTAACTCTGGAGACCATCAGGTTCTATCTCTTAGGTCTGCCATGACTACCCTGGGTTGCCCACTCTCCCGTCAATACCAATAAGCAACGTGTCTGTGTGTGCACCTGTACTTGAGAGCTTGCCGCTACAAATTGTTTCCTGTTTAAGAAAAGCTTCAACATGAATATTTGCTTTGATATCATAAATCAATTAGTGCAAATAGTCTACTTGGATGCCTGAGGAGATAAGAGGAAAGAAAAGATCTGACATTCTAATGTAAAAACCAAGACAAAACAGATCTTTAAAAATGAAGTTACCTTCAGTTACCTATATATTTTAGAGACAGAAAATGACCATTATAAACATGAAATGATAATCTAAATTTTTTCCTGTGTACTACTGACTGAAGAGTATTCAGTGATACCTCAGGCTTATAATTTCAATGTCACTACACTACATCATTTACAGTAACACATCTTGTCGTGATTAAAAAAACCATGAAGAATCGCCATGTCTATGCCTTTTTATCATGCTTTTAAGATAAAGTCTCCTTTCCCACTTCCATTTTCAAAGATGCAGTTTCCTTTCCTGCTCCCATTTTCCTCAGTCCCCAAATTTCTCCATAACAAATGGACTTATTTGTTATATGTTATTTCAATCTAGAGAAATTTTAAATTCTCAACTAGTAATTATTTCTAAAAGTAAAATAAATAGACTTGTCTCAAAGTCACATAATTTTCCTGCCACAACTAATCTGCAGTGTTTGTTGTTGCTTTTAAAACAATGGTATAAACAACGGGGACTTGTAAGTCAAGACAACACAAAGCCAAACACTTCTTGCTGGTGTTTGCAGATCCAGAAATGGTGTAACATTTTGCTAATGGGAACAAGAAATGACAATTTTAGCAAGAAGTCTGTTATAAAGAGAATCTACAACTTTACTGTACCCTGGAAGGCCTAGGTCTTGAATTACTGGTAAAAAGGTGGATGATCTACAAGGTCAGTTCACTCTGCAGTGAAACTGCTCGCAGTTAAAGAGAAGCTGGAAAGAAAAAGGCAGACTGTTGGCTACAAGTCTTCAAATGAAAAAAAATCCCCATAGCATCTCAGCTAACTCTGCTCCATCTGAACCTCTCCTCACCTTCTCCTGCAAAACGTCTTCAGGGAGTTACAGCTGCCAGCACTCTGCCTCCAATGATGCGCTCCCACCCCTACGACTCTGCTTCCCAGCTACCTCTACCTCTCCCCCCACAGCTCTGCAAACAGCCACGGCATCTGGCTCCATTGGGGATCTTCCAGTTAAAATTTACTGTAAACAACTTAACAGTTTGTGGCAATCTGGGAAACATTTGGATTGCTTCCCTAGGAAACCTAGCTGGCTCAACTTCTCAAGGTTTTTCTCTGCCTCTTCCTTCCCCAGCATGCAGAGCTAAAATGCCAGATAGTGGAATGCTTTTTTGAGGACATTCACCTCCCTTCTGTTAGAATAAACCTGGAAATAATCAGTGAGGGACTGCTGCAAAGGGCACCAAAATGAAACTGCTGGGAGAAAGCACTGCGCATGCCTATGTGTTAATGTGTCAATGACTACGTATTGCGGTTGATCGCTTACAAGGTAATCTTGCACAGTTCAGCTACCCTTAAATACCTTAACCATATGCTTGCACCAAACTGCTGAATTAGCTCACACTAAATGTTGAATTAATCCATCCAGCACTCTTTCCTACAGGCAAAGAGAAACAAATTGTTGTTAACTGAACACTGAAAATACTTCTTCTCTAGAATCACTGAATGGTTTGGATTGGAAAGGACCTTAAAGACGATCTATTAACAGCTGCAGCCCCCCTGCATCCACAGCTTCTCTGGGCAGCCTGTGCCAGTGCCTCACCACCCTCATAGGGAAGAATTTCTGTCTTACATCTAATCTAAATCTACCATCTTTCAGTTTAAAAACATTGTTACTACAGACCCTGGGAAAAAGTCTGTCTTAAGCTCTTTAATAAGCCCACTTTAAGTACTGAGAGCCAGCAATAAGGTCTCCCTGGAGCCTTCTCTTCCCCAATCTGAACAACTCTGGAGTATCTCAGCCTGTTCCCACAGGAGAGGTGTTCCTGCTCTCTGTTCACTTTTGTGTCCCTCCTCTGGCCCCTCTCCAACAGGTCCATATTTTTCCTGTACTGAGGCTCCAGAGCTGGACACAGGACTCCAGGTGGGGTCTCACCAGAGCAGAGGGGCAGAATCACTTCCCTCAACCTGCTGCCCACGCTCCTTTTGCTGCAGTCCATGATATGACTGGCTTTCTGGGCTGCAAGCGCCTATCACCAAGTCATGTTAAGCTTCTCATCAACCAGCACCCCCAAGTCCTTCTCTACCAGGCTGATCTCAATCCATTCTGCACCCAGCCTGTATTTGTGCTTGGGACTGCCCCAACTCATGTGCAGGACCTTGCACTTGGCCTTACTGAACCTCATGAGTTCATGTGGGCCCACGTCTCAAGCCTGTCAAGGTCTCTCTGGATGGCATCCCTTCCCTCTGCGATGTTGATTGCACCACACAGCTTGGTGTTGTCCGCAAACTTGTTGAGGATGCCCTCAATCCCACTGTCCATGCCGCTGACGAAGATGTTAACCAGCATCAGTCCCAATACTGACTCTTGAGGAATGCCACCCATCACTGGTCTCCACTTGGACATTGAGCCATTGACCACAATTCTGAATGCGACCATCCAGCCAATTTCTTATCCACCAAGTGGTTCATCCATCAAATCTGCGTCCGTCCAATTTAGAGACAAGGGTGTTATGCGGAACAGTGTAAAATGTTTTGCACAAGTCCAGGTTGATGACAACAGTTGTTCTTCTCTTATCCACCAATGCTGTAACCCCGTCACAGAAGGCCTCCAAATTTGTTCAGGTAGGATTTACTCTTAGTGTAGCGATGGTGACTGTCACCAATCACCTCTTTATATTCCATGTGCCTTAGCGTAGCTTCTGGGAGGATCTGCTCCATGATCTTGCTGGGCACAGAGGTGAGACTGACTGGCATGTAGTTTCCAAGGTCTTTTTTGTCCCAAAAATCTGGGTTATGTTTCCCCTTTTTCAGTCATTGGCAACTTCACCAGACCGCCACGACTTCTCAAATATGATGGAATGTGGCTTAGCAACTTAATCTGCTACTTCCCTCAGGACCCACGGATGCATCTCATCAGGTCCCATGGACTTCTGTACCTTTAGGTTCCTTAGATGGTCTCAAAGCTGATCATCTGCTACAGAGGGCAGTTCCTCATTCTCCTAGTCCCTGCCTTCTCCTTTTCCAACTTGGGCAGTGTGGCTAAAGCACTTGCTGGTGAAGACTGAGGCAAAAAAGTCATTGAGTACCTCAGCCTTCTCTATATCCTGTGTAACCAGGTCTCCTATTTCCTTCTGCAGAGGGTCCACATTTTCCCTAGTCTTCCTTTTATCACTGACATGGCTATAGAAACTTTTCTTGTTGCCCCTGACATCTCTGGCCAGATTTAATTCTATCAGGACTTCAGCTTTTCTAACCTGACCCCTGGCTACTCAGACAATTCCTCTGTATTCCTCCCAGGATACCTGTCCTTGCTTCCACCCTCTGTAGACCTCCTTTTTGTGTTTAAGTTCAATCGAAACAAAATCAGCATTAAGTTAAAAAGGAAAGCTTTGTAGGCTAGGCAACCCTAGGAACCCTAAGCAATGAACAACAGAGAAAACACAGGAAGGGAAAGTCCTTTCTCCTTGGTCCATGCAAAAAGGTAGTCTTGTTTATCCTCCAACTGGAAAAATCACCAGTTTTTCCTGCAAGCTGCAGAAAAAAAAATGTAGCACACCAAACTGAAGAGCAGACCGAAAGACGTACCAGTTAAAGCAGAAAACAGATTTTTTTTTTTTGAAAGTTTGATCGGCATTCTGTCAGCCAACTGTATTTCCTTTGCCAATTGTACAAAACTGCTGCTCTGCTGTATTCATTCAAATAGTTTAACTACATTTTACCTCCTCCTATTTTGCAAAACAAGAGCTTCCCCAGCTCCCTCTCCTGATATATTACATACCTGCCTACCTCTGCTTGAAAATCCCTGCCACGACATCCCTCTGCTGTTGTTCGAGTGGGGATTGTGCTCCCACAGCAGAGCAAGGGGGCACACGACTGTGGCAAACCCAGAAGCAGAAACCAGCCAAGGAGGGAGCCTGGCGAGTGGGAATAGGGGTGGGAGCTGCCAGGCTGCTCTGCAGTGGGGAGGTGATGGCAACGGCGGGGGGAGAAGAGCCACCCTGAGGCCATCCACCACAGACCTCTGCTCCCAGCCTGGCATCGTTCAGCCTTGCTCGAGTCACCTTCCCCTGGGTCTGGTCTCCCAAATCCTGCTCCAGAGGGCAAACGTGAGGGTCATTTTCTGAAAAAGCCGGACTTTGGTTCTGTGCATCATCTCCAGGGCTTAAGGTGCCACTCACAGCCACAGGTGCATCACCGTTAGGTACTGGTAAGATCTCTCAGTATTCTGAAAATACCCTCAGGATCTGGAGGTGGTGGCTCGGCTTCAAGCACTGCTATAATTTTAAACCAACAATCGTCAAATTTATTAAAAAAAAAATCTTTCCAATACTTTCTTTTAAAAACACACTAATGACCACAAGGCACAACAAGGGACTTGACTAGGTTTTGTGGCAAGTGAGCCCAGAAAGTATAAGATTTAATTTTGCATTTTAAAAACGTGATTTAAAAACTACCTTCGCCTTTGTTTTGGAGAAAAAAACAACATAAGCTTGGTAGCTCAGAAAGTTATTTTTTGAACCCTCCCTAGGGAGATTATTTATTAAGAAACAAACTTAGCTCCATGCACTTCTGAGCTCTGCTACATTAGTATTCTCCTCTTAATGAGAGATTTTCAGAGGAGTGCCTGTTATTTGTGAATACAAAGAAACTCACTCAGACTTTGTGAAGCCGTACCTATTCTGTTATTAAATAAAAAACCCCTCCAAGATTTGATTATAGATTCATCTGGCATGACAAATTTCAAAACCAGTTAATGGCTGAAGAACAAACATTGTCTAGCTTCTCTAATAGAAAGTTGGATAATTGGGTTTGTCTGTAAGATCTGTGTGAAAGCAGACTCCATGCATGTGTAATTTGGCTTAGTATGTCCTCCACAGAAAAAAAAAAATGGAAAGAAGCTTCAGGACCATTGTATTTTAAAGCATGCTCTGCACAGTTTTTCTGAATTACACCTATGTCTGCAATTAAAAAAAAATAATATATATGCAAGAAAAAATGCTTCACACTGGTTTCACTGGTTTGTCATAAACCTGAACAGAACCAAACTGGGTGGTCTGTTATCCTATCAAGAAAAGAGTATGGTTTTCCAAAAACTTCTACAGGTTTTAATTCAGTGTGCGTATATGTATCAAATGGCAGTGTGAAACAGCATATCTTAGTGTACTGGGTCTGGCTGGGATGGGGTTAACTTCCCCTATAGCAGCCCACATAGGGGTTAGGGTGGTGTGGACCTACTCATGCAATGGCCATTGCTGAGCAGCAGTAGCACAGCACCAAGGCTGTCTCTCTAACACCCTACCCAAGGGCAAGAGGTTGGGAGGGGACAACCCTGGGACAGCTGACTCCAAACGACCAAGGGGATATTCCATACCAAAGGGCATCAAGATCAGCAATAAAAGCTAAGAGAAAGGAGTGGGAGGCATTTGTTATTACGGCACTTGTCTTCCAAAGCAGCTGTTGCACGTACCGGGGTCCTGCTTCCCACAAAGTGGCTGGACATCACCTGCTGATGGGAAGTCAAGCACATATCTCCTTTGATTCTGCTTTGCTTCCACGCACATCCTTTGCCCCTTTTCATTTAACTGCCTTTATCTTGACCCATGAGCTTTAAATTTTATTTTCTCCTCTGTGATGGTGAGGAGGGCGAGTGAGAGAGCAGCTGGATGGGAATCTGGTGGCCAGTCAACATCAGCCCACCAACATCAGCTCATGAATTTGTAATTTTACAAAAACTTATCTTGGTATTAGAGATTTTGAAAGCTGTAATTTTTTTTTTAAAGTTTAACATCGATGTGGGAAGAATTTTGTACTAAAAAATATGCATACTGCTGTCTGCAGAGGATAAACAGAAGTAAATATAGGCCACCTCAGAACGATGTGAAAGGCTGAACCTTTCTACAGTGGCATACATGGTATATTTTTAGGAACAATCATGGTATATCACATATACTTACTACCTTATTTTCCCCACTCATATGTCTCCTATTAAATTCCTTTCTTTTTACACAATATTATCACCTTGAAGTACATGTATTAATTCTTCTTGTAGATTAATTACTGGCTTTGTACAAAAGTAAAGATACATGCCTCTCTAGGTAAAATGGAAAACAAACCATCTTTTGTGAAAGTCATGACATTCAACAGCTTTGGAGCTCGTAGATAATGTTCCAATTGTGTAGGAGATCGATTTTTAAATTCTAGCCCTAACTTCAGAGGAGCTGAGGACACTCTAGAGAGAAGAAGTGGGAAACAGAATCCCTTAAAAGAAAGAAACAGCTGTAGCAAATATTTAATTCTCAAAATGCAGAGAACAGTCAAGCAATTAGTCAGAAATGTGAGAAGCCTACAGGTTTCTTCCAAATGGACACTTTTATATCATGTTATTTCTGCAATATTTTTCAGACTACTTGCTCTACCACACCCTTTAATTTTATTAACTCCACAGGATGTTGGAGGATTCCCATATCCTTCAGGGCAGAAGGAAATGGAATATAAATCACTTATCACTTTCCCACCTTTACTGCTTTCAACATCTGTATCGAGAGATGCAAACATTTTGTGTTTGTGCTAGGTAGGGAGAAGCAGCTGTGTCTTCCAGCATGTTTCTTCAGCTACATAGAACCTCAAGAATTCTATGGCAATTCATCATTTCAGCCTAAGTAGTTCCTGCTTTAGAGGTTACAGATCTGAGCTGAAGAAGACAGATACCATGCACTGTGTTTTTTTCTGCATTTGGCTTTGCAGAAATAGAACACAGCTTTTCTGGCCTTGATAATTTTGGAAAATCCTCCATTCTGAAGAAATGAGGAAACTTCTTTTTCACGATGGGAAAAATGCCAATTTACACAAAATGTTTTTATAATTAATGTGAAATTCCTCTCCACTCCACAAATTAAGAAAATAGTTTGCCATCATTTTTTCTTGAGTGCAAATTCTATTAATGGCTGCGTGAAAACTAGGTTTGCAAAAGGGACCAGCAGTACACAGATTTACATAAAAAAAAAGAATAATGAAAAATAATAATATATGAAACCAGCAGATAACAAAGTCTTGTAGATTTAAACAACACGCCTTTACAATAGGTGTTCTGGTATGTGACACCCGGGCTAACACATGAAATAAACACCTTACTGCAATAAAATGCAAACAACCTGAAATGAGAATTCTCCCTTTGCAAATGTTCCATGACAGACGGTACCAGAGTGGTGTTTGCTGCAAACCAGATTAAATCAGTTTTAGAAACTGAATTCCATCGATGAACAGATTGCACCATCTGCTTCCACTAATATACATTAGTGAATGTGTATTTTCCATAGCTGCATATTTACCTTGTAATCAAAAGGTTACAAGACAAATAGGTATATCTTAGCTACAGAATGACTGAAAAGCATCATCATTTGTGGATGTCAACGGCGTAAACAGAAAAGCAGTTACGTTATTTGAAGGCTGTGCAATGAAGCAATGAAATGAAATGAGGCAAAAGAAAATCTAAGCAGCACACTGGGACACTAGCAGTCATTGCAGCAATGAGAGAAACACAAATGCAAAAAACATAAATGTAATAAAGTTTCTTACATGTAGAAAAAAAGAGAAATAGTCTTCCAATCAAGGCGTTAGTAGAGCTGGCTGAAAATCTGAATTTTTATTACATTGTGTTTTCAAGAAAAAAAAAAAAAGAAAAAAATTTGGATCAGGGGGTAAGCCAAAACTTAAGGTTTTTATGGAACAGAAATCCTTCAAAATTTTGTTTTGGAAACCCAAACATGATGTTCCCAAAACAAAATATGCTTTCCCAGTATCCTCAGCAGCTGCTGACTGAAATTAATGCAATTCTTGTCATTCCACAACTGCCATTTCCATGGCTTGCTGCGAGGATAAAACTGCCACAAACTGCCTTAGGCTCCAGCGCAGGGGCTGCCAGAGCATCCGCGGTGCCTCGTCCCTGGTAGCCCGGCCCCGTGAGCTGCCCGGGAATGCCAGAGCCCAGCACTCCCCGGCCAGCCGGCTCCCGGTGCCACCCACTGTCACAGCACATGGCCTGACGACTTCAGAAATCCTGACATCTCACACACAAGACCCTTTCTTATATGCAACTGAAAATCAGGCTGGCACAATGGTTTGATGCTCATCTGAGGTGCTGGCGCTGAAAAATGAACCTGAGCTGAATGCTGTGATGCCAGGGGAGGGTGCTGGTCTCTTCCCCCAAGTAACAAGCAACAGGACAAGGGGAAATGGCCTCAGGCTGCACCAGGGGAGGTTTAGATTGGATATTAGGAAAAATTTCTTCACTGAAAGGGTCATAAATCACTGGAACAGGCTGCCCAGGGAAGTGGTTGAGTCACCATCCCTGGAGGTGTCTAAAAGACACGCAGATGCTGTTCTTAGGGACATGGTTTAGTGGTGGACTTGGTAGTGTTAGGTTAATGGTTGGATTTGATGATCTTAAAGGTCAATGATTCCATGATTCTATGATTATTTTCTATGCATCTGCAGTAGTGATGATGATTATTTCCAGGCCAGTAAGATACGGCAATTAATGAAATATTATTTTATTAAAAATGGCAGTCTATTCTGAAAAGAGAGTAGAAGAAAGAAGAACTATTGGTGCACTATTACACCTCAACATAAAATCACAGAGGTATTGAAGAAGTTACATTGTAAGAGAAAACAAAGAGTAGAACTCCTTAGGGCTGGAAAAGAGAAAAATGAGAGATGAAGACGTGACTGAGGACAACAAAATCATCTGGTCCACTAAGACAACAGAGAACAATTGTGTTGTCTGAGTACCAGAAGTAGCAGGCATTAAATCTATAAGACAGGAAAATTCAAAGCAAACGTAGGAAAGCAGTTCTTCATGCAACTTGTAAATAAATGATGGAACTTCATTCTGCAGGATATTATGGATGCTAATAGTGCATATGGGTTCAAAAGGATAAATTCGCAAAAGATAACTCTATTGATGGCTGTTAAACACCAGGACAACCCAACAGTCCTTGAGGCATGAGCTGCTGGAGACTCAAGGATTGTGTTGAGGAAGTATCAGCAGGTGCTTGCCCTGTTCCAATCGTCTTCTCTAAGCCACCCATTACTGGTAATTCTTTGTGACATTTGGTGAGACCCAGCACATACAGTCTTAAATTCAGGCATAAAAAATGTCGTATGCATCGAATATAACATTATATGTTTCACAGGTCAAGAACAATGTGCTGGATTTAGCACGAAAACTGAAGAGTCCCTGTTCTCCTCCCTTCCCTTGAGCAGTGCAAGGCAGGAGGGGCTCCAAGGCATTAAAAAAATGACCAGCCGCAGAGTTTCTTTTGTAACTACCGCATAGCTGCATGTAACTCTGTAAGAAATATATGAAGATTTGGATGTGCTAAGCACTTGCTCCAGCACAATAAAATTGACAATCCAGAAAGAGAAAACATATCAGACGTTGTTGTGATTTCTTTTCACTCACTTGAAATGACAGTCCTGAGAAATGTTAATTACTAGGCCAACAATCAAATGTCATAAATAGTTACAGTAGACGAGGAAAAAAAAATACTTTTAATGTCATTCCAAATGTGTGGTAGATTTAATTAGCTTCTCCTCAAAGGTACCTCTTAACAGAAGGATGGGATCTAATACAAGGACAGAGAGGCATGTATTGTTGCAATCCTATTGTTGAAAATAAGCCTAAGAGAAGAAAAATTGAAAGGAAGGCTTTCTGAGTCAAGTAAGTATTATTTCAAAAGAAAGGCTTTTGACTTCAGAGTCTTGGAGGGAAGAAGCATCTCATATGACCCATACAGGCAAAAGAAAATGAGATGAACCTGTTTTTTGCCTGAGGCTGGGAAGTGTCCATGCCACAGAATTTCTGGCAGGACATGCAGAGGAACACCATCAGTTTACCCACCGAATCCGGACTGGTCAGCTTCTTCATTCGTCTGTTTTCCTGCTTGAAAACATGGCATAAAATCGACCATCTCGAATGCAATTCCTTTCATGACCCTTGGATACAGTACATTACACGGAGTATTAACAAACCCCACTGCGCCATGCCCTGAACACATGAATAAACACAAAGGCTCCACTTTGGAACACCGTGCAAGCCCAAAAAGTTAAGCCAAAAATAGGCAAAAGAGGAAAAAAGTGAAACATTTATTCCTTCTGGCCAATGAAACTGCAAAGAAATTAAATTACTTGTTCCAGATGGACATCCATGACAAAGTTTGGTGTTTACACCCATGATAGAAAACAACCAAAAGAACTTAAGATGAAGTAAAAAAAGTGGGAGTTACTACATTTAGGTAGGATAAAGTAACATAGTCGCTGACGTGTAACACAGACCTGATGAGGACAGTCTCAGGCAGGGAACCCTATGCATCCATACAGACATTCAGATAGGCCCATCTCTAAAGCCAGAGAAAATGAAGAACGAAAATGTAGACAGAAACACCTTGCAGAAAATTGGGAGGTTTTTTGCAAGAGTTGTTTAAATAACCAAGAAGCCACAACTACATAAATAAAAGAGGATTTCTTCAAAAAGGAGCAAAGGCACAATATACTGGCAAAAAGCTAACCAAGAAACAGAAAAGAGTACTTCACATCAAAGATTAGGGACATCAGACAGAAATTTTATTCATATACTAGGGGTTCTTAGGGAAAACACATCAATTTGTAGGTGGAGATAGTGAAGTTGTGATTGCACTTTAATCTCCATCCAGAAGTCAAAATAGGGCATCCTCGATGCTACTTCAATGAAGAACAGAAACCGTTGATGGAGTTAAGTATTCCTTTCTTGTAATCTTGTTTATTTTAAAAAAAAAAAGTCTACAATCATTTTCAGATGAAGCTGCTTGTTTTGAGTCATTTACTTTGACAGAATTGTTTCAAAAAACCTCCTATCTACTGCAGCCAGAAGCTATAGCTGAACAAGATGGTTCTCTTGTTAGTTGGCTTTTATATAGCTAAATCCTCTAAACCTACTTTTCTTTCCCTTCTTTATTAATACTGGAATGAACTGGAAGTACTTCTGTATCTTGTCAAACTTTCAACATTTCTTTTTCTTTAACTTAGGAAACAGTCTGATCAAAACCAAAGCAAAACATTATTTTTGTTAACATAAGGAAGATGCTTGTACCTTGAATGAAAACTACTGATATATCTTAAGAGAAGCCAAAAAAGAGGTGTGTGCTAATTGCCTGGTGCCTGAGAGCTCAGAGCTGACAACCCGTTTCAGTCTCAATTCCTTTCACAAGGGACTTACAAGTCACACTCAAAACCAAAGACAAAGCCAGGTTTAATTTATTTTATTCACACAGTAACTGAGTCCAAGGAACTTCCTTGTGTTCATAGTGATTAATGAAGAAAAGAGATGCAACTGTCAAGCCAACATGAGAAGCCAAGTTATCCGAAGAGCACTTGGGGTGACAAAGCAACACTTAATCATTCTGAAGACAGCGTTACAGAATGGTTTGCCTTCACTTTGCTTTTTGTTCCAGGAAAAAAACCCACCATTACACATTACAGTAGTATCTTCTCTGCTTACACAGTGGAGGCAGACCAGTGAGAAAAGCCAAAATAACCCCACATAACAGAAAACAAAACCAGCCAAACAAAACCAAACAAAAACAACAACAAAAAAACCCAACCCAAACGAAACAAACAAAAAAACCAACCCCAACAAAAAACCACCACAGAACCAAGTACTATATGACCACAAAATATAGCTAAGATTCTGCACCACCATTAAAGGGTTGGATTTAATACCTGCTGCACCCGATGGAAGTCTTCCTCCTTGAATTGATAGGATTTAGGAATTAGGCCCTAAAAGCTCTTAATAACCACTTCTTCGGTGTAGCATGTAATGAACTCAAGACATTATTTGAATTTTGCCGAATAAATCTCTTGTACATCACTTACTTTTTATATAGACACACACAAATACATCAAAAGGCCCATACAAACACCAAAGATGACCCTGTCACAAGTTGATTCCCTTGCTTCCAAAAAAGACATAGGTCTTTCTGAACTTAGCAAGAGCACTTGCTTTCTAGCAAGTTTTGGACATCTACTCACCAGGTTTCCTAAATCCCAGACTTGAATTTTACGTTTATTCTTTTATTAAAATAATGGTATATGCAACATTTGGGAAATATGCTTATAAATCCTCCTCATCTTTTCTGGATGATACATAGGAAGGACACTTGTGCTTCACTCATTAGTTTCTGAAATTGATCTGCCCATAATCTATGTAACTCCAAATTACTTCATGCATAATTAGGCACCTCCCCATTTTTATTACTCATGTTTATCTCTGTAATATTTACGCAGCGCCAATCATACAGTTGCCCATGTACTGGCTGGAACACATCACTAATTACATACGTTTAATTTGGTTGTATTCCTCTACAAGACAGGATATTGTTTTCAAGGGCCTTGTTCCAGCCTCATCATCCAGATGTTTAGGGACCAAGAAGTCCCTGAGGTGTATAAACTCATTTGAATTTACTGACCCTTTCAGAGAAATAAAACCACAAGTAAAATATGTCCGCCATTTTATTTCCTAACTTGTATATCTACAGCTAAAAAATAACAGCTTGGATTCACTAAAGTTTGTAGCACTTTAGCTGTGATTCCCTACATACTGTTTTACAATAATTTTTTAAATTATATTAAAAGAAACACATATTTTATCTGTTTGAAGTTTGAAATATTTGTTGAAAAATAGTATCCATAGATCAGTTTATGACTTGTTTGCTTTTCTCTCATGAATTTAGAGGAATGACTGCACCCTGTTTAGGCCAAGCAGCTGCTTTTCAAGCAGCCTTCACAAATCTTACTTTCCTTCATATAGCTGAAGGTTCAGTATATACACAGAAGACAAAAATACAATTCTATTTATTTCCCAAAACTTTATCCTATCCTTTGTTTTGCTAGTGTCTACACTTACACAAATTATGTGCTTAGGTAACTAAGGCACATGAAACTTCTCTTTCAGTTGTACTATACACATTTATAAACATGAAGTAGAGTGCAACAGAAAATAATATATTCAGTCATAAAAGCCTATGAAGTAATTAAACCAAATAATGCCCATATTCCAGTCTAAGTCTGACAAATTTGATTGCATAAGCACAGGCTATGCAGCAACTGATATACTTCATTGAATATATAAAACTGCAGCTCATTTTCCACAAGCACTGGTTCTTCCATGTACTCAAGAACAAAAATCAGCATACGCATGCTACAGCTAATTTATTATTTACTAGTCTATCATTTCACTTACATACAGCTTAATGAAATAATAATTTTTTAAAAAATCTAAATGCTATATAATAAACATCCTCCAGCAAAGTACAAGCTAATATCCAAGTGGCTATCAAAGTTACTTTAAAAAAAAACAAAACAAAAGGATATATTACTCGATAATTCTTCCTGTGCCACACCAAGCAAGTCTAAGAGTACAGGATAGAGAAGGGGGGAAAATATCTGTGCATGATTCCAACAAAATGGCTCAAATATGGAAGAACTATTTGCTAGCTTTCTCCTTGTTAGGGTACCACAAAGTGGTACAGTTTGTGGGACGCATTTCCCCCTCTAGAGTGGCTATTACATTCGATATTTGTCTACAAATACAGAAGAGAGCTAAAGAGTTAAAAAAAATAGCAACAAACCCAGTTTTAATAATCTACTCAGATCAGGTGATTTACGTGTCAATTTACAAAACCTACATGATTACTCCTACTCCATTATGCGGCAGTGTAACTATGATGTAGGTGTTTCTCTCCAAGTTACTCCATCAGTCCTGGTCAATATTGCAGTAATAAAGTGTATTTCATTTTACTGTACAGTTGTGGTAGAAAGAGAAAAAGGGTTTAGGTGCATGCAGTTAGAAATTAAAACAGACACTTTAATTCTGCTACAGTTTAATAGGAAATATCTGTATGATTCAGTTTCACAGCATGCATGAATATAGATCCCCCAGGGATTTAATTAGCTGTATTTTATCATAAATTGCATTCCCATAGACAGATGCTGCTTCTGCATCATGCTGATAATAACAAAGACCAACTGACACTTAAAAGCACATCTGAAATATGTTTTTCTGATGACATTAGGTGCAGTAAGAGAATTACTAGCTAGTACTGAATAAAAGTATCAATGGTTTTCCCAGTTGGCTTACCATACTGACTTAAAGGCCACTTTGGTTTATATGGTATAAACAAATTAACCTCATGAAGTTACACATTTTGTCAGCCTACAAAATGTGTCTTTTCCTTCTGATACCAAAAAGACTGTGTATGAAAATTCTCAGTTTGCTGTACAATAGGCTACAAAAACAGCCACTTGTTTTGAAAATGATGATTTTGATCAATTAACCTCTTGCCAGCTGAAAGGTCATTTCTGCAGGATAGCTATTTCTTAGTGCTCTAAGCATTCTGAACATAGTTTCAGACTTCTAGGATGTATCACTTATTCCCTGCATTTTACTGCAGAGAAAGAATACCTCAGTTTCAAGGACAATGCTGAAAGGTCCTTTTAACATGTGCCACCAATTGCATAGTTGTTAAATGATCTTGAATTTTTTAAGCAGTTCTCAAAGTTAGGAACCAATGTCTCAGTCAAAATAAAAATTCAAAATAAAAATTCAAAATAAAGCAATTATTTGAAATATAATTTGAATTCTTTTTTTCGTTTTGAAAAGTATTATATAAATACAGACCTAACGCATATTTCTCTCAGATATTATCACATAATATCTCCAAGTACGCATCCACATATCAGTGTTGATTTCCATGTAGTCTGCTATTTTTATCACACGTTTTTATACTCCCGCCTACACTCAGATACACTAAAATTTCTCTTTCAAGATGACTTCTCAATTCAAAATATATTCCAGAAAGCTGGGATTTTCTTCCTTTTTTTTTTACACAAAGAAATCTGGCCATGGGTATTTTTGTGCTCCTGCTTCTCCTATCTGTTTTCCAGTTAGAAAAAAAAAAGGAGTGAACTACAATACATATAATGTTTAGCCTTGTAACAGGTTTTGAACACAGGGCTTGCTTTAACCTCAGAAACAGCTATAGTTAACACTGCTGGAGAGCTAGGATCCTTTCTTTTCCTTCTTTCAGATGCAACACAGGAACTTTAAAAAATGAGCTTAGGAGCCAGATTGTGTCTCATTGCTTCTAGCCCCAACTAAAGGATTTTGTGATTTTGCAAGTTATTTTTTTCACCTCCCTCTGCTTTTAAATCTGAAGTGGTTGCATTGTCACGGTCATGATGGTCTGAGAATTAACAAGAGCCTGGGTTTGTGAGAAGTCAAGCACGTGTGTTAGCCTGGTTTTTTTACATTTAGATTCTTCACCTTAAAGTTGTTGTCACATTCCTAACTTATTGTAACCTGAGTTAACATGGTTCAACCAATTCTGCAGATGGACAGAAAGAAGCCCATGTGTCTCTACGGTCTGCAGACTGGAATCACAAAGCCAAAGCCCTATGTTATTCACTGAAATGAACCCTGTAAAATCCCAGATTCCCTATGCCTGTTAATGGGAGTGCTGCACAAAGCCTCAGAATTGAATACAGTCCAAGAGCAGAAGGAGCAGAGGAAAGCTCTTTGGTGAGCTGTTTCTTTTCCTAATTCATTACTATTTCTTCTTTATCTTCCTCCTTGGCAAGGTCTCAGCCAGCACTTAAGCACATACACACAATCTGAGGGAACAGCAGGACAGTAATTCAAATCTATATTACAAGTCGCAGGGTACAGTTCCTCCTGATTCTGCCACTAGCATTAAAAAAGGGGTTAGCCAGATAATCCTGCAAAAATTCAAAGACCTACCATAGACACTTCATTGGCACTAACTCTGGTTAGGACCCAGTGTGTTCACACTTCTCTCAGTTACTCTTTCAGTGTGTCCAGGACCTATAAGACCTGTACCTGCTAATTTCTGGCAGTTCTTCTTGGACTTGCAGCAGAATGAATTCTATGACACGTGCCAGGATGGACTAATACGTTAATAAAGTTGGAAGTTGGCTGTCTCTGGCATTAGTTAGTTGTAAAATAAAATGTAAATTGTCAGTAGAATACATTGCATGAGTTGAGCACAGGGTTATAATAAATTGCTTTATATTTTTAAACTGCTGATGAAGACGACCCCTGGATAAACTCACTTGCAATTTCATCCAAGTTAGAGAGGGCCACCCTGAGCTCCTGTCAGCAAATCTTTGATGGTGCTTGGCAACATTAGGAGCATCTGGCACACTTGAAGTTTAAGTGAGATAAGTACGCTGGATGAGAGGAGGGAAAGAACAGTGGGGATGGAAACGACACACACAGAGGGTGAGCAATTGAAAAAAAATCAGTCTGTCCTCTAAAACGTCCCAACTCCAGTCAGTCTGCTGCTGGCAGGTTTCACTATTGCCCTCTGGCACCTTCCAAGTGTTAGTTCTGGTCTGTGCACACAGTGGTTTCTAAACTGTTCTGAAATGGCCCAACCAGAAATGGATTTAGATAGCTGTGTTACAACAACTTAGTAAAGACAATGGATCCTAAAGAGAAAAACATGAAAGAATTTTGGTAGGGTGGGTGACTGATATGATATACACAGATATCAATAGGATATTAATTCAGTTATGCAGAATCGCTTTTAGTGCAGAACATTATCACCATTTAGGTGTGTCAGAAACTTAGGTGAAGGTGAGCACACTTCTCTTTTTTTAATTATTACTTCCATTAAGTGGTTTGCTATATTAATCACACTCTATTTGAAACTTTAATTTTGAATACCAGCGTTTAATCTCTCTTGAGTTCACTGTATGATGCACCTTGCTTCCAAACTCATGGCTTGAAAGCACCTGAAACAGGAGGAACTGACAACTCTCAGGTGCCACAGTGCACATTTTAACTTTGTATTTGGACACTTCGGGCTTTTTGTGAAGTGCTGGGAAAGCACAGAGCAGTCACCAGGAACTGTCACCTCTAAGGCAAAACAGATCTTCACAACTCCTGTGCAACATGGCATTTCTGCCTTCACTGCATGGGCAGGAGTCAGTTCCTTGCCTTAGGCACCAAACTGATTGTTCAGTCTTACATCTGTGTGCTACTTTCATAGTACCATGGAATGGTTTGAGTCAGAAGGGACTCTTAAAAACTATCTAGTCCAACTCCCCTGTCACTGACAGGGGTATCTGTCACCAGATCAGGTTGCTCAAAGCTCCATCCAACCTGGTCTTGAACACTTCCTATGATGGGCTACTCACAACTTCTCTTCTGGGCAACTCAGTCCCGTGTCTCATCACCCTGATCGTAAAACATTTCTTCCTTACGTCCAATCTAAACCCATTCTCTTTCAGTTTAAAATCGTTGCCCTTTGTCCTGTCACTACAGGACCTGGTGAAAACACTTTCTCTGCCTTTCTTATGAGCCCCCTTTATATTCATATAGTGAAAGGCTGCAATAAGGTCTCCCCAGAGCCTTCTCTTCTCCAGGCTCAACAACCCCAACTCTCTCAGCCTGTCCTTACAACAGAGCTGTTCCAGCCCTCTGACCATTTTTATGGCTCTCCTCTGGACCTGCTCTAGCAGGTCCACGTCCTTCTTATGCTGGGGACACCAGAGCTAGATGGAGGACTCCAGATGGGGTCTCACCAGAGCAGAGGGGCAGAATCACCTCCCTCGACCTGCTGGCCATGCTGCTCTTGATGCAGCCCAGGATACAAATGGCCTTTCTGGGCTGCAAGTGCACACTGTTGGGTCACATCCAGCTTTTCATCCACCAATATCCTCAAGTCCTTCTCTACAGGGCTTGTCCCAACCAATTCATCACTCAGTCTGTACTGACATTGGGCATCGCCCTGAACCAGGTGCAAGACCTTACATATTATCATATATATGCACATGCTACAGAAGACAACCGTATTATACAAGAACAAACTCAAAAAAGACTGTAAACTAAAGTAACACTGATCCTAAACCTTAATGACTGCTGGTACTTGTCAGAAAACTCCTCAGTTCCAGCCTTCTGCCGTGGGCAGCAAGGAGGGATGGAACTGAGGGGCAGCGTGTCCGCAGCACCCTCACATCTCCCTGTCGGGGTACATCACAGCTTTCAAGGTACAAGGTTAGCTCAGAAAAACCTTTGCATTCAGGTACAGATAAAGCACATTAGCCCTGCAATGGCTTCACATGGACACTGTACTATTCAACAAACATGATTATGGCCAGATTTGTAATGCTCTTCCTGCCAGTGCAGATGCATTTGTGTTGGGTCCCACTGACAGCGCTGGCTTAGTGTACAGTGCAAAGTTCTCAGCAAAGCACCACGGATACTGAAATGACAATGATTAAATCCCAGCCAAAACCACTGACTTCAAACAAAGGAGGTTAACAGCTTAGCAGAAACATCATAACAGATCATAACCAGAAACGCTAGGAATTGTATGATTATTGCCTATGAGGTTCACCTAAGAAATGTATTTCATTAAAAAGCACAAAGCAGCTTGCAAATTTAAACTCAATGTAGACTCCAAAGGAAGGAATAATTTCATGAGTGGCACATCACTAGCAGTGACATTTAAGTCACATTCTGTTGATAAAATACCATTTAAAAGAGAAACTATTTCATTCTCCCACAGCCGTGTTGGTCTTGTGATGGTAACAGAATTAAAATAGTAGAATATATTTCTCTTAAGGCCATAAGCAGATGTGCCTATGTTTAAATGCAGACATGGAAAATACAAAGAATTTGAAAACTATTATTTTTATAGTATTGTTAAATTTCTGCATGTACATGAATGTACTTAAGAAACATTCTAGGCAGTGGTACTTTGTTTTTATTTCTGCTTCTTTCAAGCTGTGGAAAGTAACATTCTGCAGAAGAGCTTCTGTGTGAAAAATACTACTGAAAATGATCTGCACTTGATTTGAAATGTAAATAAAACCCCTGTGATTTTAAAGTCTCTTCACTGTATTTGCAACTTAAACATAACTTGTTGGCCTCTGATACTGGCAGTCTCATTTTCTCTACCCAGATGATTCAAGGGGAAAAAAGTTTAAGTATTCTACATGACTGAAATTAAAATGATTTTACATTATCCCTCTCTTGATTTAAAAAAAAGAAACAAAAAAGAAACTTACTGTTCTTTTTCATTTTATGGTGTTCATTTGAATTCAACTCCCAAGCCATTTCCAGAATGTCCCAGACTCAAGTACTGGCAGGTGGCTGCACAATATTCTCTCTTTTGGAAAACATTTCGGGACTGTGTGCAAGTAATAACTGATGGTTGCAGTGCTTCAGTATCTTGTATGAATATCTGAGGTATTTAGAGAGGGAAAGCTTCCCCCATAAAATGTAATGCTGTGATTAATTTCTAAAGCTAGGACCTTTTCCACCCACAGAGCCTTTGAGGAGCACAGGAGATACCTCAGTTTGCTTCCTCCGTGGTATAACGTGTCCTACGGCACTCTAGGACTTAGGTTCCCACTGGAATTTTGCTGTGTCTTCAGGAATTAAATCACCTGCCGATCACAGGGAACCCCAGTTTGAAAAGCATCGGAGCCTGACAAACAGACGCTCCCTCAAAAAAGAACAAGAAATAGAGGAGGGAGGTTGTGCCACCGATGAACTTGTTTGAACTTGGTGACGTCCCAAGTAACAAACGGTATTCTGGTGGACACATTACCTACTCTGTAGCCCTCCGAGTCATTCTTTTAGTGCCTTCCTACAGTTTCATGAATTTCAGAAATATTTTAATAAGCCAGGAAATCAATACATCACCAACAGAGCTTGCCACCTGGCATTTCTAATGTTTTATTTTGCACATGGATAACTTTTAGTACTAAGATATCATAGAATTTTTTGAGCTCCCTGGCAGCAGGGTGACTGTTGGACAAGAGTAATCTACCAATCTCTCACAAATTGCAAATACAATCAGTGGTATGTGAGCAAAGTTGCTTAAAAATAGACGATGTGCTGTGGTGCTGACATTCTACATATTGTGTAAATTTGAGCTCATCAGCCTGGTAGTTGCCAAAGCAGTTTTGCAGAACCCAGAACACTGGTAGCACTCGGCATGACTACAGCATCTGGCGCGGTGGCTCAGAAGGGATTCATGAGCTCACTGAGCTCTGCTCTGCAACAGAGAAAATGAAGATTTACATCTGAACTCTGACACCAGCGTAGAAATGGCCTTCTTTTATATCAGTCAGCTATCCCACCCTTCCCTGACAGGGTCAAGCATGATTGTAAACAAAAAGAACAGAAGGTTGTTACGTCTAGCAGCACAGGGTAAGTCACGAGAGTTAAAACTGTACTCTCTTTCAGAGATTTTCACCCCTTGGAGTGTGACTTCTATACTACAGATGGAAAAGAAGATGAAAAGAAGGAACTGATGCTGCCCTGGGAACAGTACTAAACAAGTCCCTCTGAAATCTGGAAAGTACCTTTGCAGCAGAGTATCTTTTTAATTATTGTAGCCCCGGTAACAGTAAGGTAAAAAGACCTCCAGCACTGTATGACACCAAAGACTTCGGTTTCGAGAGAAGGAATATCTGCCACTTGACATTTAGGTTTACTGGAAATACAAGTACCCAGAACTTGTGGTGCTGAGCACTGGTACTGAATGAGGCTTTTTTCAGCCTGAAGAAGCTGGCTACAACTGAGGCCTGAACATATTCCAGGGGGATTATTTTTAGCCTCACCCCTTTCAGAGCAGATAAAAAGGAACTGAATGCTTTTTGGCTAATTACCACAAAGGCAAACCAGATATGTTTTGAAATGCAACGCCTCTGATAGCAGGGGAAAAGGAGGAGTGTTCAGCAGAAGACGAATACTGTTTCATGAACACTGTGTTAAAGAAACAGGACAATGAGAACTCTCCAATCATAACTACTGATTTCCTTTACCAGGATATAAGGAAAAATGCATACAATATTTGCCATAAACTCTTCTTAAATATGCATCCCTAAGCATCTCTCTTCTTTCTGAAAACTACATTCATGCTGGGCTCCTCTCAACACCATGCCTTTCTAAAAGGCACAGAACACATTCAGTATGCTACTATTCAGAAACACGAGAGCATCCCAGCAGCATCTTATCACACAAATTCAATTCCAATGAGATGCAGGGGTGTCTGGGCAGAGGCTTGGGCCACCAGCTCCAGGTGGCCCTGCTCAAGCAGGGGGGTTGGACCAGATGACCTCCAGAGGTCCCTTCCCACCTCAACCATTCTGCAATTCTGTCATCTGGAAATAACCATATTTAACAGAAGGAAAGAAGGTAAATTTCATTCCACACTGTAACAAAGCTGTTTTAAGGTAAAACAAAAGGAGAAGTAAAACAAAAGGAGTCAACCAGCCAGGATGCCTGCACCTTTTTAATCCTCTGTCTCCAGGCTTTTTTGCAAAAAGAAGGGAACTGAGATCCAATTATCAGATCAATGGTCTCATGCTTTCCTTTCCCTTTCCTTTTCCTTTCCTCTTTTTCCTTCTTTTCTTTTTTCCCTACCCTGTCTCCCCAAAACCCCAAATTAGCCCATATACACCTGGCTACTAAAAACCTAACATAACAATAGGGTAAAAAGGACATGGTAACTTTCTGCATCCAGCTACAGGTTTGAGAGAAACATAATAAAGTATCTGCTGCATTATGAACAGCAGGTTATTCCTTATTTGTCAGCTTTATTATAATGGCTGGAAGCAGCGACCAAAATCAGGGCCTTTTCATATCGTTGAACAAAAAAGCTTGGTAATATAAAAGACCTATTAAAATCCAGTCTCAGAACTGCACTTGTAAGAACAGTAAAAGAGAATAGATAAAATGGAAAGGACAAGAGACAGAGAATAGAGCCTAAGATCACACAGAAATACATAACAAACCAACAAAAGCAACTCTCCCAACCTCTGAAATGGAGAATAACCACTTCTCTGTGCTGTTCTACTCACCTCGCTTTAATTTTATTTTTCTTACTTCCTCTTCTCTATTAGTCTATTCAAAAAATGTGAAAAATGGACCAAAAACAGACAAAGAAACTTGAGTACTAGTGTGCCTGCTACTTTGCAGTACGATTGTTAGCAAGGAGAATGGTACTCGCTTGATTTGTAAAAATTGGTGGGTACCCAAGAACACAAGCGAAATATAAAATCCATCTCCGAACAGTACAGCTTAACCCTTATGAACAAGATTACTGGATCATTTCCTAAAAAATGGATATTATTCTCCAGGAAAAATTGGGATTGGAAAGATTTTAACACATGGAAACCAATATTTTTGTACTTAATGATGAGTTACTCAAAACATCCTGGGGAATGTCTTGTTGTATGATATTGAATCTTACTCCAAGACAAACAAATTGATCTTCGATATCTGAAAAATCAAAACTGCATTGACTGACAGGCAGATGCAATCTCAGCTTTGGGTAAAAATGGCCTCCCACTTCAAACAAACAGAACAGCATCTGTGTAATGTGGTTTTTCTGAAAAACATATGAATGTGTTCATACATTTTTATTTTGAAAGGCAACTGTGGCAGAATGCAAATCCCCCTTTCTCCCTCTCCCTCCTTCGATATGGAAGGAGTAGACACATCTCCCTCTCTCTCTGCTGCTTGAGGCTAACAGCTTATTTTGTTTGACCCCAAGAGGCTGCTGGCCACGGTATTAATAGAGAGGAGAAGGGAGCACCAAGGCGCCAAGGAGCCGCTGGGCACCCACGGCCAGAGTAGGGGATGTTTGGAAGCTTCAGGGGCACCCCACAGCCAGGGTGGGGGTGCAGAGAAGCGTCTGGAATGCCTACAGTCAGATCTGATCAGGCTATAAAAACTGGGATTCTCGTCAAGACTTCAACTCTTGCGCCGATCTCTTGGAGCACGAGCAAGATGCTGCCACCGAGAACGCCCCCCGCCGGGGATGGAGACTCCGCTTGCCTTGCCGCCACGGGTGTGAGTAAATTTCTTCTTGCAGGATTGCGAGTGTATCTACTTTCTGTGCACATCTGCACGTGTATTTATACTTTCCGTGCACATTTGCACATGTACTTTCCGTGCTCAATACGAGCACGCGTAAAATTATTCCTTGCATAATCGCGGGTGTATTTTCCTCCCGTGCCTCCACATAAGCACGTATAATATTCCCTGCACATTTGCACGTGTATTCCTCCTCGCAGGATTGTGAGTGTACTATAAATTTACCCTTGCAGGATTGCAAGTGTACACTTTCCGTGCTCACTACAAGTACGTGTATCCCTTTAAAATAATCCCACACCGTGTTCAGGCAAGTGTGTACTCTTCCCGGACTCAGGGACCGCTCGAGCATAGTTTTGGTGAAGCCACGTGCATGCACACTGTGGACCGCCTGTTGTATTAGTTGCTGCCCCTTAATAATTTACCTCAACTGATATCCGAACCTGTATTTAAGTCACTTTTGGAGTGCTAAAACCCTGTTTCTCACCGGTTTAATAAAAGTTGTTTTGGACCCTGTAGTCCCTTAAACCAACCCCGGGGTGCTTCTGTGACAGAAACTCATAGCCAACTAAGCATAACTACAAGAACATACATGAAGTGGCATGCCAGTCAAATTATTCACTTCCTCTTGCTAGTGTGGGGTATTTGGGAAAAAAAAAAACCTCACATAATGCTCATTTTCAGCAATATTCTGAACTGCCAGTCAGTCAACACTCACATAGTATTTTAGAGAAGATGAGCAGCTTGTCTGCTCTAACTAAATGTCACTTGCCTGGCCTAGACCACCAAGTGTCAGGACTTGTAGTGGCCCCTGGAATACGGCTGTAAAGAAATGTGAGTTTTCAATCATATAAATTCACTAATTATTCCAGAATGTTTTGCAACCCATTTCTCATAAAAGTTTATCGTGCATGTTTCTTCCAGTAGCTTTTTCTAAGGACTTGCGTCACACTCTCTGTAGAGAGCTCTTAAAAGAAAAAGCAAGAAGATACACAAAATTCTTTTAGCCTTTTTACAAGCTGCCATGCCGGCAACTACCATTTTCACTAACGATATTTCAGAATGTATTTTTAAGTTACTTAAGAAAATTATAGGGATTATCAGCCTCACTGTAGTGTTAAATGTCAGCTCTTCTAGGCTTTCTGTAATCCTGGGACTTTTTTTTTTTTCAGTGTACAGTTTGAGAGAGTTCAGTAATTCAGATTATGTATAGTTGAATCAGAGTCTCCCAAATCCATTCTGAAAGGCGATCAGTATTTTACATTTGAGAAAGAAACCCCTCTTTTTTGTCTGCCATCGCTACTGTTGGGGAAGCACTATCAAGCGCTACATTCAACCCCTGCTTGAGCTGCACTTCGCATGTGCCTTCAAAACCTTCTCCGATATCTGCAAACCTGGTGCCCAGCCACCCACTACAAAGGACCTGAGCAGTCCTGGAGACCTTGTTGTAGCTACTCAACTCGACAGTCAGTCTGAATCAGAGCTTCGCAGAAGTTGCTCCCAGAGATTATTTTTCAGTTCTTCTTCCTAACTTTTCCTCAAACCAAAACATAGTTTGAGTGTATATGATACCGATGTGTTCAGATTATGTTTGAAAATAAAATTACCTCTGTGAGAAAACAGAAAAACAGAAGTAAACAGAAATGGGAAACAGGGGCTGAGAAAGAATTGGAGAAGAGGAGGGCTCGCTATGATCAGAGGGACAAACAAAATGGACATGAGGACCAGTGCAAGGATGGAAACAGGTAATTTGGCAGAGAGAATCTGAGATGCGGTGCATGCCAGTCCCCCATTTTCTCTCTTTTGTGCACAGCAAAGCCCCTTGGGAGTATCAAAATCTTATTCTCATCTCCTCTCAAGTCATCTGGGGCCTGAGGGGACCCTGAAGGTTTGGGGGACTCCTCTGTCCCTGTGCCCTGTCCTTCCCCATGCAGACAAGCCTCTCGGAGGACCCCTCTCTTTGGGAAGTCATTAACCCCAAGGCAGTTAAACACTGGGATCGCGGAATTAGGGTAACAGAAACAAAAATCTCTGAAACCTCAGGAAAACAAAATTAAGGGACAGACAATGCCTCCTCATGGTGGAAAGCTGACTACAGTGACATGAAGAAAACAGTCTAGTTTGGGTGGTATGTGAAGCCTGCCCAGGGCAGCCTGGCAGAGGGGAAAGGTAGCCTGCCTAAGGTGACATAGATTGTGGGGGCACAAAGCTGGTGCAATTGCAGTGTTTGCTGTACAATCATAGAATGGTCTGTGTTGGAAGGGACCTAAGAGATCATCTGGCATCTCCCTGGCATCTTCTCTTCTCCAGGCTGAACAACCCCAACTCTCTCAGCCTGTCCTCACAGGAGAGGTGCTCCAGCCCTATGATTATCTTCGTGGTCTCCTCTGGACTCACTCTAACAGGTCCATGTCCTTCTTATGTCGGGGGTCACAGAGCTGAATGCAGTACAATGAACAATGAGACGTGTGTAATGCCATCTGTGACACACACCCTCTGCTGCAACAGCTTACAGGCCACCATCTTCCTTCGCCCAAAAGGCTTGATGGGGCAAGAGGGGAAGTATCAACCAGAAAGGGTGGCACAGTGGCAGTATTATCTGTGACCATCACACAGTAAAACCATCTGCAGTTGGGAACAGACTGCCCATATTTTTCACCACACAGTCCAAATATTTTTGAAGTGGGATCATGAGATCCACTCCCACAAGACAGAAACTAGGACAGGTGCTTCAAAACCACATATTATTTTCCAGCTAGCTGCAATAGCATCACCAGCAGCAACTGCAAATGTATAACTAATCATTAAGGTGTTACAAAGAACAAATGCACTGTTAATAAAAAAATTCTAGGAAATTCAATAGCACGAAGCTTTCCTAGTGCAGGATAGGAGGTGTTTCATGGTATTTGTTCCCCTTCTAGAACTTAAAATTCTGCAGAACGGAATAAATAAACCTGCCAACAGCCTAACTTCCAAAATGGAAAATACCAAGTGAAGGTCACACCACCTTTGTTTCACCTTTCTGACTAGTTATCCCTAGACACACATTTGTACCTTGTATTCAAAGTGTTCCAAACATCCACAGCCTTCCTGTAAACAAATCAAAAGCTGCTCCTTCGGAAGAAACCCTCCCTTCTGCTACACTTGGTAACGCTTTCACCAAATTCTGTCCTTTAATTACCCATCCTTAAACCCACGGGCCACACATATCTCCCATCGAACTGCTGGCAGCCCCACCACAAAGCCATCTTGTTGTCCTCTCGCTGAAACTCTTCAGAACAACATGGAAATCAAATGCCATGCCACATACCCAGCAGCCAATTTCCTTGACCCAGAAACAGACGGTACAATAGACAGGATCCATATCTGCATTTAATACCAGGGAGGTATATTATCCTTGATCACTGTCAGCTGTCAGAAAACAAATGATTACAGTTATCGGAGGTGCAGCTTAATTTCATTTTCTGTGCCTTCAAAGTTTGAAGGAACTGCGTTTATCTTTTAATTGTATTTCCTTCCCAACTCAACTTGCTATTGTAGCACTTAAAGCCTACACAACAGACTTGCTGTTTTATCAATATTATCAATTCCACCTTTGGAGAGTGTCTCTCATGTAAAGCACAATAGTAAATAGAAAAGTGAATAAAAATGGTTTTAATATAACACAGTTGTATAACTTACATGGTTTATCTTTAATTCTGTCAGTTCTCTTAACCACAAACACAGCCTGCAGTATGTTGAGGGTGGGAGAGAGTAAAGGGAGTGAAAAGTTAGATCCTACTTCTCAAATACCACAGACGGTATTTGGACATAAACCAATTTATTCTGAAGCTGTGACTGCTAGATCTGCTAAATCTCATGCTGATTCCCACCAGAAAAGGATTTTTAAAAAAACTTTGTGGTAGAAAGCGAGAAATCTTTAACAGGATGGAAAGTTAAGAAACTTAGGCATACGCAGCCTGACAATTTTTCCACAGAAAAGAAAAAACAACGGTAATATTGGTTTTCAGCTGTCAGTGCTTCCAAACACAAAACCTGCCTTCATGTTTGTATCTTTGTTGTTCCCATAGGAGCTGGATACAACAAAATCACAGACCAGAAGGGGCTGGATGCATGTGTGCATGACAGAAAGCAGAATGCTGAAAAATTCAAAGTTTGGGTAGAATGTCATTAAAGCTATGTCTTGTTTTGGTCTCCTGCTGTGGCCTTTACCAGAAGAAGTTTATCTGATCGACTAACAGAAAACCCTGAACAAAATGCAAAAAAGCACTTGGATCAGGCAACCTGTGATTAAACCAATTATGAAGCAAATACATCCCACAGACTATATTCGTATATATTTAAAATTGCCAGATTGAAATGAGTCCTTTTCTAGAAACATCACATTTGCTTCATACTCCATTTTACACTGATGACGAAAATCATTATAGCAATCATAGAACACAGTCTGAAATGAAGTAGTTTGCCGTACACGAGCAAACCTATGGCATTGATTTGCCAACAGCTAGAACCTAAGTATCAGAATTGAACGGACACAATAAGGACATAGTAGAGCAGTTTAGATGACAGAAGGTTAAAAAAACATAAGATACTATAAAAGTCATATATGACACACAGAAAACAGAACAGGAACTGAGCAAAAACATCACTTCACCTTTTCTGCATTTCTTCTGACAATTCTATAACTAGGCATGGATGATTCTCTTTCTGAGATTTCCTGCTCTGCATTTCAATATTTAGAAACTCACAATATAAAAGGGTAATTTAATTAAAATTCACATGCTTAAAATATATAAATACGTATTTAATATAATGCACAATTCAATTCCAAATTTGATTTATTACTAAAGAACATCATCAAGTTAATTGTCCATATTATATATGAATCACATAGCAAATTCTAGATGTGTTGGATTAAATTTTCAGAAGTCACTAAGCGATTCTGATAAATGTATGTCTGTGGTTTCCATGCCACTTCTGAAATTTTCAGCCATTATCTCCTCTATTAAGCACGCCAGTTACAGCCTAGTACTTCTCCCTGAACTCTTTGCTATTTTGGGCATTTTAAATATCTTTTCAGAGGTGATCTTCATCTAGCATGGCACAGTATTGACTGGAACTGAATTTGGACAATCCACCCAGAAACTTGTACTCAAGAAGCGTGTCCTGAGCTGACCAATATAAACTTTTAAGTATTCAGGAAATCCAGCTTTAATCACATTTGAATATAGCCATACATTCATACGTGTGGGTGTGAAGAGGCACAACATGTGCTCTCATAAGAGCTTTGCACACGACGGAAGGCAGCAGTCTGCATCATCCCACCACACAACACCAGAGGGAGGCACAAGCCCCACACCAGGTTTCATTCCCTCCCTACAGTAAATCCACCCAAACAGCAAGAACAGTTCTGATCCTGTATAAATCCTACTTAAGACCATGATACTGAAGTCATCCATCCCTAGTAAGGCAATAATAAAAGCATCAAAGTCGGATATCACATATCCATTTGTAATAGGGCATTCCTACCTTTTCAGTTTCATATAATTTTCACTAGCTGCAGGTCTGCATTCAGCACGTTGCACCACTATCCCTTCCAAGGCGAGTTTATCTAGAATGGGGAAAAAAAAAAACGCAACACTGGACATTAAAATAAAATTCACCAACAAGGTCAACATTTCAATTATTTTTCACTAATAAAGCAATTAGTAAATACAATGTAATTATAAATTCTCAAATCTCAAGTTCTAAAATCACTGTTATTTAGACACCAAATAAATAAGCAGGGAAAACATGCTTACACAGCTGGTATCCCCTAGACTACCTCATTTTGCCATCAGATCTTTTACATATCAAGAAAAAAATCACAAAGACCAGATTTTAAATAAGAGATAGTAACCGTGTAGGCCGCTTTTCTCTACATGTTTGCACTCTGATTATCTAGGAAATGTTCTCTGGAAATGTGCACTGAATACAGTCAGTGACCATGAAAAAAAATTAATCTACAAAGAGAATCTGATCATTAAAATATCCAAAATTAGTGGACATTAAAATGAGAGCTAATTTTATTCCTGTCCTCAGAAAAAAAGAGTAACCTATTTTCATCTTATTACAATTAAAAAAAAAAAAGGTCTGTAGAGGAACATAATGTAATAAAGTAATAATCCTACATATGCTAACACTCAGGGAAAACAAATAAAAACTTGCAGTTAGTAATCTAGGAGATCACATACAAAGTTTTGGTTAATACTACATTCACCTCTGTAACCCGAGGGGAACACCTTTTTGCCTAAAGCAATGACAACTAACAGAGTAACCCAAAAGTATCAGCCTACTCTGTCGAAGTGGAAAAGCCTAAAAATTAAAAGCAACTTGAAGTAGAAGGGAGAAGGGATGGTGGCCAAACACCTTCTTTCCTACTGTGATGCTCTAGTGCATGGTGTGTGCGTGGAGCTGTGTCGCAACTTAACCATCTCTTTTGGGCACAGCCAGTGCGATATCACAGAATCTATAAAACATACGCTTCTGTAGACAGCTTTATGTAACAAGAAAGAATTAGTTTCTTAGCTTTAATGGCTCTTTCTATTTAAAATGTCCTTCCAACAGAGAGTCTCATCTTGCTATTGCTGTCACCGTCACCTTCAGCTGGCAATGCCACTGAAGATAACAGGAACGCTTAGAAGTACTGATGCCAAGTAACACCAGGCACTGAGATGCCTGTAACTTCTCTATTGCTTTACAGACTGAAATATCATTGCATCAAGAAATCTAAGTCTGTTCTCCCTGAATAATGCAGAGAGCAATTATTACTTTGACACCAAGTATTTTAAAATGATTTAATTTCAAATTCATTGGTTTGATTTAATCTAAATCCTTGAAAAGAATAAGAATGCCATATTATTCCAGGTAGTTTTGAATGAAACAAAGCAAATTTCTACGAAAACACTTCTGGTTTTATAGATTCCTAAGGTTTACAGTCAGGAGAGACAACCTGGCCAATTTGCCTGATCATTTTCTGTAACACAGATAGATAGATTTTATGCTCTGTCTTCAGTGCAGAACCTAGCAACTCGTGTGGCTAAAGTGATACTAGTATTGCTGCTTAATTTCTAATTTCTGACTACTGCTGTAAAAGGTAATAAAAAAATGCCTTTATAGATACATAAGCAGCAAAGGGCGGGCTACAGAAAATCTCCATCCTTGGAACAAGTGGTGGTTCTTACGTTTTTCTATACTATGTTAAGAGCCTTTTAGTACCTGGTGCTTTATCTCTGGGAAAGTACTTACACACTGTAATTGAGTCACTTCTCAATCACCTTTTCAATAAATGAAGTAATTCAAACTCGTGCATTATCTCACCACAATGCAGATTTTATGCCACACTTAAATCAGTTTTGGGTCACTTATCTGCATCTTGTTCAACCTTGCAATGACGGTTTAAGAACAGGGAGATCAGAAAATAGACATACTACTGTTGTACTGCTCTTACCAAAACCATATACAGAGGGAAAATAACTGATACAGGAGCTGGAATCCCTCACCTCACTTTAACTATCTCAGGATTATTCAGCAGAATCTCTGAATTGAGCTGAGAGGAAGGAAGCGAGACTTTAAGAAAATTGGTCCCATCTCTTTTAGGATTCAATGATCTGCCCTGCGCTGGTGGGTTTTGTGTGTGGTGGTTTGTTTATTTGTTTTGGTTTGGGTTTTTTTGTTTGGTTGGTTGGTTTTGTGCATAGGGGAAAGGTGTCTGTGTCTACGCCCCATGACTGTGCTTCATATTTAGATGGCTAAAACTAGATCATTTTGTCTCTAAAAACCAAGCTCTGGGGGTTGACGGAACTGACTGGCTATTTTGTCACTAATATATCTATTTTGAGTCTTTTCTAAGCCTCACATTCTACCCATGTTCTCCACAGCCCCTGTTCCTAGGTATATAATTGCCTCCAGCTTGGTTAAAATGCATTCTTTAAACAGATTCTGTGAATTAAGTGATCCCAGTCACACCGTGACAGTCCTGTCATAGTTATTCACTGTCTGACCAGCATTTGTGTCAATCATGACACATTTTATACGTACTGATTCTCACTCGCTACTGTCCCTCTTGCTAATCCTGGAGGAAGCCCTTCAAGCTACAACCCGAGTGGTTTCCTTCTGATAATTACTTTCTGATAGCTGTCAGCCAGTTTTTAATCTCGTTCTGTGCTTGCTGGTGTTGGTTTTTTTGTTTCGGGTTTTTTTCATATAAATCAGTATGTCACAAGATTCTAAATTATGTACAATACAAAATGCTAAGCATGCTGTAAACATGCTGTTACTTTACCAAACTCACAATCTCCAAAATAAACAAAATTAGGTTGGTTTGACCATAAAACCTTTACACAAAGCCATGCTTGCCAGCATTCATTATATTTCTGATCTTTTCTACCTCTTGAACTCCATGATAATTTTTCCACTTGTTTCTATGGTGCAGGTTCAAGGCTAACTAGTCTTTCCTCATCTAAGCCATCCAGCCCAGCTGTCTGAACACTGACATGTCGCTATAAATCTCTCTGTGCCTTGCACAATTTTCAAATCATTATTAAGTTTTAAGAATCAGGCTCAGTTAACCTGGTAGCTTCCTCACACTAACTAGGAAATGAACCTGCCAATTAAAACAAGTTTATCCTTAGTAACATCTCATTTTTGATGTCTCAGTTAATACCCTCTTTTAATTACCACTGATCCAGATTTGGCTTTTAATGTTCTAGTCACTTCACAGTACAAGGCTGTCTGCAGTCTCCAATATCCCCACCTTGCAGCTAAGATAGTTTGCTGTCAAAGCTCATCCACTGTCCAGAAGCCAAGGTTTATGTCCCACTTTCTTCGGACTCTCTTGGAGATTTTAACACATTCAGAGAGTGTTGCAGAATAAACCTGCAAAGATGGATGCAAACCTCCAGATGCCTCTAGTGGGGGGACAGTTTTTACCTCCTTTGAAGCTTAACTACCCCTCATTCAAGTTCAGAGACTTGCATTTGTCTCCATTTGTTGCAGGACCAGAGCTGCAATGAAAAGACACTCAAATTAGTACATGTCTGCCTTGATATTTCCATAGTCCAATCAGCCAAGAAGCCAAAGGATGAACAAGGCATGGAAGCTGCAATTCCCTGATAAAAATACCTATTCAAAATAGAGCAGATAATTCAAGATAAACAAATAGGTCTGGAAGACTAGTTAAGAGCGGTGATTAGAAGGGAAAATAAGACATTTTCCCAAGCACCTTACACTCTCAGTTGCCCCATGGGGGGTGACAAGTACAAGTACGCTGCAGGTGCAGCTCCACACAGGCTGGTCCACATAACCCATAGCTTCATGTCAGCTGCCAAACACATGCTCCCCCTGACCTCCCTGCCTGAATGCCCCAGTACCAATTCATAAAGTAATTTCAACCTTTGACTGTTTCAGTGAGATAATAGGGAGATATGCTGAGGAGATGCTAATTCCAACTTCAAATTCTGCTAACGATCACCATCAAACAAAAAGAATGTGGTTAAAATGCTTAAGGCAATCTTAATAAAGAGGCACTGGGGAAATTTACTGGAATTGTGCAGAAGATGGTCTGACAGTGGTTGTTTTTTTGGTTGGTTAGTTCGGTGTGGGGGTTTTTTTGTTTGTTTTTGAGAGAGAGATGAACTGGCTTGGAGATTGTAACATGTTAGTTTTCTACTCTGACAGCACCCACTTCCAATTTCCAGCTGCTAGGTCTTGTTAGACCATTGACTGCTAAGTTGAACATCCTGCTATGAAAGGATTTCTGCCTGTCCAAGCACATATGTAGTCTCCGCCTTTGTAAAACCTAATAAAAATAAATCACGGTTTCTCAAATCTTCCATTAGATCTATTGTTCAGCTTCTTAATCATTCTTATTGGTCTGAGAAATTTTAGTCCATGGATTTCTCTCCAAGCTGTGGGTCTCACAGCCAGGCTTGGCAGGTGTGGGACAGGATCTGGGGTTTACCAACTCCTGCTCTTTACCAGAGGTGCCGGTGATGGAGGAGATGAAGACCTGCCACAGGACGCACGATTCCCAGACAGTAGGAAAAAGCAGAAGGAAGCACAGTAAGGACAGGCTACGGGCACATCTGCCCCCACTCCTCAGCAGGTAGAAGCTGAGCTGCTGCTTCCCAGTGTCCAAGTCAGAAGCCTCAGTTCCCACTGCCAACTTACACCTCTGTGCAGCTTCCCAGGCTGTTGCACGTGATGGCTGGACAAGGAGCAGCCCTGTCCTACGCTTGACTTCAGTCAGCTCTGCTCTTCCAGACCAGAGGCATTTTGTGGCACCTCTTGCCCATTTGACCACCAATCTCAAAGCTGGTGCCATTCTCAGGTCAGCCTTCCCTGGAAGCTACGCAGCTAGAGGACAGGATCACCCAGTCTTCACTTGGCACTCCCTTATTTAGGAATCCAAAAACATACAGTACATTTGTTTTACTGAGCACGGCACAGAACAATGACCTCACGTTCAGTTCTCAATATGCAGGCAGAGTCTGTGTCTCAACCCTCCTGCAAACATGTTTACACAACCCCCATCTACAGTGTATTCCTGCACATAAAAACTTAATATTTGGTTGCATTAAAATATCGTCCTAACAAACTACCCAAATGGTTCTGTAACAGCAGTGTATCTCCTTATTGATTACATTCTCAGTCTGTATCATCTCCAAACTTCATCAGTAACTGCCTCCTTGATCACCAACTAAAAATAAATAGGATCAAGAACCAAATCACAGCAATGTTTTAGCGATAATTCTCTGCTTAACATTTGCCAGTTGGAAGCCTGCACATAATTTTTGTATAGTTAAATGGAAAACTAATACAGTATATATTCTAATTCAAAATGACAAACAAGACATACTCGAAGATTTAACAGAAAAAAGAATCACCTGCTTTGCCGAATAAATTGTAATAAAAAGGGGAAAAAAATTGGCATAATCCATTTTCCTTCCACCCACACTGATTGATATGATATTAATCTTCATTAATTTTTTGACTGATTGACTTCCGAATCAGATGTTTTACTATTTTTCATACAGTCCCTTTTTTTTTTTAAATACTTGGGCCATCCAATTCACTCTTTAAATACTGGCATAGCATTTGCTTTTTCAGTATTGTAGAACTGCAGTGCTCAAAAATAATTTAAAATATCAACAGCAACCGTTGATAGAGTTTCTTAGACAGCTCTTTAAAAAGTTCTGAATGCAAATTGTTCAGACTTGCTGATTTGAAAATCTTCAGTTTTAATGAGTGTGTAGAGTTTGTCTGCAATAGCTGTTAATCAACATCCCGGAGTTACTGGAATGAGAATGTCTATGCCACCAACACTGTGAGACAGTAGTTATTGAATGGTTTAATTGTCCAACAACCTGGCCAGTTTTCTGTGTTATGACATTCAGCAAATAGTAAATTGCCTCAATAACCCAAACAGATTTAATTAGCATGGCTTCCTAATACACTTCAAGAATTCTCTGCCTCTTATAGCTGAGATTTGTCCTCATATCCTTTTGTACTGTAAAATATAAAAGGAGCTGGTTTTGGTAACCCAGGTCATTTCTACTGACAGCAGACTCTCAGTGAAGCTGCTGTTGCTGTTTGGACACGTAAGTAAACTGAACCATGGGTAAAGCACCAAGTTCCCTGAGGTGTACTCCTGTCCTGAATCCTCAACTCCATGAAATGCTCAAGTTTCCAGACCAGGAGGTTCAGGAGGAGGATGGAAGTTGAGGAGTAGTGAGGTTATTTTCCAAAAGGAAACATGCAGGACAGAATGAGGGCAAGTGCCTAGTCCCCTCCTTTTTGGATATATTTTCCTGTGTAGCTGACAAACACCCGTGCTGCATTTTCACTGTGTCTGGGATGGCTTGTCCGACAGAGAAGAAACTGAAAAGCTCTGTGGATTGTCCTCCTGGTGCAGCCCAAAGGGTAACTTGGAAATGGAGTACTACTACTGCTGCTACAGCCACTCTCTAAAGTGTGCACAAGAACGCTTAGTATTTTTTCTGACTTAATCGAGAACCAAACCAATATCCATTCAATTGCTGGATTCCCATGCTATTCCTCTTACTTGAACAGCAAATCCCGCTAACAAATTGTCAAGCGGCTGTGACTTCAGGATTGAGAGCTACCAACATTGGGAAGCAGGACAGCGCAGAAACAAAACAGTTCACTCGGGGCGCAGGAAAGCACACAGAAGCAAGATGCTCCATCTCAGTGCCAGTGGGAAGCAAGAAGATCTGGGATATACTGGGCACATCTCAGCTACCGCATGCTGGGTGCACAACATAAAAACGCTAAGAGCATAAGAATGGTCAAAGCCTCTAACTTGACTATGAGAAATACTTGCATATCTTTACCAAAATGAACTTCTGCATGGACAAAATGGCAAAAAAAAGGAAATCCAGTTCCTCTAGGCATAGCTACACTGTCAGAAAACAGTGAATGATATGAAACCACCCCACTAAAATTACATTTGCTGCAATACCATATGTATCACCAAGTGCACAGGAAGAACGAGGACTCTTTAGAAAAGTTGTAGTATGGCACAGAAAGTGGAAAATTTTCATAAAGATACGCCAGGCTTTCATTTTGTCTTGCAGACGACTGTCAGCTGTAGAGAAGTAAAGTTACATGGGTTTGTGGTGGTGAAAATTTTACAGCAGCTCTACATTTTTCAAGTCTCAAAGGTTTAAATGTAAATATTCATGATCTCCACAGAGTATATTTTCCACATCAAATCGATTTTGAATATTTTAGCCTACAAAACGCTAAAATGATTTTGCATGATCTTTCAAAGAATAGTTACTCGTTCACAAAAGTGGAAAATTTCAACTGCGAGTGTTGGAACACGGAGAGGAAGATGAGCATGAAAAACTAAGTGAGCAGATACTGTTCTGTAACTGCTGTCTCTTAAAATACAGACAGCTGATCTGGTTGTGAAAGATTTCATATCTTCTACAAATCCCAGCTTTCCTTGGAAATCCTTACTTACTTGTGCCAGGACATTCCTAGTTCAGCTTCAAAGCATTTCGAGATCACTGTGTAAGGTCAAAGCACCACAGGAATAGTTCTCTTAGGGTTTAACAGCCACTGAGGTGGTTCAACACTGTAGCTATGCATGACCTAAGCACATTAACTGAATTTCCCATCACTTGACAACAAATTAAATTTGAATGGACGTTTCTTGTAATGGAAAAAAAAAAACACCACACAAAACCTCCACATACTTTAAAGTAATTGGATCTTTTATTTTCTCAATTCTTCACTCAATAATTGTGAAAGGAGTTAATTTTGAAAAAAAAAGTCCAAATCTTTAAAAAATAGAAACAGGTTGAAACCTCTTCAACTGAAGTTATGCTGAATGTATCAACGGCATCAAAGAGTTAAAGTTAAAACCATGACTAATTCCTGATAAATTAAATCTAATGAATAATGTCTGCTTAATGTATCACACAGCAGCAGAAAAATTTAGCATATCAGTGCTAGGGATATCCTGGCAAGGAGTAGAGTAGGTTAAAAAACTGCATTTATTTCTACTAGATTCAGTTATCAACTAATAAAATATTATAGTGATGACTCTACAGTATCAAAAAGCAGCCTCAGAGACAGCGGGAGCAATAGAAATAAAATATTTAGAAACAGAGGAGCAGAATTTACAGAAGAATAATCTGACTTTTCATTGTTAATCGGGCAAAGCAGGAGAGATCAATCTGTGAAGTGAAAAATACATCTTGAAAAAGACGGGACGTGTTCTCTGGGTCCAGCCCGAGGTAAGCGCTGGCTCCCGCCCGTGCCGGGGAACGCAATGCTGCAGCTCCTCTCTGCTGTGCCGAGAGCTTCCCCTTTCCTGCTCCAGGCTGCAAATGTTTAAAGGGGAAACCTTTCTCTAAGAAGCGACTAAGAGAAAGCCTCAAAGCACAGATTCAAGGAGACAAGACAGCCGTTTGATTCATGTGCTCTCTGTCGATGTTTCCCCTCTCCCCCTACCCAATGTTGCTAAGCTATAATGTTATGTGGCGTTCACAGCTATCTGTAGGCACACTAACCCTTTGTTCTACAGGGCAGCTGAGTTGTTTCTGTCAAGAAAAAACAAACTGATGCTAGATAGCCTCGGTGACTTAAAAAACACCACTGATATAAAATAGTAAATCCCCTTTCTCAAATAGTTTTTACCTATGGCACAGAGAAAGGCAAAAAGCAAAGCCTAATCAGGCTGCACTTGTGTTGGTGTGGATACTCCCACCGGCTCCTAATGGAACCTGTCACCACAAACTCAGTCAGACTAGCAAGTCCTCAGCATCTCTTCCAGAGTATCTTCTGTGAAAACATCTCACCACTGCTCAACTGTCCGATAAACGAGCAATATGTATGCGCGCACACACTCCACAGACGACCCCCTCCTTGTACAGACGGGGACGCCTTTCCTTTCAGTGTCATCCTGCTGAACGTACCACGTATTGTAATCAGTACCAAAAAAAAGGGGGGGAAAAATGCTTTGTGAAAATTAAAATCCTTGAAACACAAACAAAGCTATCTGTTTAACACCATAAGTGCTAAGCACAATTTGGCCAGCTGATACTACAAATACATCTTAAAGTATCACAAATAAGGTGTCCTTTAGAACAGTAGCATGCATTTCTGTGAACAACCCCCAAAACTATGTAAACTTCTCAGACTTAAAGGAAAGAGACACACAGCTGTTATACCCTTCTTCCCTTATACAGTTAAATGCAAATTCTCCTTTACAGTCATATTCCTGATATCTCCCTGCATACACAGCTGATACGCCACCTACTGCAAAGCCGAGCTGACAGTCGGAGCAATGCTAGCAGCATTTCCATTCCAACATTGTGCCGGAGCTGAATAAAGGTGCTTTAAAACAGAAAAAAAGAGAAACCTCTTTGCCAGCTGACAAGAACCAAGCAAGAGAGCTGGCTTTTTGTCCTCACTTCGATAATGGAGAGAAAAATAAGCAGAAGAGAAAAGGAATGTGAAGAAAAACACAGCAACTCCGAGGGCTCTGAGCAAGACAAGGACTATAAAACGTCTCTGATTACTCTGAATGTTGGTGGCTATCTATATATCACGCAAAAACAGACATTAACCAAGTATCCAGATTCTTTTCTGGAAGGGATCATAAACGGAAAAATAATGTGCCCGTTCGATGCAGACGGTCACTACTTCATAGACAGAGATGGACTCCTTTTCAGACACATTCTCAACTTCCTACGAAATGGAGAACTTCTGCTACCAGAAGGATTTCGAGAAAATCAACTTTTGGCACAAGAAGCAGAATTTTTCCAGCTTAAAGTACTCTCGGATGCAGTGAAATCAAGGTGGGAGAAGGAACAGCTCGCATCTCGAGAGACCACTTTCCTGGAAATAACTGACAGCCACGACCGTTCACAAGGACTTAGAATCTTTTGTAATGCTCCTGATTTCATTGCAAAAATAAAATCCAGAATAGTACTGGTGTCCAAAAGCAGGCTGGATGGATTTCCAGAGGAGTTTTCGGTATCTTCAAATATTATCCAATTCAAGTACTTCATAAAGTCTGAAAATGGTACACGACTGGTACTGAAGGAAGACAACACCTTTGTCTGCACCCTGGAAACTCTTAAGTTTGAGGCTATAATGATGGCTTTAAAATGTGGATTTAGACTGCTGACCAGTCTGGATTGTTCAAAAGGGTCGATTGTTCACAGTGATGCACTTCATTTTATCAAGTAATCACAAAGGCAAAGGAAAGGAGCATGCAGCCAGTAAACCTCCTCAACCTGCAGCCTCCCGGCATCACAAATAATGTATCTAACTAGCCTTGTACCACTGAGCTCGGCTGCTAATCAATTGATGTGAGCTAATGGTATGTAAATCTCATAATGACATCCATCTCTGGCTTACTTAAACTGAATGAAAATTTGATGCCTGAATTTAATAAAAATTCTCTGCTAAACGTTGTAAACACAGATTGAATGCTTTATGCTATTTGTAAAATGTTTTCTCAATTCTGTCTTTCAACCAGCGAGTCTAGCTGAATTTTTGTGTACTTGTATGAGTAACGTGCACACACCTAACTGCTCTGCTGAACAGCAGGGAGAATATTTTCATATAATAAGCAGGCTTAAAATATGTTTTGCTTATAATGAATTCCGAATGGCTTTTAACTGGAATAAATGATTTTTGAATGTTCATTAGTGTTTATGCTAATCTGTTGTACTGAATTTACAAAAACGAGATTGCAAGAGGATTCAAAATTGATCAACTTGATTTTAAAGTTAAATGATTTGTCAACCCACTTAAAACCAAATTTATAGCTGTGTTACTACATTAATAACAATCACCAAAAAACATGTAAGCCAACCAATGCTATGGGGATTAGTTCTATTATGGGAAATGAATCTGCACAGAATGTTAAATTTTCTATATTTGTATACCTATCAAATGCTAACTAAAAATACTTGACATAAAGTTTCACGCAACAAGTTTCCAGTAATGACATCCTACAATGCTGAAGTCACCATTTCCTACTAATCATTTGTGCTCATAAGGACAGAGAATTAACAGAGCCCTTGCTTTGCACAATGGCTTACTGAAAGCAACTAGTACTATTAGTTTTGAACAAACCACCTGCTGGCATTTAAGTTGCATCACTCTAAGAAACAGAATACATAGCTTCTTTTGCCTCATCTCCACTATTTAGCTAATCTTTTCATTTATGCTTTAAACAAAGTTCTAATAGTTTCTGTGGAACAACTGTAACTAATTGAACCACAAGCATTACAAGGCAGTCACTCCACAAAAGCAGACTGGAAAATCATCACAAAAGGCAAGAAGCAGCTGCACTAACTCTATGTTCAAGATTTGTCCATCAGTGAACCAAACCATCATTCACAGCCCGTATGAACCCAAAACTCAAGAAAAAATGCTATTAAAGAAAGAAAAAACCAACCAAGTAGTTTCTTAACTTTCCCAAAACGTCAATTTTGTACAGGAAAAAAATACTAAGAACACCAACAATATTCAGTACAACCCATACTAGAAGTGACAACCGAGGAAAAGAGCTAACACAAGATGGGTTGTGAACAGTTTTCTTTTGGATTTTAGAGGGAACAAATCCACCCTTAGGTGTAGTGACTGGGAATACAAATGCAAGTTCTACTTATCCCTCGACATGAAACTATTTCACTTGTTACATACAACAGGCGTTGTTAATTTGGTCCATTGCTAGAGTTGAATTAAGAGAGGGACTCTACATCTCCAGACCAGGCAGTATTGACTGAAAGATATTCCAATATGATTTAATCAAATGGGTAAATCCAGCCCCTCCAGAATACTCCATGAGAATGAAGCCACTGTCTAAAAACAATGAACTTTTCTACCCAGTCCCTATGTTATGGGCTTACAGACCATAAAAGATGTGGCTCTAAGTGGAACTTTTCCAAACTGAACTCTTTAAAAATCAGATCACTCTACATTTCTGGCACAGACACTTAAAAACTGTTAATGTATCCCAAATCTTCTCTGAGCTTGTCCAAATGCATTAACTATCTACAAAAAAAGGATATATAGTAAAAGACAATTCTTTATGTACATCATCACTGTCTCATCCTCCCTTTCTCTCCCCAAGTTATTTTCAAATTGATATCTTAAAAAAAATCCTCATTAACTACTAATCCTGTACATACACAAATCTATAGGACTTCTGTGAAAGCTGCCCTGAAAGAAATCCAAAATCCTACTGATCTTCTAGGACAGGAGCTAAAACCACCACCACACAGAACAATGACATGAAAAGCCCCTTATGGACACAATTCTCTACATGAACGAGGGACAAGACAATCTGAAAAAAGCTCCATAACTAGTTTACAACTTCTAAAGAAGCTTGCTCTCAGTGCTGTCAGATACACAGCCAGCATAAGCACAGAATCTGGAGGAGGTTGTTGCTCCTAGGATGTCAAATCATCCATTTTCACTTAAATGCTTTTGGTTATATCCTTTGCTCGTAATGGATCTTTGATTGAGATTTGAAATGTCATTGCAATTGAAAATAAAAAAGACAAATAACAAAAGTAAATTTTGATTTCAAACAATTAATATAACTACACGTTAACTAAAATATTTTGTGGTTGTTTGCCTTTCAGTTGGGCTCTTATGGTGCCAAACATCAAGGAATCATTAGCACTTCACTATCAGAAAGCAGCAGCAGTTTTTCATCATAGCATGACTTCACTCACGAAAATGCAGTAGGGAATTTGACGGGTCTGCATTTGTTGTAGAAAATACTTTTGTAACATAAGTTGCTCACAAGCTGGCAATCGCAGGTAAAATTTAAGCCATCTGAAAAATCTCCTAAGAATATTCTATAGCTCTTCTTAAAAGATTCACTGGAACGCTTTTATTTGCCAGGCTTTTGGTTCTAAGTACTTACCTTCCCTAATAACCTATGAAAGAGAACTTGAACCCCCCCATTTTTTTTTTAAAGTGAAAAATGTACATCCCTAATCATTAGTAAAAATAAATCCCTGTGTTGTTTTATTTTTGTTATTTAGAATTCAATGATTCATTACCTTAAATGCTATTCACTGCACTTTTAAAACATATTTCTATGTAAGTAACATGACATCTACGGCATACATGTAAAGCCATCTGCTATAACACCGACTTCAATGTTGTCTTCTTTTCCCATTTTCATGAGCGCTCATGCATTTCTACAAGTGGCAGGGTTTTAAATTTTTTACATGCCCTCTCTGATTGAAGACACCTCACTCAGCTGTTTGACTCACACAGAGGAAACAGAAGGAAGATGAGGGTAAAAAATTAATTCTCTTCCCTGTTCACATTGAATCACACTGTGTCTGCCACAATCAGGCACTTCAAACTGATTACAAAGTTAAATAATTTTTCAAACCAGGGTGTGGGACGGGTGTCTTGCTTTGGTATATGAACAAAATGACCACATAAAAACTACATACTGTGACTAATATTTCTTTTTTACTTCATAAATATACTAAATATAACAGAAACATATTTTGCATATGTTCAGCCCCTCAGGTGGATACTTGTGTTCCACCACTGTAGGGTGTGCCAGAAAAGGTACCCAGTTATCCATAAGTTACCTTTTGTGTCTTTCTTTAAGGTTGGAAATGTAATATTTAATACTACTACGACAACAAGAAAACTGCAAAACCAAGTGTTTAAGTCAGAAATACAGTTGTTCTAACAACATCACTTAGAATATGATGTGCATGCAAGGTACTTTTAGTCCCTCTCATTAAGACTTGGGCCGCCATGAACTTATCAGAACAGTCCTACAAGTATCAGGAAAGAACAACAGCTTCCATAATTTCTCTGATGATCTCCAATTGCTCAGGTAGGAGTAAAAAGGAACTTCACCCCCTTCCCCAAGGAGGCACTAAGCCTGCTCCCAGGCTCGGGCAGCTCCGCCTGCCTCCCTGCTCATTTTTTTGCGTGGAAAAAGGGGCCACTAAGCAGAAAAAACAGAGGGAGTTGAAGGCAGGACTGACCCCCATACACTACAAGAAGAATATCCTTGTCCTTATGAATTCCTTGAACGACTGCTCATGAAACTATACAGCTGCCAAACTGACCCAAATACCCACACTTTGACGCCCATCTTTTCCGTTGATAGAGGAAGAGCCAAGGGCTCTTTTATCACACTTGGTAGTATGCTGGCATAGGTACCAACAATTTGGTTTATTTCTACATAAGGACAAAACCTAAGAGTGGTTGCACTACGTCAGAGTAAGGTCTGTCTAGCCCAGCGTCCCTGGTGACTGTCAACTGTTTCCATCCCCTGATCCTTCACATCTCTGGGCAGAATCCCCATTTTTGATGCTTTGACCCTCACATCCTTCCCCTTGTCTTGTTCCTCCCCCCTCATCATACCGCTACTTTTCATTTTTCTCTCACTGTACTCTTCTTTTTTCACCAGGTGGGCTGTGGGGCTTTGTTAGGGATGCCTTGGAAAGAATATAAAACCAGAAAAAACATATTTGATGCTCCCTTCAAGTTATTTCCTCTGTCTTCAGTCACTTACTGCTTAATGATGTCTAGAGCCAGACACGGTTTCTGGAGGTAGCCTTGATGCTGTGAAACACACAGGTTGCACAAAAAGGTCACATTACAGCTCTAACTCCTCATCTCCAGTACCTGCTCGCCCACTGACCAGTGTTTCACAGCACCACAATAGCACTGTTGACATTTTTAAAAACCCACGTCTTATTTTTAATTGCCTTTTTGCATTTGTACTTGTTACAACTGTGTAAGTGACAACTGGTCACTTCTGCAGCAGGTAATATTTGTCTAGATCTTAAAGGGGAAAAAAATTACATCATAATTTGCAGCAATCAGTGGTGCTGCTATTTTCATCTCTTATTTAAAAGCATCACAAGGTTCCCATTCAATAAAATGTGAACTGCTTAAGAAAATTATCTTCCTCCTTTTTTCCCTATTAGTACACAAGCAGAATAAGGGCAAGCAACAAATACTATAATTTCATAATGGCAGTGCTTCGTCCATGAATTTATTTGAGTAGAAGGGTCATGTTGCCCTAATTCTGTTAACTAATGAATCAGGATTGGGGATGAAGAGGATGAGTTAACTTGGGTCTATGACAAAAATAAATACTATTTTCTCAGGCTAGAATTATTTCATCTTTGCTAAATAACTATTGGCTAACCCTAATTTTGTCTCCTGTCCTGCACAAAGGACAGAAATTTTTAGATTGACAGGAAAGTGACTCCTAGCTACAAACCTGAAGGTATTTTCATCTGAAGAGATAGGCTTTCATAATTTACTAGGTTGAAAGAAAAACAACTGATAAGGCATGAGAAATTTAAGATGAGAAAATTAACATTATGCTTTTTAATTACTTTTGAAATACATAGGACTTACAGAATGTCTATCACAGAAAACACTGTCTCAAAACACTGCCTCTATAAATCATCATCATTTACAATAAAATGCCAGAAAACAAGAAGTGAGGCAAGGGCTGGAGATAGCAGGAGGGAGATGTACGATGACACCTGAAGAACACGGATGAGCAAGCACTAGGGAAAAGAAAACACAGTTGCCTTTCTTTCTGAAATAAATTGCAAAATATCCTGTAGAATTAGAAAACTGATTTCTTTTCCTAAAAGTGTGTGTAGTAGGAGTACCATACACAGCTAAAGCAACCATTTCCCAAAAAGCTGTTTCTATTTGCACTGGTTTAACATCATTGCCATTATCATTTAACACTACGTTTGTTCATTTTAAGCTTCAGAAAATAATACTGCCCTGCCACTTCAGAAACAAAACCATTCACAAAGCTGGTACAATAATTATAGCTGTAAACAGCAGCTACTCATTTAAAACACAGTTAGAACATGATGACATGCAAGTTCAACATATTAACATTTCAAAACTAAGTAGTTAGAAGATGACTTATAAATTGAGCTACTCTGAAGGTTTGTAAACTTCTCCTGATAACACAAAAATGACTCCAGTATTGCCTTGTTTACTGGTGGTGTGACTTTGGGAGGAGATAACCTTGATTTATAGAGTTAATGAAACCCATCATCCTTCTGGACATGAAAGGTGGATTCTGCTAGTTCCACCTCAAGTATTATTTCAGTTACCTGAAAAACTACATCTCTAAGCTTTTCCAGGATACAACTTTTTTTTGCCTTTGACACAATTCCACTCCAAGCTTTCAATAGCAGCTGTTTTCCAGGTATGGAAAGCCTGACCAAGAGGAGGAAGCAGCTTTTCTTGCTCACATATCCCGAAGGGAGATTTGGCGTACCATGTAGGGGGCTGACACTTCACCACCTGCAGGAGTGCACCAAGGAGATGAGAATTCAGATTTAAAAGCCCAAGGTTACTGGCTAGGGAAATGCCCCACGAAGATGAGGATCCAAAGAGCTTGTTAGAGCTGTGGGTCTGATGCTCAGGGAAGCTGGAAGTGCTGGAATCTCTGCGGGAACAGGGTGGTGAGAGAGACCACAACACATGGGCACTGGGAGATGAAGAGGAGGGACAAGGGATTCTCTGTCAGTGATCATCACCTGGTGGCCTTGGGTTCATGGAGAAAGCACAGATGCCAACACAGAGGTCATATAACACAAGTAATGCCTAATTATCCTGAAACCACTATATTTTTTTTGAAATTAGAAAAAAAAAATCCCTTTTGGCTCTTCATATGTCACGTTTCAGAAAGGCAATTTTCTTTTTTGCAGCAGAAGTCAGAGAAATTAACTTTAAAAAAAAATTGTTAATAGAAAGCCTCAAGCTACAAATCTGCTGCAGCCCCACAGAAAGCTGCTTGTTATCTCAAAGGAGGTTCTTGATTTTGCATCACAGCAAACAGATGAGGGAAAAAAAAGAACAAGTCAGAGGTGGACACAGACTCTCTCAATTAGGAAGAAAAAATTAAGCAAACAAACCAGCAATGAACAGGCTGAGCATCAAAAAAAACCATAAACAGAACAAGCAGCTGTAACACCAAACCCAGTCATTTATTGCCTCGCTACTACTTAAATAAAGCCTCTGGCAAGTATTAGGGACAAAGCAGTACATTTTCTCAATGCTGAAACTGGTAGTCTCGAAGGAGACAAATTAAAGGTCCTGCAAGCCAGGCTGATAAGAATCAGCTAAACAGAGAAAAAGCTATTCTCAGGTTAAGAGTCTTATCAATACTTTACCTAAGGCCTGCAGCATTGCCAGGGCTTGTGATATTTCCAACACATTTTCTAAAATGAACAGCAAATAATGTTCTTTCCTGACAGGGCAGAAATCTAACATGTAGGCTATCTTATGCCTTCTCATATGATAATAAAAGTCCACCTCTGTACGGCTTTTTTTGCCAGGCGCAGATGATGGTTTTAGGGTTTGCCCACAGAGTACTGTGCAGAAATCCCTTAGACAACCTGCGTAAGACAATTTGCTGTAGCACAGCTCCTCTATCACCGCAAGATGCTGGGGCTGGAAAAGCCTTAGAGCTCAGGAAGAGCACGAAATAAGCTCTGCTAGATTGTTTTCAGCCTCAAGCATCCAGAAAGCCCAGGTCACACTGTGCTACAGCCTCCAGTGCTCACGCAGTTGCAGTTAGCAAAGGTAATATACAACCTTAAAAGAGCTGCTCTTGCTTTTGTCTTCGCTGCCTTCCCCCTCAAAAGTTACTTCTACGGTTAAAGGGAAGAAACTTGAACTATTCCCGACGCAAGCTGTGTAGCAACAGTACAGAACTGGGGAAAAAAAAAAAAATAGGGGAAAAAAATAAAAAGCAGAGCCTGAGAGTAACAGTACTGGATCAAGCTAAAGGTTGCTTTGCTCAGCATTGTGACTCCAGCAAAGTGGCCAAAAGCAGATATCCATGAAGAAGCCTAAGGGCAGACCAGACATATAATTCTCCTTCTGAGTGTGCATCCCAGTGTACACCACACTTTTGTGGCTTGAGGTCTCTTAAATCAGATGTCCTCCCAATCTCAGTACTCTTGGTGGATTTTCTCTCACGTACCTCTTTGGTCTCCTCTACGGTCATGTAAGTCTTCAGCAAATAGCACCTTCACATCCACATCTTCTGGCAAGGAATTCAACAGCTCTGAGTACAGAACCACCTCTTTTTATTTACTTTGAAACTGCCTCCTGCTAGCTTTACATCTGTCACACACCAGTCTTGTACCAGCCAAGGCAGCAAGCATTTGATCTCCCTCTGCCCTTTGATCCATCATTCAAGGCTCTAATTTGTGATACTGCAAAGGTCTGAACCCATCAAATGCGATCGTGCTGGCAGGTGGGTGAATTGCAATAATCAGCAAAATCCCTCACATACGACAAACACGATTTGTGGGGTGGTCACAATCTGTGATGCCAGGCACGGCTGAAACTCCTGGAATGTCTCAAGAGTCTGAAGGGAAGACCAAGAACTCAGATACGAGCCAAAATCATCCTTCTGCTCAGTGCAATGCTTCGACGAGCTGGATGCGGACATCACTGACAGACAGAATAGGCTCGTGGGATTAACTCCCGCTGTTTTATATCAGGTTCTGTTCTCAGGATGGAGAACAATAAACACATCAGTGTTGCCCAGACAAACATAAATATTAGAATATGCATATGTATACTAAAATAAACAGCCAGACCCTAAAGACACTAAGGCCAGCTATGCAAGTTTTTAAAAAATTTAACTCTAGTTAGCACTGATCTACATTAAATCCATGACCTTTTTGCTGATCTACCAGTGCACTTTCCCTAATTCTCCACAACATTTATTATAACCAGGATGATAGACTTTGACTATATACTACATATGCCTTAAGGTAGGAATTGCTGCTGCTTTGTGCTTTTTAACAGCTACAAATGGAGTCTCGATACTGATTATGGCTCCTGAAAAACTACTGGGAAGTTCATATTTTAAGTTTTGTTGCATTTATCTGCCAAGAAAAACAGTTATATTTTCAAGACAAAAACAGTTTATGTGGCTTGCAAATGACAGATTACATAGCTAAATCATCTTCAGCACCGAGTTTTGAGTTAGTATTTAGATTAGGAATTATTTTTTCCTCCCGATGATAACTTTTCAGTTCAAATTCCAGTTTTGAAGTAGAATTAATATATGTTAACTGCTCTAAAGTGGCTGAAATCAAATGTACACTTAGCAGCTTCATGCAGTTCTGTCTCATAACGTAAGAACTCTGTGCCTTTAACAAAAAACTGCTGATTTTAACGCATGGAGTTCAGTGTTTATCAAAGTGCTTACACTGAATTTCCAATATTCCAACACACATATAATCAACATCTGATTTTTTTTTTTTTTGCAACATCAAAAAATGAAGCAAATGAGAACTACAGACAATTCAAATGTTGTGTATTTATGTCTGCAGTCAAACATGTACGTTCACAATTGGCAAAATTTTAATATAGGTTCACACTACACTGTCTGCAGCAGCTCAGACAATTCATTCCTTTTAGCAAAAGTCAAATCAGAAACGGTCCCAATGGTGTCTCTCCCTCCATTAGGATGTATTTGTATTACTCACTGGCAGGTTTAGGGAAAAGAGATGACTAACACCTTGTCCTAAAGCATGTTAAGTACTGAAGGCTGCTATTTGCTATAAACTTACGTCAAAGACTTTAAGACATGAAATTTGGATACAACAGAAGTTCAACTGGCTTGAAGTACATTCAGGAATTTCAACGAGTAGGTTGCACATGAACACTCCTGGATATAAACATTCTTCAAGAAAAAGGTGCATCTGTCATTTGTGTACAGAGCTGATACGCCCTTCTCTCCCTCCCAAAAGCAACACTGTGCTTTGAAAACTACATTCTCAAAGCTTAGGCAACATTATAATAAATTGCTGCCCATGCAACTTCCATTTAATGCAATTCCACAAGGACAGTGCCTAATTACATTTGTTCTTACATGAGAATACATTGCTTTACCATATCATTCTCAACAGACTACTCAGGCTCAGGGCAGCAGTTTCTGGGCATTTTCATTGGGCAGGGGGGTGTGAAGTCACATTTTAAGTGGCAGAAATGTTCATTTCTCACAGCTTCTGTAACCACAACAACGCTTTGAGGGAGGTGCAAGCAAAGCCATAGGCAAACAGGAGCAACATACACATATTTGGGTTTAAATCACTTGCTCAGCATCGTATGAGAACAAGAAGAGACAATTCTAATTTCTCTTTTCCTTTAGCTGAGTGTGTAATTTGCTACACCCCTTTCACATTTAGCAGAAACCAACCTTCAGGCACTAAACAACATTGGTTGAATCCCTGAGCACTGTTTATCATATGCACTAATCAAATAGGATTTTTGTATGGAACAAGGGATCTAAAATTATCAAGCTCCGTATGCAAAAGGAGCTCAAATTTAGTTAAGATAAACTTGTTGCAGGTGTGCCTTAATTCCTGAATATTTTGACTGTAACCAAAGTATCATTCAAGATATTATGAACGCTAAAAATAACAGGGATACTTCATAGAAGGAAAATCCCCAAGGGCCGGTTAAATAAAACACCATCACTCCTGGCTTTGGATCTCTCTGAGCTGTGGGTCATTAAAGGCTGGAAGAAGTATTTTGGGGAGGTATCACTATGCTTCTGTGTTGTTCTTACACTCTTCTCAAGGCATCTGCAATTGGCCATCATGGAGGACAGAACACCAGACATGAAAGATACCATCTTTGCCTCAAAAGTACTTGTTGTAGGCCAAGATAAAGTAGATTAGCAGCAAAATTGAGCACTCAATAACCTGAATTACTTGAAAGGTACTTTGGAAAAGGTTATCTGTGTTCAATGATTATTTTGAGAGAAAAAGTGAACAAGTGAATAAGCAAATAAGCACAATTGATGGCTGAGAGTCCTCCTTTAAATGCCCCAGTATAAGCAACTATCATCACTCAGAAACTGAATCCACAACCAGCTTGTTTCCATTACTGGGTTTAGCACTTCATCTTGTCAGCGTATTTAAACAGCCCCCAGCATCCAGTAACTCATTCTTCTGACCAAAGCAAAAGTACAAACAACTGAACATGTGACCACCTTACACAATATTCACAGAATAAGGAGGAGACACCAGGAGTGAACAACAGGCAATTCAATCATTCAAACGCAAACTGAAACTGAATAAAAACCCTAAAACTCAAGCAAAAGCAAGTGTGTATCTGTACAACCAAGGAGCATCAGAGAAATCCAATGTAATACTAAAATTCTGATTCATTTCAGCAGTTAAACTGTCAAGATCTGCTTTACATGCAACATCCCACAGCAGTGAGTCTCAGTTTTCAAGTGATATAAAATACTAACCTCTAAAAAGTAGCCCTTCATAACCTTAAAGCCACACCACAATTAACATCTAATCAAAGTGTACAGGTTTTAACAAGAAATTGAGAAAAATTGCAAGTTATAAGACACCTTGGATTCAGTACAAGTCTACAGACATTTCTAACACAAGCCATAAATCTTTGGACATGCTTAAACCACCATAAGAAAAAGCATCTTAATATTAGAGAGCTCCCTCCTACAAAAAAAAAACAAAACCCAAACCCTGTGCCTAGCCAGACACAAAGCACATACTTTGGCAACATTTATTTGAATTGTGTTTCAGTATCAAAAGTCAAATATTAGGAAAAAAAACAGACGTCTGCATGTTAAAGTGTCCGAAAAATTGCATTCAATAAGACACTTTGAAAACCTGTTAGCATTAGGCTTACATTTAGGAACTGTGTTTAAGACAAGCGGGAGACTCTTCCCAGTCTACCTCTGCTAGTACCACTTGTGAGCTCCAGTCCCAGCTCTATTTAATCCATGTGCATCACAGGTAATCCTTCTACTAACAGGCCTGAGATTTGTCTATATATTTTGTATTAGCTGTGCCTAGTTTCACAGGCTCTTGCTAACATCGGCACTTATTTGCACTAGTATGTTAATCATATTTTTGAAACATCTCTTTAATAAAAGCAGAAAAGGGGATCTTTATTAAACACTACCTGCACCTGCAAACCCCTTTGTTAGAATAAGACTTTCTGGAACTGTCTCCTTCAGCGGCTGTAAAGGGAAGTCTACACAGACCAGCTCAGACCCGAAATAAAATCTTTAGATTCCTAAGGCTACCTGATATCCTATCTGATAGAAGCATGCTGCCCATTTCACAAAAACAACAAAAAAAATTACAAACAAAAAACAAACAAACACAAAACCTACAACTACTAATTGAAGGGAAATACTTTTATTTACTACTCTGAACCATGTAAAATCCCAATATTTCCTATAGCAATTCCAGTTAGAGAAGCTCCCTTAGAATTTTTAACTGTACTTAAAACACCATTGGACTGACTAGTACGTAACTGGTAGGTAGTATCAGTGCACTCACAATTTTTCACTCTTTCCAAAGAATTCATAAATCTTTCACAAGAAAGATTTTTTCACCAGAAAACCAGAATAAAGTACAATACTAGAGCACTATTTTTCTGACTGCTTAGTCCATGCAATTAAAATCAAATAACATAGGACTGGGAAATTTGCTACAAACTTTCCAGTCAAGAGGAAAGAATTCATACTAAAAGATACTGACAACAAGCATAAAAAAGAGTTAAGAAATAAATTTTTTAAAAAATCCAAAGGAACATTCAAATGAACACTTCATTTCCAAACTTCTCCCTCATCATTTCCCCCCCTCTTCATTTAAATAAAAAATATTAATAATTTAAGCTTTTGGTCGCAGCAGACAATCAGTTTATTAAGTCATTTTTCAATTTTATGAAATTCTACCCTAGAGATATAAAAAGAATACTTTTTAAAAAATCTACTGATTTATTGAAAAGTAAAACTGAAAAGGTACAGTCATAAGCAATAAGTGTTTCAAAGGAAGCGTCCACACTCACCACCGCTGCTGCTTTCCGATTTTTCGTCTGGTTGGCTTTCTGAAAAAACAAAAATGAGCAAAAAAGGAAATGTAATGTTTCTGTGTTGATTGTTTGAAACTACATCGAAAAAGTGGGTTGCAAAACAAAGAATTATAAAAATCACAAACACTGGGTTTTTATTAACGTTTATAAATTCACTTTCTGGAGAATAATTTGCCACAGGGAACAACAACAAAAAAATCTCCCTTAGTGCGCAAACTTCCAACTTACATGAGAGAACTCCATTACACCTCTGACTGAGCTCTGCTGGAATGAGGTTTACACAAAAGTTTATACATTTAGACAAAATCAATAGTAGGACTGTACTTGAATAGCATCCATGTATCTCAGTGGTCACTCTAAACAAATGAATATTGGCTTTGTATATTTAAAAAAACAGAAGGTTCTGCAGAAGAGTGCTTTTAATTGGCATTAGTTAAATTTTTGGACATGATCAACCTCTCCTCTGCCCTTTCTGCAGATCACACAAGGATTTATTTCTTCAGTCTTCTCTCTTTCTGATCATTAGCCTTCAAATGCTAGTGTAGCCCACCTTGTTAGGTACAAAAACCAGGTGTAATCAGAAACACCTCCTGCTCCAGAGAGCAGAGAGTCAAAGCAAGTATGAAGGAAAAACCTAGATACAAGTGTTGCAAAGTGACTTGTCAAAAAATCATCACTCCGGTGATTGGGAGAGTCAGATTCAGAAACAGCTTTCTGCATTAAATTCCAACCCAGCATTTCAAGAGACGGCAGCCGGTGCATGTATTTTGGTAAACTGAGTTCTAACACTTACCAAGTCCTACGAAATTAAACCCCTACATATATTTGTCAACCTGAAATTTCACTGCTCCTCCTATACTTCTCCTTTTTACACATCTTGTAATGTAGAGAATAAAAAGAACATTTTCACTTATCTGAAATACACTTAAAAATGGTAAAATATACTTGCCCTTAGCTTTCACCTCAGCAATGTCACAGCGATCATTACAGACTATTTATTTACAGGCCACAGTGAATTACTGATTTAACTCGGAGAGTAATTTTTTAGTTCAGTTAGTTCGATCATTTCTGCCATTTACAGGCTGGCTATGAAGAGAACTGAAAACATGAAATATTTTACAAAACCTTTTGCTTGCCACTGATTCTTGCTGGCTTTCATGGCTGATGGCCCTGTTTATTCACTGAGATGGCTGACAGCCTGAGGACTAATGCAAATGGAAAAGCAGTATCTCACAGATCCTTCTTTCTTTACGGGTGCTATCCTTAGTCTTAGCAGCTGAAGGCATGTGCTTTCTTACTGAGAAATCATTATACGGCCTGGTCTTATCCATGAGCATTCACAAAGCGAGTTAAAATCCCTGCTAACCTTCAAATACACATGCAGGATAGCCTGTCTGAAGAAAAATACGTATTTTCTCATTGACTTTTTCATGTGTATATTTAACATATTTACTACATCATGTTATTACCCAACCAATAGCCCAACTCAGTCGTAACTTAATTAAGGAAATATTCAGTACACAGACAAGAAGCAAAGAGGATGTAACAAAGAACGTGCAAACATACTAAGATATCAACCCCGTAACGATCGAGCAGCTGCATTTAAACTCTTACTTTTTAACTCTGTTTCAATGAAGACTAGCTACCCAGCCAAAATGACTGTGTAAGACACCACACTTTAAAATTCTTGCATCTCTGATTCAAAAAAAATTGCTCCTCTGATTCAAATAACAATACATGCGTCTCAGGTCTACAGGAGTGTTTTTGCTTGTGTGTAGCAACAGAATCTGCCCTCAACAGCAGAGACAAAAAAACAGACAAAATTCAAGCCTTGCTAAAGAGTGTGTGTTTTGTTGTTTTGGGTTTTTTTCATCATTAGACATTTCCTTACAAACAGGTCACAAGTCTCTGCTTGAAAAAAATCTTCTCGGTACTATTATCATGAAGAAGGTAAAGGAAATCATACTATATCTACTCAATATATTTTATCAATGCAGATTACAGCTGCTCAGCCTCCTCCACAACGTGCAAGATTCACAAATAAATGTCAACAGGTTGGGGCTGTTTGGTTGGTTGTTGTTTTGTTGATTTTTTTTTTTTTGGGGGGTGGGCATTACACATACATCAGTGAGACTGATAAAAACAAAGAAAAGTCAAGTCACGGAAGTGGGCAGGAAGCCAATTCAACTCCAAATATGCGGAGCCCATTCTCTATATATTTTGTGCATTTTATCCTCAATTATTTAAATTTGTACAGGAATTAACAGTCTATAGTTTTAGTAACAAAAACAAAAAGAAAATTAGGAGCTTACCCCTGCCAGCCAGCTGAACCCACTTTACAGGAATTTGTTAATCCTCACAACACTTATATGAAGTAAGTAAATATAATTTCCATTTTATAGAGACAGAGAAGAGAGATGATGTAAGCAGCCGCAGTTGTTTTCTAAAGGAACCGTATGTCACAACAATACCTATGAGATGTTGACCCATCAAGATGCTGTCTGTAATTAGACTAGCTTGAGTCACGCATTCTGCTTTTATGATCATGGGTTGCATCTTCTTTGTGATCCTCACAAATATTTGGAAATTTGCATAAATGCAGAGATCTGAGAGGCTGTTGCTGCTTCTGTTTCTTTTGATCATGAGGCTGCTGATAGGTTTTCCTCTCCCGCTAGCAGCAGTCCTTAAAAGACTGAAGTACATAAAGGAATGACAAAGCATTAAGTAAGACCCCAAAGCATTTTGGAGACTGGAACGTGTGGTTAAATGACAGTCTGAACAAAGACAATTGGAAAATACTGTTGAAGTAGACAGGTGTGCATCAAAACTCCTCAGCAGGATGAGCTGAGATGGCAGAACGATGAGGTAAGGCGTTTATTTCCTAAATAAGAGCTTGATAAAAAATTTGAGAAATCAAACATCCATCTAGTAAGATTAGAAGTAGTATCACAAGGCACCAAGATTCTGAGCACTATGTATTTTACTGGAAATAATTAAATGTAACGATAGGAGTAACTGCTTTAATGGAAGAAAGAAACATCTTTTCAGGATTTTTAGTAGTGTTTCCTCCCTTCCATTTCTTTAAATGGCTGGATATATCTGATGTTTCAAAATACAAATATACAAAATACAGAGTACAAACCTCTGAATCTCCATTTTCACCAGAATACAATCACGCATTGTAAGTTATATAGTAGGCGTGATTCATGTACAAACTCAGAAAAGGTTCTTTCACACATGAAAAGCTGTATAAAGCAGAAAAAAAAAACCACTAACCCAAAACAAGGGGAGAATATTCAAGGGGTGTGGGAGTAAAGAAGCTGTTTTAAGGTATACAGGCAGTGTTATGTGTATTATTGAACAAGAATACAAACAAAAAAAAATGAAAGAAGACTCAAAACTGGAGATGAATGCGATGTCAAGAGCCAGCAACCTTCTGTGAAGCATGAAATGGTGAAACAATCCGTGCATGAATGCTGCTCAGAAACAAAGGTCTGGTAGTCATTCTGTCAATGGAATTCTCTAAACACTTTTTACTTTCAGTAAGATGAGCAAGCATGACGGAATTTAAAGTCACTAAAATAAGCATGAGGGCAATCCCACTTATAAAATGGGAGTTGTGAAGAGATATTCCAAATTTCAATAAAATTAGTCATCTCACCGAACTTTATAGAAATATCTTACACTTTGTTTGTGCCTACAGTGTAAAATCTTCCTCTCCATCCATTAGTCCTTCACACTTCAGAATGCAATTGCCTGCCAAGGTCTGTGTTTCCCAAGTAACATTAGTAAAACCTTTCAGTAAGAACTAGCTCGGTAATAAACTTTTAACATTATCTATAGCATAGCTGCTTTTTTCATTTCTGTTTAGAGCCAGCAATCCTAAACTACCTGCTGGCAGAAAAATTAAGCAACAGGCAATTAAATCGGTAAGGATATTAATTTATAATAACAATCAGAAAAGTTTGCTGTTAAATGTTTAACAAAAGTATGTTCCTTTTACTTTAACCAAGAAACAAACTGTCAAATAATAACACTTCCTTATGCCAGGGTGTCTACCAGTAGGAAGCTCAGAAAAAACAATTTTAACGAAACACACCTTACATCAAACCCATGACTTGCTCCTAGACAGTTCTTAGCTACACACATATAAGAAAAATCCACTTTGTTCAATACAACACATTGAAATATATGCAAAATCCTTTCATTTCCTCCTGCCCAAAAAATTACAGCTATGATAGCTGATGACAAAGATAAGATAAAGTGACTGGAAGCACAAATAGCATTGTTGCATAGCAACTGTTGATGTACATATGGTGATGTTTATGGAACAGAATGTAGTTCATATTTAACGCAGAAATAATACTGAAACCAGCTTAGACAGCAAGACCTAGACAGCAAGGGACAAGTGTGCTTTGGATCCCTCTGCAGTCGTCACAGAAGCCACGATTTCTGCCAGCTTTGCTAAACCAATGTTCAGGAACACCAGCGCAGGTCTCAGCGATCTGCCCAGCAATGAAGAGGACGCAATGTCGCACATGTGCAAACAGCCTTGCAAAGGAAGGAAGGAGATACCTTGTAACTACTACTTTTGGAGTGCATTGTAGCACTCTGTTATTCATTAGAGCTATTTCAAAACACAGAATCACAGAACATTAGGAATTGAAAGGGACCTCAAAAGATCATCCAGTCCAATCCCCCTGCCGGAGCAGGAACACCCAGATGAGGTTACGCAGGAAGGTGTCCAGGCGGGTTTTGAATGTCTGCAGAGAAGCAGACTCCACAACCCCCCTGGGCAGCCTGTTCCAGTGCTCTGGCACCCTCACTGAGAAGAAGTTTCTTCTCATATTTAAGTAGAACCTCTTGTGTTACAGTTTGAACCCATTGCCCCTTGTCTTATCACTGGTTGCCACCAAGAAGAGCCTGGCTCCATCCTCATGACACTCACCCTTCACATATTTATAAACATTGATGAGGTCACCCCTCAGTCTCCTCCAAACTAAAGACACCCGGCTGTCTCAGCCTTTCGAAGAAATAGAAGGAACCCCAGAGTTAGTCTACAAAGAAAGTGCACCATGTGTCAAAGCCAGCACAGACCACATTTATAATAGGATCCACTTTATCCAGCTTTATATTAGTTCAGATCTAATCCAGACACTGCAGAAGATCAGCAATTTGCAATTCATTAGGATTTAGACATAACAAATGGCACCTCAGAAGACCAAGAATCTGCAAGTTATTAGACTTTGGACATCACAAATGGTACCTTAGAAGAACCTACTACTGCCCATTAACCAACATGGAATCCCCAGAGATGCAAAGGTCTACAAGGTAAGAAGTAAAAGATTTCTTCCAAATGCAACATGAATTAGAAGTTCAGTTAAAACACACAGAAAATCAATTCAGAAGTCTAGAAATTACATCATGCAGAAAATATTTAATTAACTTGTCAAATCTTTTGCTTGTTCTAAGCGACATGATGAGTAAACGTGAAGTGCTGAATTATCAGGAATGTGTTAACTCCCTGCAGCATCTTCCAAGATTACAAAATATTTCAGGGGAAGCTTTGTCATTCATTTTCTGAAATACCATCAAAAAGATGGTCACTACAACATAAGGATCCCAGGTTTAGAGGACAGCACACAGAACAGACCTCAAGACTTTTCGTGTACTCAAAAAAAAAGTGGAAACAACAAGAACAAAAAACCCAAACCCAACCAACCAACCAAAAACTCCACCCTTTACAAAAGAAACCGAACTAGTTTATGCCATTTGCTCCATTTTAGGTAAGTTCAGCCCTCAAGAAGGGTATTGACTGAGAGCAACAGTGCATGAAGCACATTTTATCCATATTTCACTTGCATAATTCCTCCAGATGCAACATAAGCAATGCCATTTGCAGTTCCACACCAGCTTAATCTTTGGCCCATGGTTCAAACTGGCCTACTGATTCTGTTACGCGGTGAACTTCGCAAAAGAAAAAGGAACAAGTTCACTAGCACTTTTCACAAAAATAAGCTAATCATAATTTTAAGACAAATACTGGTCTATCAATGTGAGAATGAATGAATTTCAGTTTCCTATGACTGTGTCTTACTGTGGACTGACTGATATGCAAAGATGTGTTAAGTTTTTATGGAGTCTTTTTCCATGGTTGATATAATTATAGTGTTTTTTTCTATGTGGACTTTCTGGCATTGTATAGGGTAGCAGCCGTTCTTTCAGTTGGGACATCCATATAGTTTCCTTCCGTTCTTCAGACACCTGTTTTCACAGTAGCCATAATTCACAATGAAATTTACTGAAATTGGCTATGAAGCTCAAAACATATTGGCAATGCACATTTGAACACAAGAGTGTGGCTGCAGGAACATGGTGTCTGTAAGAGATCTGACTAGAATTTGGAGTATTTGTGTAAAATTCATCTTTACAACCAAAAAAAGTCATGCAAGAAAAGCACATTAAAGTTTATTTTTGATTGTATTGCCAACACCAGCTTTAACACAACAGCAACACATTTTAGCCATTTTGCATTTAAGCAAGTTTCACGGAAACTCGCTGACTGCATGTTATGCTTGCTTATCTCAAGCAAAAACAATTTTGACAGGGTCTATGCTTACTCAGTGCTTCATTCCAAACATTTCTCATTTCAGTAACTACCCTTTGCTCCCGATTAATATAATAACTTCTACTCAAGAGATCCATGGTCCTTGAATAACATTTTCTAATTGCTAAGAAATGTAAAAATTTTAATTGATTAAATAAAAATTGGACAGCTTCTAAGTACCTAAAGGTTTCGAGACACTGGTATTACAGATGGTAAAACAGAAATAAATGGGCATCTTTTAGCTATCACACTCTAATGACTTTCATTCTAACTGATGACAAATATTCCACATTCAAGCTAAGCATCTGCACTCACTGCAGCTTACGTTACGAGGTTTTTAAAGCAATATTCTCTATCAAAAGTCATTTTGGGAAGAAAAATCCCATGGGATTTGCAGCAATCATGCAAAAGTCACTAAATGTATACTCTAACACATCTTCACACCTGAACACTCTCTTTCATCAAGTATTCTGAGGTTGGGGCACAGAGGAATGAAAAAGGATGAGGAACTATTAGAATGCTTGCAACATTCTTGAAAACTTCCTCCCTATCTCTTTCCACATTTGTAGTCTACGAATTATAAACCCCATTATTTTTAAAGTGTTGCAATTCACACACATGAAAATACCTTTTTTATTTACGTGAAAAAACACTAACACATTAGTTTCAAAGAGAGGGATAAGAAAAGTGCCCAAGTTGTATTATAAGAGTGTATTTCTAAACACAACTGACACAGTCCAGCTACTTGTACCTTAATACCTCAGCGCTCAGCCATTACATCTTCAAAAGAGATTTTAAAAAGGAGGTGGTCAACTTACTAAGCATTCTAACTCTTATATATTCTCTGTCCTATGAGTTACAATTCTCCCTCCCTCATTTATTTGATAGAGCATGCTGTAGTTTTCTGCCCCACAAAAGGCAGAGATATCAAAAAATATTACTATGATTTGTCTTCTGGGGACACCAAAACCTAAGTGTCTGAAACTGAGATATCTTTTGCAGACAATGAGACATGCTCTGAAGACATCTTCCTTCTCTCTCTAACACCCAGGACATGAGGGTGTAATTATAGCAGAAAACCTTACAGGACACAGAAATTACATGCAAGGTAGTCTGCTGAACTTATTGTCTAACATGCAATTTCAGACATATGATCTTGAATATCCTAATGAACCATACAGCTACTGAGCTGAAATTAAGACAGGCTAAACTGCTGAAATTCAGTGAGAAAAACTATATCCTTAGTGCTGCACTCTTTGGTATTATGACTTTACTAAGCTTTAATACACTTAAGCCATACACACGCTTCAAGAAAATGTGGTGAACAGTTGTGTTTACTGCTAAAATGGGTCTGTTCAACTGGACAGAAGAAGAATCAGCATTCTTACAAAACGATATTCACAGCAGAGACCAATTCAGGGAGAAAAAAAAATAATTGATCCCAAAACTACATGGGAACACAAAAACATTTTTCTAGTGAAAACCCTACAAGTTTCACCACGTACTGCACTCCACACGCTTTGTTCTCTTCAGCAGACCCACAGCTGAAATGTACAGGGTAACCCCATGTGGAGAACTTAAACTAGTTGTTGAATCACATGAAAAAAAGAGACAGACACAAAAAAAAAAGTACAACAGGGTTATGCATGCAAATAACAACAAAACAGAGCAAAAATCAGACCTCTCAGTCTTCTGGCCTTTACAGCATTCAGAAAACACATATACTGGAATATAACAAATAACTTTAATTCTGACTTACCCACTGAACTTTCTGTGAACACTGTTAAGGTCTGTCCTCCCACACTTTGCAAAATAAATGGGTGTTCCCTCGGTGCACTGACTGAAGTGGGTTTTCCTCCAATATCACTGATGTTTGCAAGCTCTTCATTCAAAGTAAATGACACCTAGCAGTCACAGTTACCACAGTGTTACTAAACAGATTCAATTACACAGTTTTACAAGTTATGGGGAAACAAAAAAGAGAAAACACAAGTAGTATAACACATTTCCATTTCAAAAACATAAAGAGTGGGATAAGAGCCTTACTGTATTGATCTCTTGTTGAAATACAGAATTCAAAGCTTTTATGTACTTAGTAAAATTTACTTATTTAAAAAAAATGTAAATTACTTCCTCCTGAAGTCAGAGAACAATTTTATTTTACTTACTAAAATGTAATGCATGATTGGTTTTCAGACATTGTTCAGTATGAGTGCTTTTAAAATATTCACACAGCTGGTGGAGCTCCAGAAAGAAGTGCTAACGTACCACAGCAAGCATTATTAGCCTGGGGACTCCTGAATTGTGTGCAGCCCAGAAGAGGTTAAAATATGGCTCCTTTGCTACATTTGCATTGTATGCCCAATACAGAAGCTGAGGAGGTACTGGGGGGACTTGGTAATCAGAAACCCTACCCTCAAGACACATCAAGAAATGTGAAGAGGGACATTTCAAACCAGCACTGTGTGCTCTACCTGTACGTCCTGCCATGCAGGGTCCCCAGGAAGCCAACTATTCTCATGGGGTTCCTCACCACTTGGCTCCACACAGACTGCAAAATAAGCTTTGTGCTTCCAGTCAGTGTCAAGATTCTGGTGTGGGGCTCACAAAATTAGGGAGGTTTGTTCATATTCCAGCCTAGAAGAGTTCAACCAAACATTCAGACCTCCAGTATAACTTTCTCTACTTATCCTAAAAGGAGTTTAGCCAGGTTATCAAATGGCAAATACAACATGCTTCCCTGGCATTTTTCTGTCTACAGTTTCTTCCAATTCAGTGGCAGATACCTGCATGGTACATTAAGTAATTTTAACTAATCCAACTTGCCTTATCTCCTATAAAAGATAGAGGAAGTTAGTGTCATTCAGTGAGACTGCTAATAAAAGCAGTTACCTTTGCAGGAAAATCTTCAAACTGTTCTATATTTTGTAGGACCAAATTCTAACTACAAAATGGAATACTTCTGAAATTGTAACCTCCCAGCTTCCTTTGCTTATCATCCTCCTTAGTTCTCAGACAGCCTTTTGCACTAACTCATCTGAAAATGTTTAGAGAGAAGGTCCCTACTACGTTGCTTACAGATGGGTAAATAAACTTAGGGAACAAAGAGACTTGACAGAATTCTCACAGTAAAATGATGGGTAGAGCTACAAACAGAATTCTTTCCTCCCGATTCTGTGGTACAATGCTTCATTAGAAGTGTAAAAAAACAGGTGACATTAGAAACCAGCACATTCTAAACAATTTTCAGAATTCAAAATATAACACATTCACAGCTTTTGTATTTAGTAATTACTTACTTCTGTTCTTCCTTGATTTCTGCAAAAGAAAATATTTAATATTTTAGTTTCCATAATCTAATTCCACAAGTTTAGCTTCCCTGAAAAAAAGCAAATTCAAATTCTAGTTTTGTTACTCATCTTTACTCCCAAGATCCTCAAATTTTTTTGTTAGACTGATGCCCAAGAAAAAATGGGAAAAGCTGGCAGGTGAGAACAGAAGTAGCAGCGTAGCACATGTAAGTTAAAGAACATACTCCAATTAGATGTGCATATTTCATGGATTTAAGAAAACAAACTTAATGTAATGGGATACAGCCACTCCTCAGTATCATTTCATATAATGTCTATTCATAATCACTACACAAGCAAGTAACATTCAGGTATCAGAGAAATATGCACAGCATTTGCAAGAAACAGGATTATGTATTATAAGAGGTGTGATATAATTGATTTTACTGCAGGTAATTTCTTCCAAGAATTGCAACCAATAAAGGTATAGTGAAGGCTTACTTGGTAATCCTTAGTTTTCCCACTTCACCTCTTCCTGAAGCTTTATTCCACTGCTGTGACAAGTATTTGGGGACCTAAAAAGACAGGTTTCAAGAAAAGGAGATTTTAAAATTCTGTATAAATCATGTATGTGTAAATACTTCAAATGTTTTCACGCCCTGCAATGAGCAGGGACATCTTCAACTCAGTCACATTGCTCAGAGCCCCATCCAACCTAGCCTTGAATGTTTCCAGGAATGGGGCATCTACCACCTCTCTGGGAAACCTGGGCCAGTGTTTAACTACCCTCAGTGTAACAAATTTCCTCCTTGTATCTAGCCTGAATCTCCTCTTTTAGTTTAAAATCATTATCCCTTGTTCTGTCACAACAAGCCCTGCTAAAAACTCTGTCCCCATCTTTCTTATAGGCCCCTTCTAAGTACTGAAAGGCCACAATAAGGTCTCCCTGGAGCCTTCTCTTCTCCAGGCTGAACAACCCCAATTCTCTCAGCCTGTCCTCACAGCAAAGCTGTTCTAGCCCTCTGATCATCTTGGTGGCCTCTTCTGGCCCCTCTCCAACAGGTCCATGTCTTTCCTGTACTGAGGCTCCAGAGCTGGACACAGGACTCCAGGTGGGGTCTCGCCAGAGCAGAGGGGCAGAATCACCTCCCTTGACCTGCTGCCCACGCTCCTTTTGATGCAGCCCAGGGTATGACCGGCCTTCTGCACTGCAAGCACACAGTTTGGTCATGTCCAGCTTTTCACTCACCAGTACCCCCAATTCCTTCTCACAGGGCTGCTCTCAGTCCCTTCATTCCCCAGCCTGTACTTATATTGGGGGTTTCCCCAACCCAGGTGCAGGACCTTGCACATGGCCTTCTTGAACCTCACGAGGTTCACATGGGACCACTTCTCAAGCTGTTATATAATATATATGTATTTTGTTAGGGAAAACAAAGGGAATAACGTAGCACAAAAATAAGGCTGTTGTAGAGTTCCAGATTTCCCAAATGAAGGAAAAATCTTGAATCTCAAATACTATTATCCAATCATGAAAGGCAGAAAAAAAAAAAAAATCAGCATCATATTCTTAAACTAAGAAGTCCCAGTAATTTCATCAGGTAAAACTATATTTTTAAATATTCATTAGAAATTATCATCTCTCTGGGGAAAAAAAAAAAGGCAACAAAAAAACCCACAATGATGAGAAGTTAGGCAATTACAACTCTGAGACCAAAAGCTGCTGTAAAGGGAAAGTTTAGAGTTGAGGAATCTTAGCCAAATTAAGCAGCAAACCACAGCCCTACACCTACCTGATGTCCACTTCTCCAACAGCAGAACCACCTCAGGTAGATCTGCCTCCCATTACTCATTCTCACCCCTCATCGGATTGGTAGAATTCTTTGTGCAGCTGGTCAGTACATAGAAAGAGCAGACTGACCTGGCTGGTAGGTGTCGGGGACTTCTGTGTTTTAGCTGTGCTGATTTTGTATTTAGCAGGTGGAACAACCAAACCAGTGCCCCAACCCATTTCCCCAAAGGGCTGCACAAAGCAGAGGTCAGTGCAGGGACAGGAACAAGCTTAACCTGATACATCCAAGGAATAAAAGCTGCTCCAGTGATGCTGACTGATCTACACACAAATTCCTACAGGTTTTGGTATCTGAGCCTCAGGTGACCTGGGCTTATGAGGGACAGTAAAGGCACTGTCCTGGTTTTGTTAAAAACAAGTTTCTCTTTTAGTGAATTTGCCTGTCAGCTAAAGCCTTCTTATGAGCTGCATTTTCCTGAAAAGCCAGGTACATGTTTTGGTAGACATAGCAAAGGAATGCAAGCTGACTGGTAAGAATGGATGTACATCTCACGAGAGGGGCAACGAGAAACAGGTGACCAAAAACTGACCAACTGAGTATAACACCCCATTCATGTGAATACTTCATATAAAAGTGGGAGACCATGAGGATCTCATCCCTTTTCCTTATGGCCGACATTAGGAGAGGACCTTGCTAGTTGTCCCTGTGAACTTAGGCCTAGTGACAGACTGAATCCAGTGCAGAGTCCAGTCCAGGACTTCAGGTGCCGGTCCTCCATCTGCCAGAGCAGTTGCCAGGACTTTTAAGATTGGTTTTGTATATTTTGTATTATTTTCTCTATTTTTATCAGTAGCATTAGTAAAACATTTTTAATTTTTTCCAACTCTCTTCTCTCTGTTCTTCTTTCCCTCCCAATCGCCTGTCCTTAGTGGGAAGAGGGGAGAGGAAGGACCTGAAAGGGGAAAGGGGGGTAGAGGGGGCTAACAATACATTTGCCACGGTTTTATTGTCACCCCGCAATCAAACCTTGACAGGTACCTACATAAGCAACCAACAAGCTGGGAGCTGGCTTTCTAAGCAGACACTTTTTTCTCTTTTCCCATCAATGTAGCATTAGTCAAAATCACAGTCTGCCTCTCCACTCTCTGGCCAAAAAACTACCAGCTAACTACTGCCAGGAGAACTGGACCCCAACAGCTGGGGCTTCCATGGCCAGCCTCAGTGCCTTGCTGCTGCTGCTGTGCCATACACCCACGCTCCTCGGACTCCCATATGTGACAATACATGCACACCTGTGAGCAGCAGCAACAGCACTTCTTTTTTCCGGAGACGGTAGTGCCAGGCGAATGTGTCCATTGCTCAGAGTTACCATAGTTCTCCTTAAAGACCAGGCAAGCTTAAAGATGACAAACAACATTTATTCCATGAAATCAAAAGTTTGTTTTGATATCTGGTGCTATCGCTGATGAACACCTATAAATCTGCACAGTTCCCCAGGACTTCAAAAAGTGTCCTGTGCTGGTGGCTGCCACTGCCCTGTCCCAGACAGGAGCTGCCAGCTCACCCCATGTGTCAGTGTGTCCAGCCCTGCTGAGGTGCTTCAGGCTTCTCAGTTCAAGCCTAGAGGAACAAGGAACTTCTCTACCTTCTCTGCTCTGCCACATGGCATCAATTCCAGTCATGTCTGCCTTTCCTTGCAAGAAGCCAGCTCCACCAGTTACAAGTACAGAGTGCAATGTTTTGCAGATCACAGGCTTTTCCCCCACCATTCAGCAATTACAGCTGTCTTTTCTATGATGGCTTTTCGTAAAAACCGAACACGACACATTAGTACAACAAATGGGAGATTGGAACAATTTCCCCCCTACACACAAGCTATTAGACGTTAAAGTACTTTGGCACATAAAGAGATGCAATATAGACCTGAGGCAATAAGGGCAATCTCACATCTGACTATTTAAAACTAATTGTAAGATCTTCAAGTGATAGGGAAATTACAGACGTTTTTCAAGAGGAAATAGCTGAAAGCAGTCTATTAGAAGCTACTATTTCCTATAAACCCTTTTCTTTCTAGTAAGGATGCAGCACTTTCTGGGAGAACATCATCTTAAAGACTTAGAGTAGTCTCAGTGTCTATCAAAACAGTGACTTGTTAAAGGAAAAATCATTACTGTTCCAATGCCATGTACTAAAGAAGTACTTCGATACAGGAATTTTATATCTTTTTTTCTTCATGTGCTCATGACACATCACGACAAATCTTCATTCTTTAATTTTGCAGCAATGTTCTTTACTGGAACAGCAACGTTTATTCTGGCTCACACAGTCCACAGCTACTGAAAACATCTGTGCCCATGTAGAAAAGCAGCGTGAGACACAGCCAATGAGAAAGAGAAACATAGTAAGCTCTGCTGTTTCAAGCAGTGAAGACTACTCCATAGTCTAACTTTTGTCTTGCATAGAATTAAACTAAGCCAAGTTTCACTGCACAGCTGAGAAGGCAAAGAGCCTGTTCCAGGAACTTGTTGACAAACAATAACCTGCTAACTTCCTAAAGCTCAAATGAATTTAACAATAACCTTGCATTTACCTGTTCTTCAAAAAAACCCAGAAAACACCTTGGTACTGGTGCTTAGCACTTCCATTTATTCTCACAGCACCCCATGAAGTACTGTGAAATAGCTAGAAAATCCAGATGTCCTCCAAATGCTCAGCCAAACTAAATGGCAGTCCAGGTTTCCAGAAAGTCCTGGATCGCTGGGTCCAAAATGCCACAAATGCACAACAGAAAGCCACGAACTGGCACAATCTATTGATTTTTTTTTTTCCCACAGCTTCCAAAGTGGTAATTTTCTACAGCAGATTTCATGTCAGATCAGATATAATTTTCTTTCTAAGGCCAAGATAAATGTTATGATGTGCCCCAGCTGACTCAATAGAAATATTATTATGTGCTCTCACCTAATCTGTATCTAATTTATATTGCCAGGTAATAAGGTAGACACACATCCAGTATGAGCGGACAAGGAGTGAAGGATTCTCATGCTGTTAAAATCACTGACTTGCTATTTAATATAATCAGATAGGGAATTTATTCAGATTAAGAGGTTGCAGATCAATCACACTTCTTTCAGCTGCATGGGGAAACAGTCTCAAAGAGTACAATTAATCATCTTTCTGCTGGCCTGTCTGCAATCAAGAGCTATGCAGAGAGAGAAAAAAGGTTATGAAGGACTGTGATCAAAGGATTACTTTTAGCTGTATGGAGTTACTTCAGTTAAAACCAGATGGTACTCTCAGAACCACATGCTGAACTTTGTAGCTCCATGCTAACAGCATAAACAGTCACAGGAAAGATTAAATAAAGCTTTACATACTGCAGACATCTTCATTTGCCATTTTCTTTTAATTTTAGCATAATAAAAATTTAACTTACAGGGAACAGTTAGTTTTCAAACTCTTAAGACTCCTTGAAATAAAGTCCAGGAAAGAAGAACAACCTATGTTTACAGAGCAGAAAAAGATTTCAAAGATCCCACAGCAGGATTTTGAAAAATACACACCCACAGAAAGCCAGAGTACCTGCCATACTGAAAGGGTACTGCATGTTTCCAAGACGAGTGGCCTTTATCCTGGGATTTGTAGGTAAGAAAACTCCTATCTTCAAAAACCATACCATTTAATTATGAGAAGAAACCTGATGTACTAAGGAGCATCGCGCCAAGGCCCCTTCAGGCTGCTGTTTCCTTCCTACTACTCACATCACACGTCCACCCAAGCTCCAGTACACAAGGGACACTGCAGGTAACATTGTGACACAAGGGGCCCTGCTCCATGCATCTTTCAACTTAGTCACAGCTTCCTATCTGCCTTTAGAACAAAACACACAAGCAGCCCACCTGTAATAAACTACTTCCAATTTTCTGTATGAAATAAAATCAGCTCCTTCTCTATATAGCAATCCATATGCAGTAAGTACATCAGAAACTGAGTAAGGCTGATGTCAAGTTCTGTGTTTTCATTTTCCTTTTAACATACAAAAAATAAATTATATAAAGATACCATTTTTCTAAACATAGATCAAGACAGCAGATTAAATTTTTAAAAAATCACACAAGGAACAAGAAATTAAGAATTCTGATGGCTAATGCTAAATGGGCTTCCCTTTACCACAAGTACATAACCAACAGTTTTTTAGTATTTCCCTATCTTAGCTTTCACTGAAAACAGAGAAAAAATATTCTAGTTGCTTTCTGGGTTTGTAATAAAGGTACTCACTCAATTCCTCATACCTCCTCTTACTGCTTATGCTTCTAAAGTACTCATTACTACATTTTTAAATTGTCTGTTAAGTAGTCTCTCTGGAATCCTTCCTGTGCTATCATAACACATGCTAAAAGAAAATTAAATAAGCCAAGTTTTTTATTCCAGCAGAACTGATTGCTCTTTCCCTCAAAGGAAGGATAAATTCGGCCTCATTATCCTAGCTAGTGAAGATAAGTAGTACAGGTGCTACATATTGTCATGCCTCCGAGTGTGTTGAAGGTCCTAGTAAGAAGGATGGTTGTTTCCAAGATCACATACGAAGATATTCAAAGGATAAAATCCTGCATATCCTTTGCTGTGGTATACCAACTTGAGGAACTTTGTAATTCCTTTTATTTCTATTATAGGAGAAGATGGCCAAATAAAAAAATCAGACCATCTGCATGAAGGATTACATTAACACTTACCCAGAAAAGCACTATTTCCATGTTCCTTTCAGTTTAGTTTTCTCATTAAGCCAGGCAGCACCCTGTGATCAGAGTGGCATCAACTAGAAGCACAGATGTGCTGAAAATTCCTGGCTTGCTTCAAGAACCACCAAATCATATCAGACTAAAGGACAAGTAAGTTCAGTGTCCTGTCTCCAAATGCCAGCAACAGCAGTGATTATAGCAGAACAGGAGAACCTAAGACAAAAATATATTTCCCCAGTATGCTCTTCTAATTACAGTGATCTTTGACTCAGAAGCCTTGAGGTATGCAATAATATCCATTTTTAATATCTCAGTTCGATTTTCTTGCCTAAATTTATCTAATGTCTTTTTGAGCTTCTGTAAAGTTTTGACATCCACAACTTCCTATCGCAACAAATTCCAAAATTCAACCACATATTGTGCAAAATAATAGTATCTCCTTTGTTTGCTCTGAGCCCCACCAGATGAATTAATTTGATACACCCTTAATTCTTGTGTTAGAACTGACTCTTCCCTACTCATTTCTTCCTTATCTACCTGTGACATTACTCATTACTCTACAGACCTCTGTAGGAGTTCCAAATCAATCTTTTTGCCAGCCTGAAAGGTAACAACATATTTACGAGTTTCATTCACAGTCACCATTCCTTGCTCCCTAAATCATCCCTGATGCTCTTTTCTGTGGTGTTTTTAGGTCTACTATGTACTTTCCACAACGGAGGATGAGATCAGAACTACACACAGTATTCATGCTACAGGCAGTATGTATAAAATAACAATGCATAGTAAGGCACATAGTATTTTCTCTTTTCTGTATCTTTTGTAATCATGCCCAAGGTTGAAACTACTCTTTTGACACAATATTCTCAGTTACCCACATCTACTGTGAAAATAAACCTCCTTTCTAATGACAACAACCAGCAGTGACCAAATCACTGTTTTTCCCTATCCATATCAGATTAGATTTTTAAGCTCTGCATTTTATCTGCCATTTTATCATCCTGTCACTCAGTACCATTACATACTTCTGGAGCTTTCTATTGTCAGCTTTCATTTTTACTGACCTGGATAAGCTATTACACTCAGAGCACTATGCAGTGTTCATTGTGGTTTCACAAAACCAGATGTTGAAGTGCCAATACAAAAGAGGAAGCCAGATGGAGCAACCTACCACCAGAAATTCTGCAGAGCAAAGCAAGTCTGAAATTCCCCACCATTTTCAAGCGCCACAATAAGGTGTTTGGGTAGTTGATGTATATTGGTGTCACACCCCCTGACCCCCTAGTACCGATATTTGGGTACTGCCCTGTCCCCATGGGTTCTTTCAAGTGTAAGGTCTGAGACTTTTCCCTCCCTCCCGAAAGGAAAAAGAGGAGTAGGCTACAGTTTCTCCCCAGACAGACCAAATACAGATCAGGAAAAATGGGGGCACATCCACAGGGGACTAGAAGGGGGCCAAGGCACATACTCCCCAAAATTGTTGTGAGTCTTCTCTTCCCTGAGCCAACATTTCCTGTTGCCAGCAGAAGCAGCCAAACCACCTTGACTGAAAGATGCTCCACAGCACAGAGCTCCAGAAGAGACAGTGGTGGCCAAGTCAGCAACAGCAGATGTGAGCATGGCCCTGCACTGGACAGGTGTTTGGGTTTAACATGCTGAGCTTTTTATCTTTTCATAGCACCTTCGCTACAGCTGTACTTCTCTAGCACCAATGTAAGCTGTAGTGGCAAGACACAGGCATTTATTTTCCATGTGGGTTTGGGGGGGTTGTTTGTTTGTTTGTTTATTTTTGCTTCCCTTTTTTTGTGTTGGTTTGGGTTTTTTGTTTGGTTGGTTTTGTTGGTTTTTTGGGTGTTTTTTTTTTTTTGTTTGTTTGGTTGGTTTGGTTTTGTTGTGTTTTTTAGTTTGGTTTGGCTTTCTTTTTGTTTGATTTGGTTTCGTTGTTGTTTTGTTGTGGTTTGTGGGTTTTTTTTCTTTGTGCGTGTATTTTTTTGTTGTTGGTTGGTTGGTTTGGTTTTTGATCAGGACGTGAATTTGGGAGCAAACTTTCTGCGACTCTGAGAGTTTTGGGAAAACAGAAGTTACGCTAACACGTTTGTTACCCCCAATAAAGCACAAGCCGAGCAGAACTCTCAGACAACCCAATTTTACCTGGATTTGTGCAATTCACCCCAGCAGCTCCCCAGGCAGATACCGCTCGCCCACCCGCGCCCCCACGGGAAGGGAAACGGGGCCACCAGCTGCCCGGGGCCACCGGTCAACCCCGGCCCCACGCCGGAGGCCGGCTCCCACCCGCGACCCAGGCACGGCCCCGCACCCCGCGGCCGTCGCCACCACCCCGGGCACGGCGGGGACGGGAGGGGAGGCCCGGCCGCCACAGGCCGCGCCGGGCCTAGGGGACCGCCGGCAGCCTCTCACCTTCACCAGCCACATGCCCGTGTTCTGCTTGGCCCCGGTGAGGTCCAGCTCGCCCTTCTCGCTCATGGTGGGGCAGGTGGCCCGGCTGAGGCGGAGGACGAAGCGGGCGGACGGTGCTTCCTGCTGCCGCGGCCACTGTACCAGTCCGGACCCGCAGAGCAGCGCACTCCCGGAAGACGGTGGCCCGCGGTGGCCAAACCTCCTCCGCTCGCGGAGCACGGCGGGGCAGGAGCGGGACGACGAGCCCTTGCTTGCGACCTGCCTACCGGTTCGAGTCCCCGCCCCGGCCACAGAAGGTTACTTTCTCCCTGTATGCGAAAGGTTATCCTGGCATGCTGGAAAACGGCAGCAGCATGCAAAATGATATAGAGAAACTGGAAAAGCAGTGTGCAGAGAGCAGACACTGCCATGACAGCGCTCTCTGGTGTGGGTGGGAAATGACAGGCTGGGGAGCAGCTCCAGGGAAGGGGGTCAAAGCATCACCATGTGCCCAAACTCACTCAAGTGAGGAAAAAAGAGCAGGCAAATCGTTTACAGTGGATAAAAAGTGAATTATTAGGCTTAGCTTTCTGCAAAGAGCACTCACATGAAGCATTGGAACAGACCATCTAAAGATGGGAGGCCCTTTTAGGCACTGAAAATGTCTTAAGTCAGGAGAGAGCAAGTGTCTGACAGTTCAACGTTGAGATGGGGGTATTTGGCTTAGGTGACTTCTCTCCGTCCCTATTTTATGGCTCTGTCCCTATCGTTAGGGGAGGTTTCCTAATGTCTAGACTGTTTCCCTTGTGGCAGTTTAAGCTCATTATTTCTCTTCTATCCATTGTGCACACAGAAGGCATTTTATTACCTTCCTCTCTGCAGTTTTACTTTATCCCTTTACTGAGATGTACCCCATTGGTTTGTCTCCACTTATACTAAACAACCTTAGTTATTTCAATTTTCTCTCATAGGTCATATTTTCTAGACCTATGGTCACGCCTGTTGCTCTCTGAATCCTCCTGGGTACAGGTTTACATCCTCCTTGAAGTCTGGTTACACACAGTGAAGGTCATACTCCATCTGAGACTGCACCAGCAGCAAGCAGGAAATGTTTCTGGTACAATATGCAAGACATTGCTCATCTGGCTCGCAGAAAGCTATCTCAGTATTACATCTCAGACATGATAGCCTGTCTTTCTAATTATAGGCAAGCATCTAGGTAACCAAGGAGCTCAATACTCCTATGTACGTCTGAAGCAACAACAGCTAACATTGAACTATTCTGATTAGGATTAATTAAATTTAAAAATTACTTTTGTTTTTACTTTGGAGCTGTACATGTCTGCAGAACTCAGCTGGGTGGATGAAACTTGTGCTATTAGTCAACTTCCGCTCAAAATTCAGATTTCATTAAAACAACCTCTCACAGACACGACAGAGGCATCTCCTCAAATGCTAACAAAAATGGAAGCAGATGCATCTCAACGGCAGTAAAACCAGCCACTATTTGTGGGACTGTGCAATCTCCAGACATCATAGGTCTTAGGTTCTGTTCACCTGGAAAAAGGGTGGATCTGCACAAACACCATCACTTTACAGTTTGTGTTTGGGTCCTACTCCACTGTTTCGCTGTGCTGTACACAGGACAGTTTGTTCCTGGGGTGTCTTTGAGAAAAAAAACAGTAAGTGCCTCTAAGAGAAACCCAGAGGCACATCTGGATATCCAAGAATGTTGTTACCCAGCACAGTATTCCAGCATAATTCCAATAAACCCTTCACCTTCAACTGCAACCAAAAGCTCTCAGACCATTTTTCAGGATACATGCTGTTCCTCACCCTGCTGTAAAAAAAAAACTTGGTGATGGGTCTGGCAGAAATGAGGGGCTCAGTGAAATTATTCTTCTAGAATCACAGAATGGTTGGGTTGACCTTTAAAGATCACCTAGTTTCAACCCCCCTTGCCATGAGCAATTCACTAGATCAGGTTGCACAAAGCCCCGTCCAGCCTGGCCTTGAACACTTCCACGGATGAGGTATCCACAGCTTCTCTGAGCAGCCTGCTCCAGTGCCTCACCACCCTCATTGTAAAACATTTATTCCTTATGTCCAATCTAAACCTACTTGCTTACAATTTAAAACCATTGCCCCTTGACCTGTCACTACTGGCCCTGGGAAAATGTCCCTCAGTCCTTCTCATAAGCCCCATTTATATATTGAAAGGCCACAATAAGGTCTCCCCAGAGCCTTCTCCTCTCCAGGCTGAACAACCCCAGCTTTCTCAGCCTGTCCTCACAGCAGAGATGCTCCATCTCTCTGATCATTTTTGTGGCCTCCTCTGGACCTTCTCCAACACATCCATGTTTTTCCTGTGCTGGGAGCCCCAGAGCTGCAGGCAGGACTCCAGGTGGGGTGTCAGATTTTCCCCTAGGATAAACAGTGAGTTAACAACAGAGTTGTCCCCCTGCGACAGCTTCCACCTCTGTCTGTGTACTCAGATCACATCTGCCACAGACAGACAGACAGACAGACAGACAGACAGACAGACAGAAAGAAAGAAAGAAAGAAAGAAAGAAAGAAAGAAAGAAAGAAAGAAAGAAAGGAAAAAGAGATGGAAAAGATATTTCTAACAGGAGTTACATTTTCAGTGAGGTGGCCTCATGGTGGGTTCAGACAAGCCTGCACTCCGCTGGATGGGAGATGGAAGGAGAGGAGCTCTGCTTGCAGGCAACAGCAGCATGGCTGACCACCTTGGGACTCCTCAAAGAAGGAACCTATGAGGAGCCATTGCTCCTATTCCAGGCATAAATGACAATAGCAAAAACCTCTGCAAAATCCTGGCAGTTGGTGTGGCTCAGCTGGCAACCCAGAGGGGAAGGCGGCCAGGCAGAGATCTCTCCTGGCTCCCTCCAGGCAGCCTCTCCAGACCTGTTCCCATGGAAACTGAATTTAAAGGGGCAACAAGCAGGAAAAGAGCGCATTGTCATTAATTCCTCATTTAAAATCTCAACCTTCTGTTTGCCAGGGACACATTTAGTGCCACAGAGGAGGATCTGAGGGCCAGCTGCCGAGCAGTGGAGCTGTGTGTTAGTCACACAGCTTGCACAGAAACTTGTGTTGTGTCTGAGGATATAGGTGGCCAAATTAAAATGTGCACTACCTTTCCCTCTTCTTTTTTCCCTCCATCCAACCAGGTGAGATGAGGAGGCTGCAGTGCTGTCAGCAGCTGCACATGGCTTCACTTCATCAGTTTTAGGAATGGGCTAATCACTGCAGCCTGATGCTGCTGGTTCTTCTGCACAGCAGAAGATGCAAAAGACCTGATGCTGTCCTGTTGAAGCTGGAGTTTTGCTATCAGGAACTCATGTGCTACCCTCAATGCTCAGTCGGGATGAGGGGAAATGTGCTCCTGGGAGCTGGTGGTGGTCCCACCCAAGATGTCAGTGATAGACACCATCAGACAAGTTTCACTGAAAACACTTCTCAAGAATCAAATGGAATTTTTAAAGGGAAAAGACCTACTGGTGAGTTGAATTGCACATGAGAGTTCATGAACCACTCAGCTGTATCCTCTGTGGGGAAAATCTGCTTTATTGCTTTGTAGCATTAAACCGTGACACCTGGGAAGGCTCTTCAGCTCCTGACATGGTGTGCACATCTCGCCAAGGGTACCCCTGGGGACAGCACTCACACGTGTGCTGGTCACTGCTTTGTGACTCACTGGTTCCCACTGGAGGGAAGGAGACCTGGACACGCAGTCAGAGAGCTGGCCGGTGAGCCTGGGGGCCATGTGTTGCTTTCCTGAGCCCCACTAACCGCAGCAAATGGAGGAAAACCCACAAGACAGCTCTTGAAGATATTAGGATTCCTTTGCCCCAGCCTCACAGCTTTTAGTTGCAAGATGATTCAACATAGTTCTTATTCCCTACCTGGCAGCAATAAATCATGGGGTGACATTGTTTTAGAAACATCAGAGGTATTGTTGAAAACTACATTTTTTCCGTACTTTTTCTGGAGCAGAGAAACCCCTGGGGAAGTGAAACAAGCTGTATAGAAAGGAAACAAAATAGAGCACGCGATATTTAGTGTGTTATGAGCTAATACAACACAGACATCTGTATTGCTCTCTGCACAGATGTCCCCAAACCTACCGTATCAGGTAAAGTAGCAGATGACGATTTTCATACACTGGATCAAAGAAATCAGCAATAATCACACTAAACTGCAAGCACTGGATTATGTTAAGCAGGTGGATCCCTGCTTCTGTTTCAGTTTGTAAGCAATGCAGAGCGTGTGCACGGAATTGTAACAAGAGAAACAAAATTTCCCTACTCCAGATGCATGATAACAAAGAAGATCATTGTTCTGAGTGACAGAAAAGGGAGTCACAACTGTCTCTGGCTCCTTTTGACTGTGTGCAGGCCCCTGTCTTTTATTACTGGTGGATGGGGAGCAGAAGTGTGTATCATCTGGCACAAGGCAAGGAGGAGAAGGACTGCAGCTCCCAGCTGTGCTCCTGTGAAATCGCATTCACCACATTAATCACATTAACTACCTGAACTGCTGTAGCGACTTTGCTTCTCTGGGACTTACGCTTCGGATATGCCACAGTGGTCCAGCCATGGGCTCTCCCTGCAAGATAAACCATGCCACTGGGCCACAGGCTCCCCTTCCTGAAAAAGGCACTGGGACACTCATCCCATCACAATTTTCCTGTGTCTGGAGACATGTAGAGCTGGGAAGTGTCTGGGAGAGGCCACGAGGCTTCCCAGGTTGTGCTGGCCACCTGGCTGGCCTGAGAGCAGTGCAGAGTCCACGACCTCCCTCCTGTGGTCACCTCACAGCCCAGAGGCTTGGGTGTATAAGACCAAAATGTTCACTTAGATTCATGCAGCTAGCAGACCTCGTTTTGGTGATTTCTCACTCCTTTTCATGGTGGGTCTCCTTTTCCGGTTTCTGGTACTCAGCATGTTGCAGGACCACCACCTCCTTGAGTCACACTTCACATTCGATGGGCACCCTTGGCATCTGCAAGTGATTCCTGGTAGGTTTGGGATGTTTCCTCATCTCTTGGTTCCCAGGTTTCCAGAAGGCATTTTATCAAAAAATGGTGATGCCCCAGAACCTTCTTTCACTTCTCCTCTGTGGATGGGGTGGCATTGCCAGTCTCTTTTCTAGGATTGCCATGTGCTGAAGGAGCCGAGTGCTGCCCACATCTGGATGGTCGATCTGCTGCCAGGCAGGAAGGGAGGCTCCTGCAGAAGCTGACTTTCACTTGGGAGCACTGAGCCAGGAAGGAGACTATTCCACCAACAGCTAATGCTCTGACTTCATTCATTCATTCATTCATTCATTCATTCATTCATTCATTCATGTCAGCCAACCACCTCATTAACAAATTAAGGTGAGCAGGGCAACTCATTTTGGAGGAGAAAAACTAATGGAGTGAGACCATTGCAGAGCTGCTTGTCCTACTCCCTTACAGGTACCGCACAGCATCAGTAAGGCCCTGCTAGCTGGTGAGGGTCTCTCCTGTAGCCTGAATATCTGCTTTTGCAGCTAGCAGAGAACCCATGGCTTCACAAGGGTGTAATAATTAAACATCAACACTACCATTAATGCTTGAACTGCCAAGGCAAGCAGACGGCAAACTGCCCTTTACCATCTTCAACTGTGATGCATCATTCATTTTCCAGAACTGCAGTTGGTCTATGTAACCTGGGAAAAAAGAGAGGAAATAATTTGCAAATTGGCAAAAAATGTCTGAGCAGAGCCTGATCATTTATTTTGGAATAAGAGAAATGAAAGTCTATGTATCTTATACCCAAAACAGACCATAGGCCATCAAGCTGTAGATCCATTTCCTCTGGCAGCAAAGGATTCTCAGTGTGTCTCTTTGTCACGGAGGCACCCCGAGGCTGATTTAAGGGACAACAGGGTCCAAAACAACTTTTATTAAACCAGTGAGAAACAGGGTTTTAAGACTCCAAAAGTGACTTAAATATAGGTTCGGGTATCAGTTGAGGAAAATTATTAAGGGGTAACAACTAGTACAACAGGCGGTCCACAGAGTACATACACGTGGCTTCACCCAAAACTATGCTGGAACCACCCTCGAGTCCCAGAGGAGTACACACTTGCCTGAATCCGGTTTCTGGATTATTCTTAGAGAGATAAAGGTAAAGCGTACACTCGCGATTCCGCGAGTGTAAATTTATAATACACTCGCAATTGTGCGAGTGTTTTACTTACGCACGTGGCGGCAAGGCAAGCGGGGTCTCCATCCCGCGGAGGAGGGGTCTCAGCAGCAGAATCTTGCTCGTACCTCCGAGAGACCGGCAACAACTGGCTCAGTCTCGACGAGAGTCCCGTTTTTATTGGCTGATCAGACCTGACTGTAGGCATTCTAGAAGCTTCTCTGCACCCCCACACCGTGTGTGGGGCGCCCCTGAAGCCTCCAAACATCCCCCCACACTGGTCACAGGCGCCCAGCGGCTCACTGGCGCCTCGGCACTCCCTTCTCCTAATGGCCCTAGCCAGGGTGCTCTGGGCCAAACAAAAGAAGCCGTCAGCCTCAAGCAGCAGAGACAGGGAGATGTGCCTACTCCCTCCATATTGAAGGAGGTGGGGGGAGAGAGGGGGGGTTTGCATTCTGCCACAATCCACCCCGTGACTACAGTCATGGTCTGATACTTTGGAGTGGTGGTGCAGTCACCTCTTGCCTCCAAAGTAAAAAGGGGACACTTCTGCCGGTGAGCCTTAATGTCCACTGTGGATCACCGTATCTCATGGGTTGACTTACCCCTGCAACGCAGTTATTAATAACAATCAACAATAGAATTGAAATAATTAGAACAATCAACAATTGCCCAAGGTAATTATTGAGTCCCAAACATCAGTCACAGTTCGTTAGTGTTTCCATTCCTGTGACTGCCTTCCTTCTGAATGGCTTGCATCTGGATTCTCTTCCATCTCTTGCTGGTGATAGCTGGATCCCTTTCCACCCCGTCATTGCTGGTGTCGTTTCGTTTCCAAGGCATCTGGATCCTCTTCCACCCCGTCATTGTCCTTTGCCCTGCAAGAAAACACAAGAACAGACCTCGGTCCTCGAGGAGGAACCGGGCTTTCAGGGTTAGTAGTCTGGAACTATCCACCGAGCACTAATACGGTGGGTTTTCCCATTCTCATCAAGGGCTTCCCAGGCATATAACCCTCTGGGTTTTGCTAGAGTCATGGGTACAATACCAATAGATGGTAATTTCACCATGACAGGCTGGCCCACTTGTATTTTTGAGGAATGCTCTTCCTCTGTGTTGGTTGTCAAGTTGCTGTCTGTCAATGGCTTTTCAGGACAGAACGCCCTGATTTTGGGGCTCCCATAGCTTCCCCAGCGGTTATTGACAAGGAAGACAGCTTGTGCTAATCGCTTGTCCCAGTTGTGTCGTGATACATCTGCATACTTCTTAATCAAACCATTGGTTCGTTCCACGATCCCATTGGCTTGGGGATAGTATGGTGTATGAAACACCCACTTAATACCTTCTCCCTTAGCCCAGTCTTGAACCACGGCAGCTGAAAAGTGTGTGCCATTATCACTCTGGATATTCTCAGGAGTGGGTAGGATACCAAACCACCCACACAGCGCTTGCACGGTTTGATCTCCAGTGGCCGTGTTGACAGCAGTGGCCATTGATAATCCTGATACTACCTCTACCCCCACCAGGATGTATTTCTTTCCATTAGAGGGTCTCAGTGGCCCGACATAGTCAATTTGCCACGTGCTCCAGAGAGTCTTGTCCTGCCTGATATGTAGGGCCGGGGCCTGATTTGGGTGATCAGCTTTAAGTCTGATCCGACATTGTGGACAGGCTGTGAGAATTGCTTCACATATTCCCATGGACACTGGCCAACCCCGGGATCGGCATTCGTAATAAAGATCTGCTTTTCCAGAATGGCCTCGCTTAAGGTGTAACCATTCAGCTAACCGTGCCCACTCCTCTGGTATGCTTTCAGCCAGCCTGATCTGGGCTAGAAAGTCAGCTTGTTGATTCCATTTGGCAGCGAGGGTTCCATCCTTTGCATGTCCTTTTACCCAACCCACACTCAAAGGTCGTGACCTGCCAATTTCTAATAGTCTTTGCCAATCTTCAGCTCTCCACACTCTGGTGCGATTTACTTCCCATTGGTTAGATTCCCATTGGCATATCCATTCAGTGGCACCCTTATAGGTTGCATAGGAATCAGTGTAAATCACGGAGGCTCCTCCTTCTGCTGCTAATAAAAGAGCACGCAGTTCTCCTACTTGAGCACTACCTTCCCCCTCCTCTGTTATTCTTTTTCCAGTAGCAATCTCCAATGCTGCTGCCTTGTACTGCCAGTTTGTCCCTACCCGATGGGCTGATGCATCAGTGAACCAGACTCCTTGTGTGTCTGAGTCCTGAGTTAGCTTAGGTGCTTCTTTAATAGGAGAGGGTTTATAAGGCAGGCTCAACAGGACCGGATCAGCGTTCACAGGTTGTTGAAGTTTTGAAACTTTTACAGAACCCTCCTTTAGTAGTAACAATTGGCTAACTCCCTCTAAATAGGCGTACCATTTTCGTACTGTTGCCTTCTGTGCCACCCCCTCAGGGGGCGGTAACCCTTTAAGGATTGAATTCAACAGAGGGAAAGGGCCTTGTACAATAACTTCCTGTGACGTACACAGTTTCTCTGCCTCCTTAACTGCTCGGGTAAGTGAGAGAAGCCCCTTCTCCCACTCCGAATATCGTTGTTCAGCTCCCTTAAATGCGGTGGAAGAGAACAACAAAGGTCTAGCTGGCCCTGTTGGACCCCTTTGGAATATGGCACAATAGGAGGCATGTTCTGCAAACCCCCATTCCACTCTCAATGGGTCTTGTGGATGTAGTGGGCCCAATTTCTGATAGGTTTTAAGTTCATCTTTTAGAACATTAAGGGCCTCTGTATGTTGTAGAGTCCAATTCCATTTCTTGTTTTTTCGGAGTAGGTCATATAGGGGACGGGCAATCACTGAGAATCCTGGGATATGTTTTCTCCAGTACCCTAATGTACCCAACAGGCATTGTAGGTCCGCTTTGCTGTTTGGGGTGTGTCCCTTGTCTATAGTAGCCAGAACATCATCAGGCACTGCTATGGCTCCTCCTATCCACCAAGCCCCTAGGAATTTAACTTCCTGGCTGGGACCCTGGCACTTGGACGGTGGAATATCTAATCCGTTCTGTGTTAATAAATTCCAAAGAGTTTCTGCTACTTGCCCCACCTGTTCCTTATTGTTTCCACCCACTAAGATGTCATCTATATATTGATATATGCAAATGCCTGAGGGTACCTGTACAGTGTCAATGAGTGCAGCAAGGGCATTGTGGGCAATAGTAGGAGAGTGTTTGTACCCCTGAGGAAGCCGATTAAAAGTGTATTGCTTCCCTTCCCAGGTAAAAGCAAATTGTGGCTTGTCTTCTTCCCTTAGGGGAATCATGAAGAACATATCTTTAACATCTAAAGCAGCCATCCATGGGTGGGCTGCTGCTTGTATTACAGTCACCACTGAGGCTATGTTTGGGACGGCAGCTGTTAGTGGTGCTGTGTTACTATTCAGTTTTCGATAATCAATAGTTAGGCGCCATCGCCCATCAGGCTTGCGAACGGGCCAAACTGGAGAATTATAGGGAGAATGGGTGCGGCTAATTATTTGTCTTTTTTCAAGATCATTAATAACCTCCGTAATGCCCCGTTTTGCTGCATTTGGCAGGGGGTACTGTGGAGTACAGGTTATTGTAGATGTGGGTAGAGCAGGAGCAAGTTGCAAAATCCTAACGTCAGTAGTTCTTTCGAACTGCAAGGGTGCAGAGGTAAGTGGCAATATTCTAATACGGGCTACCTCCGCTCTGTGGCTTCCAAAGCTCCAAATCTCCCCATTAGGTAAGCACCACCGTCTACCTGCCAAAATATCAAATCCCAATATGTTTGCCTTATAAGGACTCAGGGCAACTTCCACAGCTGTTGTCCGTTTTTCCCCAGGTAGCAAAAGGTGGGTTCGAGCTAAAGGACATCTCTCTGCTACACCTGTTACCCCTACTATATTGATGGCTTTCCTTGATGGTTTAATCCCAAGTTTGTCAGCTTGCCGCCTGTTCAAAACACTGATTTGTGCGCCTGTGTCAATTAGAAATTTCACACTTATTCGCCTTGGACCAACGGGGATATGTATGTATGGTTCTTTATCACTGGACCATTGGCAAGAAAATACAAAGCGGGTGGGGCGGTCCTGCTTCCCATCCGCTTCTACTAGTTTTTTTGGCTCCCTTTGTGAGGATACGAAAGGGTTAATGTTTCGCTTGTCCTCAGGGAGGGGGACGGTTACCGGTGCCTCCTCTTTGTTCTCTGATCTTCCCTCTAAGTATTCCACCAGCTCCTGTAGGTGCTCGGTGGAAAGCTTATATAGCAGTGTTCGGGGCACACCCAGAGCAGCCGCGCGGCGCCAGAGGCTGCTCTGCTGCAAGCTGCTGCTCTGATCTGACCGGCAGCCAAAACGCTTCGGTTTCTGGGACGGGGGGGGCGGCCTCTGAAGAGGCTCGGCTCGGCTCGTCTTCCGGACCGTCCGGCTTCTGCACGGGCCGCCGCTCGGGTCTACCCACCCCATCTCGCGCCCATGTGTAACCACATTGTGTAAAATTTCCGCCCAGGTTAATACATGTTCAGGAGGACTTCGGGGATTTTGCTTATTACGATCAATAGTCCCCTGAATTTTCTCCTTAAGGGACTGGACATATATTTTTAAGGCATCCGGTAATCCTTTAATAAGCAGCCGAAGGGTGACCGGATCCACCGGCGCCGCCATAGGGGGGGACTGCCGGCCCTTTTCATACATTGCTTGTATACAAGCCGCCTTTTGAACTCCCTCAGCAAGATCTGATAAGCCTTTTACAACAATTGCAACTGGCTCCCCACGTTCCCTGGGATCTATACCGCCAGCCCAGTAAGCTACACGAGATGTGATGGACTGATTACCATCCGGACCATCACTTAAAAATACCCCTGGGCCCCAGAAGCCTGTGGCCTCGTCCTTACTCAATAATATCCTATCACCCCCGGTAAGTGAAACGCGCCAAAGATATTCAGTCTCTGTCTCGCCCGGCTTGCGTGAGAATCTAGTTTGTAACTCTCCTAGCTCCAGTCCTGAATATGGCGTGCTATGGGTAGCCGTGCGTGGATTTTTGCCTCGTCCATCCGTATGTGTTTCAGTTCTAATAAGAGGACGCACGTCCTTTGTTTCTACCCCCCCTTCATCAACACTGTTTTCAGAATCAGTATCTTTGTCGAGAACCGGGGGGGCCGAGGGGCACACCTGAACTGGGGAGACGCTAGAGGAAGTTCTCATATTAATTAACAAAAACTCAAGTTTTTGTTCCGAAAAAACAACTTTCTGTTCTAACAAGCCAAATCTCTGTTCTAACAAATCCGACCGTATGCTTTGCCGCGAAAAGTCCTGCATCAGAGAGTCAAACTTTTCACTTTGTCGCGAAAGGTCCTGCCTAAAAAAGTCAGACTGCTCACCTGGCCGCGAAAGGTCCTGCTTTAAAGAGTCAAACTTTTCGCTTTGCCGCGAAAGGTTTTGTTTTAAAGAATCAAGCTGTTCACTTTGCCGCGAAAGGTTTTGTTTTAAAGAATCAAGCTGTTCACTTTGCCGCGAAAGGTTTTGTTTTAAAGAATCAAGCTGTTCACTTTGCCGCGAAAGGTCCTGCTCTAAAGAGTCAAATTGTTCACTTTCCCGCGAAAGGGTTTCCTCCATTCGTTGCTTAATTTTACACAAATCCTGTGCTACCTTTAAGCAAACACCCAAACTGAAACACACCGCGATCCACATTACGGCAAGACCCCAGGTTACTGCAGAGACATTAAACAACCCTCTAAATAATTCCTCCATATCTGATACCCTGCTCGCTGCGCCAAAATTGTCACGGAGGCACCCCGAGGCTGATTTAAGGGACAACAGGGTCCAAAACAACTTTTATTAAACCAGTGAGAAACAGGGTTTTAAGACTCCAAAAGTGACTTAAATATAGGTTCGGGTATCAGTTGAGGAAAATTATTAAGGGGTAACAACTAGTACAACAGGCGGTCCACAGAGTACATACACGTGGCTTCACCCAAAACTATGCTGGAACCACCCTCGAGTCCCAGAGGAGTACACACTTGCCTGAATCCGGTTTCTGGATTATTCTTAGAGAGATAAAGGTAAAGCGTACACTCGCGATTCCGCGAGTGTAAATTTATAATACACTCGCAATTGTGCGAGTGTTTTACTTACGCACGTGGCGGCAAGGCAAGCGGGGTCTCCATCCCGCGGAGGAGGGGTCTCAGCAGCAGAATCTTGCTCGTAGCTCCGAGAGACCGGCAACAACTGGCTCAGTCTCGACGAGAGTCCCGTTTTTATTGGCTCATCAGACCTGACTGTAGGCATTCTAGAAGCTTCTCTGCACCCCCACACCGTGTGTGGGGCGCCCCTGAAGCCTCCAAACACCCCCCACACTGGTCACAGGCGCCCAGCGGCTCACTGGCGCCTCGGCACTCCCTTCTCCTAATGGCCCTAGCCAGGGTGCTCTGGGCCAAACAAAAGAAGCCGTCAGCCTCAAGCAGCAGAGACAGGGAGATGTGCCTACTCCCTCCATATTGAAGGAGGTGGGGGGAGAGAGGGGGGGGTTTGCATTCTGCCACACTCTTTAAGGCCAAAATATGTGTTACAGCCATTGTGTTTTCAGGCTGCTTTTGAGCAACACATTAATGAGAGACTTGCTCACCCCAAGCTGTTCAGTGTCAGAGAGTGCAAAAGCATCAAGCTCGTGGCTGAGCTCCCATTTAAATACAATGCTAGGCAGCAAAAACCATAAAACATCACACTTTTCTGTCTGAAAATACAACTCAAAACCCCAGTTCTGATCAGAAGGCAATCTCCATTCATTGATTAATCCTTGTTAATTCTTTCTGTATGTTTAGAACCACACATTTTTATGTATGTTATGCATTGAAGAACACCTGGTTTTCAGGTTAGTGAAACTGCAGCTCTGCTTACAGATTCACCCATACTGTGTCTTTCATCACATTAACAATGTGCAGTGAGTTTGACTGGAGGCAGCTTGACCTCTCATTTGTTTGGATTTTCACCATATCAAGGAAGGGAAAAAAAAGAGAGAATTGAAAGATGCAGCTACAATTTTTTTTTAAAAAGGAAGACACTTGTCAGAGAATTTCAGAGATACTTGATCTGAACCTAATTTAAAATAATTTCTTTAAACATGACCATAAAATTGACAGTATCTCTTTAACTCAGGGTTCCTTTTGCTTCTCTCTGGCATATAAATATTAGCTAACATTTTTCGCCAGCACCTCTCAAGAAGGGTGTTTAAGCATGCAATATTTTTAAGCCAGTAATGGTACAAAGGTAATGTGAGCTCTGAGCACCTTGTTTCTTTCTAAAGTGTCTTTTCATTGCAGGTAAGTAAATGATGTTACAGGGAACTGAGTGCTACCTGTTCTCCAGTCCTCCACTCCTTTACCTTTTGTTTGATCCTTGAGTTTTCTCTAGCGATGTACTACCTTGACACAAAAGGTCAGTGGTACCTCCAGTCACTCATCTCCTGGATTTTCCGTCAATGATGTGGTGAAGACCAAGGCATTTTCTCTTCAGCTACCAAAAAAACCCCTTTCAATTGATTTATTTCCCTTGTGTTATAATTAAACAAATGTGATTACATGCCAGTGATATTGCCATAATTATGTATGTATAGACAATGCACAGTTGCCGAAGTATGTTACTGATACATGAATTATCTCCTAATGGACTATTATTTTGCAGAGGAAGCTTTCCAATGACCCTGGGAGAAGACCGTGTGACAAAGCTGAGCTAAAAGAACATTAGTGACCTGAAGGACAAATCTAGAATTTAAAAAGGACACTTCTGTTAGGAAGCCAGCCAGCCAGCTGTATAGGAGTTGTGCTGTTTGAACAAGTATAGGACCGGCTGATGACCTCCCGCTGCTGCCCATGATTGACAGCATAGGCAGGTATGTAAAATTTTAAGGTTTTGTATATATATATAAATGTAATAAAGGCATCTAGTTTGTGGGTACCAGTGCTTTGGAAGTCATCACTATGTTATCCTGCAATAGCACATATTTGAGTACTATTGCTAAAGGAAATGATCCACATGTATTTGCATCCACCCTCATACGCTGCCTTTGCACCTGGTTGTAGCTCAGCTGCAGCAGCATCTCCCAACAAGCTCTCAATGAGATAATTAACTGGAGACATCAGATGCTTGTGCTTCATTACTGCTGGAACTGCCTGCAGGTTCCCTCCAAAGCCTTTCCACCTAATGGCCTTTGCTGCCAGCTCGCTTTTCTCCCTAAGTGCTGATTGTTGACTCTTCTCTGAAGCAGCACTAATGAGCTAATAAATATGATTATACAAAAGTGGTTTGTCTCCTCACTGCACAAGCTAACAGTGCTTCTATGGACCAGAGCAAAATACCTTCTCTTTGCCACAAAAAAGGGCTTTCCTGCTAAATTGAAATTAATAAACTGGAATGAGTAGATACTATTACAGACCTACAATTGGATCACGTTTTACTGGATTTCTGTTGATGGATGAGGTTAAATAAGGTCTGAAATTTTGCCTTCTAGTTAATTACCATGAGTTAAAAATGAAAGAACAGAAATGACATTTCAGTCAGTGGGAGGAAAATAAGCAGAAGAGGAACAGAGGGAAACAGCAAATAAAACCAGTGAGGACAAGAAGACCTGATGAGAGCCTGGGTACCAAAGGGTGGTGAGAGGTCCAGAGACAACAGCTAACCCTGATGGCCTCATATTGCTTCATTTTATCTTCTGGCAAATGGTACATGGGGCTGGCAGAAAGAAATGTGATTATTCTGGGGTTATTTATCATCAGAGGCTATTTCCTCATAGTGTGCTTCTTGCTGAGAGCTGCAGGCTCGTCTATGAGAATGATTTCTCCTGGAGACCAAGCACTTGGCAGCAGGAGCCCCCAACTGGCCCTTGCAGCTTGCAGGATATGTCCACCTCCCTCCAGAAGCTCACACCCTGTTTCACATACGCTTGTAATTTCTGGAGACCCGATGTGACCAGGAGTTTAACTCTTCATTACTTGCGCTCTTAAGGATGAATCACTGAAGCTTTATGTTAATTTCTTTCTGAAATAGCTGAATGTATATTTCTTTCTTAAAGTTACCAGAAGAAAAAACAAACAAACAAAAAAACAAAACAAACAAACACCAACAAAAAACAAAACCCAAACATATATAACAAAAGGCCATTTCTGTCTGCAATGAGATTTCCCTTCAGAGTCTGCAATATTTTCACTAGCTTTGCAAACGTCATCTCATCACTTCTCCCTCCCCCAAGGGTCAGAGGACCTTTCCTCCTTTCACTCTCTGGCTTATGGTGGCTCTTATTGCTGTTCTGTGAATTCCAGTTCTTGGCTCTCATTTAATCACATTATTTAATTACACTCCATTTCAACATGCATAGTTGTCCTCACTGAAGTAACCTTCCTGGTTGTTGCAGCTTTTTCTAGGTATTACCATTATGCAACATAAGAAGGACACGGACCTGTTGAAGAGGGTCCAGAGGAGGCCACAAAGATATCAGGGGGCTGGAGCACCTCCTTATGAATACAGGCTGAGAGAGCTGGGGTTGTTCAGTCTGGAGAAGAGAAGGTTCCAGGCAGACCTTATTGTAACCTTTCAGTACTTAAAAGGGGACTCACAAGAAGCTGGAGATGGATTTTCTACAAGGGCATGTGGTGATAGGACACTGAAAGAGGTTAGATTTACATTAGATATAAGGAAAAAATTTTTCACCATGAGGGTGGTGAGACACTGGAACAGGCTGCCCAGAGAAGTTGTGGATGCCTCATCCACAGGAGTGATCAAGGCCAGGTTGAATGGGGTTTTGAAGCCCCTGAGCTAGTGGAAGGTGTCCCTGCCCATGGCAGGGGAATTGGAACTAGGAGATCTTTAAGGCCCCTTTCAACTCAAACCATGCTATGATTCTATGATTCTATGATTCTATGATTCTATTCTAATTCTCATACATACACCTTAAAACCCCCGTCTCTCGTGCAGCACCAGTGCTACATCTATCACATAAAACATTATCCTTTCAGTTTTCTTCTTAGCAGAGCATTCGTCTAATCTGTCCTTCCTCAGTCTAGGACTCAGAGCCCCTCAGCAAATTACCAGCATTTTTCTTTTCTACACTGTTCTTCCAGAAAGAGTATTCCCCCTCCGCTGCCTTGCCTTGACCCGCAGATCTGGTTCATGCTTGCACGGCACATTAGCTAGTTATTTCTTAGTGAACAAATGGAACATAATCCTTTTACGAACACCCTGATATAGCCACAACATGTCTCCTGCCTTCACCATCTCTGCCCCTAATCTACTGATTTGCCATTAAAGATTTGCTATCATTGCTGACTCTGACTCAGCTGTCTCACAAATAAACACCAAAGAACAGATGCTGACCCCAGCTGAGCTTCTCACCCATCTTGCTATCCCTGCTGTGCACCATCAGCACCTCCAATGGCCCCTGGCTACTGCTGAAGATCCTGACACTTTTGATCAGGAGTTGAAGCAGCAATGACTTGAAGCCAGCCATAGGCTTTATCCTCATTTGCTGGCATGTTATGCTCAGCAATAACATCTTCCTAACATGACGACAGTTAAATTACCTGAACTTACTTTGTTTGTGAGGAGATCTTCTGGACTGAGAAGTGCAGTGCAGTGCTATGAATAATGAAGCCTGATTTCTCATCCACCTGTGTTTCTTGCTTGACTGAATTTGAGTCCTTCCTTTGGCTCAGGCAGGCTTTTCCCTGTCATTAAATCTTAAATATTAACACTACGTTAACAGCTATATGTTGCTTTGCAACATGTAAAGGGTTAAAACTGAAAAATGGACGAATTTAAGGACTTTCTCACCATGTGGAGAGGTGAGTGGTAGAGTTGAGATTGAATTTCTGGGACTTGCCTTCCTTGCCCTTTTGTTCAAATCTCAGTGACATACAACTGTGCTTCTGCTGAAGAAAACCCAGACAAAGAGAGGCCCTTGTGCCTGCCAGCCCATCGTGGGCTTTCTAGGTATATGGAGTGTGTTACAGAGAGGAGCCCACTGCTGTATTGGAAATGTGGACAACATGAAACCATCCAGATGGCTGCTCAATAAACCTCAGCTTTTGAAAATCAAGGCAGGTCATGCTAAGTGTCCTCACATCTCAATGAGCTGTAGGTTTGGCATGACCCCAATTTTGAGCTCACTTGGATTAAGGCACTTTCCCTCTTGTAAAACGTTATTGATTGAACTGCAATTACGGTTTTGATGAGGGACTTTGAAGTGGCTGATGTAGTAGCAGGTGAATTCACACAGAGAGACTCAAGTGTAAGAAGAATAGGTAGCAATTTCCTTTGGGCCAGATGTATACTTATCTGACATGTCTGTGCATAACAAAAGGCACGGATATTAAACTATCCATTCCCTCTGCTGAGTGATGGTGCAAATTATTCCTGGCTGCCATTCAGAGGTGCTTCAGTTAAGCACTCAAGATTGTGCAGCTCTTCACTAGAAAATTTGGTGGTATTTTGAAAACATTGTCACACTTCACCAGTCTAAAATATCATTGGCAATCTGTCAAAGACAAGAGTCAGTGTCTAAGTATTCGCACTAATAATTACTCCTCTAATCTGCTAGAGAAAGTGCCAGATATTCACCTTCCTCTTAGGAAATGTGAAATCTCTGTCAGCTAACAACATATTTTTAACGTATTTATAGCAACTGTCCATTCTGACCCTCACCAGAAATGTAGCTTCTGTAATATGCTTTGGAGAGTGCCAGGAGAGCTCTGGCTGGTAGCAGATTCCTGTTTTTTCACTGTTGTTAGTCTGCACTTGTAAACAGTGACCCAAAATAGAAATATGAGTGTTGTTTGAATGGCTAATATTTGCTACAAAGAAAGCAGCTCCACAACTAGGGGCAGATCCCACAACCTCCGCTCTCCGTGACTCATGTCTCTGCACACAAGTGGTGCTGTCAAGTTCAACAAGCTGGTCTGCACAAGGCTTGAGGACCAGACTCATCGGCCTCCCGTCATCTGTGGCATGGGGACAAAGACATGGATGGCTTTTGCATTGCTGATCCTCTGCGTACTTGTGCAAGTGTTTGTGTATCTGCCCTTAGTGAGGGAGGGTGTGTGTGGGAAGAATATAAAAAAAAAGTGAAAATCAACACAAAAGGAAAAGGCATCTTCCTCCACCTAAACACACTCCGTGGAAATTAACATTGTACCAGTGCACAAAGTACTCTATTGTGTATAAAAATGCTGTCTTGAAAAAGTAATGAAAATTGCAAAGTCAAGTGGCCAAAGGTTAAGAGAGGCCAAAATTCAGGCTGCCTACACAGCACGATTTCTGTACATCTATATTTCTGTGTTATAACAGAGCCTTGAATGTCATGATCTCACAGCCTGTTTTCCTATGGGAAGGAGGCCCGTGTGGTCATGCTGTCTGAGTGGGTGTATGGCTGCTTGACAGTTGTCCCCTCCCAGCATTGGAAACCATCCACTAGTTTCAACCAAATCTCAGAGACACTATACTGCCATAAATATATGGAAATTGGAGGTCCAGTTGAGGAAAGAGATCCTGCTAGAGACACCATGAGAGAAAGCAGTGTAACCCAAGACACTTGAAGAAGCAACCTGAGGAAGGAGATGCTAAAAATACTCTAGGTTTGAGAAAAGCCTCAGCTGGTCTCCATGTTTTATTAAACATCTGGCCACAATCAAGGTTCACCTCCTCTGTTGGTCCTCTGAATGGGCTAAATACATACTGTGGTGATGGTCCTTCTGTAGGTCACCCTGCAGGCTGGGTACCCACTGGTAACAGAGCTCCTTGCTCTTCTGTCCAGCCCAGACCCATGTGGTCAGTGCTTCCCATGAGGGCATTGCTGCAGTGTTAGCTTAGCTCACACTGTGGGGAGTCCCACACCCTCTGCCCCACACGTTGCCTTCCACCAGCCATGCCTCTTCTTGATGGGATCTTCTGTGATAGCTGCTGCCATAGCATGTGAAGGCTTCCAGACACTGGGTAAGTGACTTTGAGAAACTCCCAGTGAGGACACCTGGCTTCAAGAAGGAAAAGAAGTTCGGGTCATACTGTTGAGACGCACAATTGAGATATTATGCAGGTGCCCCAGGAGGCATTGGTAGGACACACTGTCTGCTCATGCAGTAATTTGACAGTCAGGAGCTGTACAAACCCCTGGAGGAGAGCAGTGCTGGTGGCTCACTGCAGAGAGACTGGCCATGGTCAGGAGCAAACACCAACAGCGATGGATAAGCAGTAGCAGTGGGGTGACAGCAGGCTGAAGTGGCTAAACCTTAACCTGTCTTCCTAGGGCTGAGGGAGACCATTACCCCCTTATTATACAGATGGGAAACTGAGATTCAGTGAAAAGGCATCTGAGAGCTGCTTCACGTCCAGAGAGGAGTCTCCAGAAGAAAGAGGTGAAAAGGTGTTTCCTCCAGACAGGGTCTGAAGGAGGGAGGCAGAGGATGAGCTGCACTGGGGCTTCTAGCCGTGGATCAGCATGTCTAGTCAAAGATGAACACTGAATTTAAACTAGTGCTCAAACCCCACCATGTCATATGAAACAGGTTTTAAGATCTACTGTGAGTCATGTCATAGTGCTAATACCTCATTTGTTTATAAACCAGACCCAATTGCATGCTGCTCCTCCTCTTTCCAGTGTATGCAGCCTTTTGGCGTGGCAATATTGTTAGAGCCAAAGGTTTAAAGATAAAGATTTTTAGGTATGTGTAATAGCTTTTATGAAGGCAGTTAATATAGCTGGAGAAAGCCGATAAGCTTTGGGGCACACACGCTCCTCAGGAAAGACACAGTGAATTTCAAACCTAACTGCACATGGGGAACAATGGTTCTGGGTTTAATTAGACCTGTGTCTGAGCTAGACATCTGACAGCACCTGTGGAATATAAAGAGGGTATTGCTGGTTATCTCCTAAGAGGAAAAGAGAGGCAAGTAATTTGTAGAATAATAGAAGCACAATGTAGAGCACTGAGAGATTAGTGGGAATGGTGAAAAGAGGAGGATGGTAACATGCTCTAAAATGTTAATATTCAGAAAAGTGATGAGATACCTTTTCCAGGTTTACCTAGGGAAGGTTTTGTAGATTTTCTTTGAGAATCAAGACTGGGAGATCTGAGGTGGAATGACTGCCCTGTAAGACATGTTGCCTGTTGGGAGCACTCCAGCTGACTTTTATGAAGAGCTGAAGATTGTATTTTTTGACAGGCTGAGAAAAAAGCTTTCTTTTGCCTTTGCAAAGTTGTGCCTATTGCATTTCAAACTCCCAAGCATTTGGCAGATCTTCACTGTCTCAGCTTAGCTGCTAAACCAAGAATTCCTCCCTGTGAAGAGTTCTTAATGTTACTTTGCAATGAAAAAATGATCTGCTGCTAATTTAGGGGTGTGCAGCAGTCAAAACAGGATGATGCCTCAGCTGCCTGCATCGTGACTCATCTCAATCACTGTTGATATTTGGATGCTGGTGGGGGTCCCTACCTTTTCTGTGTGCCTAAATGCCATCAAGGGGTTCCAAGTCCACTGTCGAGCAGTGTTTCCTCCTTAGGACAGCAGGGATACAGGAGGTGTCAAAGGAGGAAGCCTGAGGTCCATGTCTTAGGAGGCATCAGTCTGTTGGGCTATGCCCATCCCAGTGCTAGTGAAGAATCACCACCAACTGGTGGCCAGACATCTCCTTCCACCCTTAATAAGCAAGATTCAACACTGTTTGCCTCAGCTGGTGATAAGACATTGTTTCATCCCAGAAATGGGCAAGGCGAAGCACATCTCTCCACGTCCTGGCAGAGAACAGGCCATGAGGCTCCTGCAGGCCAGCCCAGCCACAGACAGGGCAAAGACCAGTCCCATGGGGTGGACAGGCTCCAGGTTCATCAGTATGCTCAGCCTGGCATTACTGCAGCTCCTGCCTGCCTGGGGGGTAGATCTCAGCCAGCCCCCTTGCCTGGGGAGTACAGCATTGCCAGAGTAGGGAGCAGCTCTTCAAGCTCCAACTAGTCTCTTCTCAGCATATGGGACCTGAGAGGGTCCAAGGTTTACAGAACAGAGTAGATTTGTTAAAAAATAAAATCTTCCTGGCACTAATGGGACTCCCAAATGCGCTTCTCCAGAGCTTCTCAGCAACACAGCTAGAAACTCTTCAATATTGACAGTGCTACCAGAGTTTATGCTTTAAAATGCTTGAAAAAGAAAAATGATATGAAGTCTTGTGAGTGGATCAGAGCACACACCTGAGGTAGGTAATGCCAGCTGGTAGAATATTGGAAGCAAGTGGACAATGCCCTCAGACACATGGTGTGAATTTTGGGGCTGTCCTATGCAGGGACAGGAGTTGGAGTCAATGATGCTTGTGGGTCCCTTCCAACTCAGGACATTCTATGATTCTGTGATTCTAATATTTCAGAAAAACTGCTAATACCTGGAAAGGTGGGCCTCTTTAATGCCAAGTTTTTCAGACTTTTTCAGGAAGGTATGTACATACCCCTTATGGTTCCTGGCCATGCACTGGTTCCTGCCAGAGCATCAGTACTGTGCAGAAGCCTCCTCAAGAACATCACCCATAACCCTGAGCACTGCAGTGGTGGTCTCGCACTGGCTTGTGCCTGAACAGGCTCAGCCTGGCACTTGAGTCTCCCTGCCTGGGCAGCCGTTGTTGTGTGAAGGTAATGGAGAGAAGACACTGGACAAGGGGCAGCTGAAGTGCCGTGACTCGGCTGGGCATCTGTGAGCTCTGCGGGAAGCTGGTGGTTTTGTGGTGTGCTCCCTGCCTGTGCACGGCATGATAGTGAGGGGAAGAACCCTATGAAGTCCTTGGCAATGGCCTTGGTTTCTTTGCTGTTGGAAACCCTTTCCTTTTGTGGGCAATAACGTGTACATCAAAGAACTGAAGTATTCATTCAGTATGTGACTACGAGTGCATCCTCTCGCTGCTCTTGTTTTCCTCTCTTTTGCTGATTTTGATGAGGCAATTAAAGCCCAGTGGCTTTTGCAGAGATGAACAGCACCTGACTTGTGTGACCGGGTGCATGAATAGCTGCCCAGTTCTCTTGTGACAGCAGCCCAGCTCCCCCATGGTTGCCATGGAGATGAAGTTTGGGAAGCCTTTATTTCTTCAGAAGACCTGAGGAAAGCCTTGAGGCAGCAGCTGAGCCCAGATGGTGCCAATTCCAGGCTCATGGACTCATGGATGCTCTCAGGTGAGCATGCAGGGAAGGCCAGAGCCAAATTGTGCTGCACTGTGTGGTGTGGGCACCGAGGAGCTGTGCATTAACAGGATCTCTAGGCTCTCGACTCATGACCCCAGCTGGAAAGCCACCTGCAATAATTTTGAATTACCTGACTTCCTTCTGGCAGTGAGTCATGAAGGTTCAGCTGTGGTGGCCGAAATCCTCATTCCTGGCATTTTGCCTTGGTGGGCAGATGTGGAAGGCGAGCAGCCGGTAGCAGAACAGCTGGGGTAACACATGGCGTCTCGTGTGCATTTTGTTTTCCAGTTCAGACCCACTATCTATATTCTGCCCATGTGCTCACAAAGGCTGAGCCTCACCTGGGTCTCAGAAGATGGAAGTTACCTTGGAAACTGCAACAAGCCCTTGATGGTTTAGACAGCTCCCCCCTAGGCTGTGGACTTTGTGCACACCAGGAGCTGGCCTGTCTCCTTTTTCTAAAGTTGCTGGTTTTCCATCATGCCTTTTCTCTGCAGATGGGAACTGACCACTTTGACTTACCATCTGCTGGTGGTCTGGGGGCACTGGACACCGAGGGACAGCTGTACTGGGAAGCTGTGGTGGGAGGTGGGCTTGCTTGCTTTCACACAGCACAGACATCCCTTTAGATAAGGCAAAACCTTCATCACCCTTACAGGAGAGGTACAAAGCCGCTGAATAGAAAAAAGCAAACCCCAAGCAGTGGAGAGGGTTGTTAGTCTTCCACAGCCTCAGTGTAAATGCCCACCAGGCCTCCTGCATTTGACATGGTCAGATCAGCCTGTGTCAGGTGGAGTGGACCCAGTGGCCCTTGCCAAGCTCAGAAGAATCAGCTGTCAGCACAGCAGGACAGATATGAAGCTTTGCAGAAGTCCCCACCAACCTTTAAATTCGTCAAAGCTCTATAGATGCGATTTCTTTCCTTTCAAAGGTCTTAAACTTTTCTTGCTCTGGGATCTTGAGTGCCCAATGAAGGATAGAGGTTTGACACAAAATACCTGGATTGCAGGTCTCCAGATTTCAAACAGAGACCCAAGAAGGCCATGCTTTTTCCCTCATAAAGATCAGCCATCAGTAGGAGGCAATATTAATGGAAGGAGTGAACCAGGAGGGGATGCTACCACATGGGACTTCCACAAGGCTCAGGAGCAAAGAGTCTGCTAGGCTGCCAGGAGCTCTGCTGCTGAGGAACAGAGGGGTGGCCACCCTTGATTCTCTATTTCCTTCTGCTTTATGTGTAATGAACAATTTCACAGTAGTGCAGGACACAGGACATTCTTCATGTATCATCTTCCCATTTTAGAAACAATATGATAGTTTTAGTTGCTGCAAAATACCACCCGAAGAAATTCTACCTACCTTCCATGCTCTACCACTGGAGATGATGTTGAAAGTGCATTGCGAAGTTCTACAAGAAGTTGCATGAAAGACAGGCTTAACAAGACATTACAAAACAGCCTTAGAGACTCATGTAAAATAAGTTTCAGACCAAATTTCAGAGAAGGGAAAACAAGGAAATTATTTACTTATCTAGAGCAACCTTTTATGGAAGAGTTTTAAACTTTGTGGGTTATTTGAGCTGAGTGTATTCCATGGAATATACCATATATGTTATAGTGAAACAGAAAATGTTGGGCATCATTATTTAGTATTGTGAATAGCGGCAGGTCTGGAGCAGCTGCAGCCCAAATGTGGTCCCAAAGGCTGCCACTTCATTTAGAGGCTGGTCTGAGGAGAATTACAATCACAATTTTTATGTTCTGCAACAGCCTTTTTAGCTTTAGCTGAGGCCTGGCACCACAGCCCACACTGTCATACTGGGAGTCGTGTCAAACCCTCACAAACTTTTTCTTGCCAAAAGGGAGCAAGTAGGTTACAGGAGCTTTTAAATATGTATATATGTGTGTGTGTAGAGAAAAGAAAACCTCTTCGTTTTCCAAGGGTGTGCTTCTTAATAACAAATAAATGCCTAGAAGAACACCGCTTCCAGGGCTGCAGCTCCGTGGCTGTTAGGCAGTGCTGAGCTCAGCCATGCCCAGCCACCCTGAGGTCTATAAACATTGACTCATAGAATCATTTTGCTTGGAAGAGACCCTTAAAATCATTGAGTCCAACCATAACCTAAATCTAGCACTAAACCATGTCCATAAGAGCCTCATCTATGTGTCGTTTGAACACCTTCAGGACCAGAGGTTAATTGAGGGAGGGACATGGCTAATGCAGAGATGGGTCCTGCTGAGCAACAGTGCTGCTGCTCAGGCTAAGGAAGGTGGACACGTACCCGTGGAGCTCTCCTACTCGGGGATTTCTTGTATTTGAACCAAAGGTTGTCTTGAGAGACTTAACCAGGCCAGCTGCTGGGTTCAGGGTGGTGTCACAGCTCTGCTGCACTACCATAAACCCAGCTATCAAGGTCCAGCGAGCAGAGGGTCTTCTCTTCCATGAGCTGAGGCCAATGTAATAACTCAACACTTGTCCACTCCCTGTCATGGCTGGGCTCAGGCACATTCCTTCCAGATAGCGATGGGTGGCAACTCGGCAAGACCTAATGACAGATCCTGGGAAACAAAAGAGTAGCCACAAAACTGCAGTTGGCTGGTTCTTAGAGCCAGGCCACCAGGAGGAGTGATGGGAAGAGCTGCAGTGGCTCTTCCAGGGCTCACACAAATTAAGACTTATAAAAAATTATTTGTTGATGGACATAAAGGGTTTAGTAGCAGCTCAGGTATTTGCATATGAAGGGAAGCAAGGCTCCTCAAGAGAGACAATTGGGAAAAGACAGAAGAAAGATATAATTTGCCCAGAGACTGGGAAGTTGTCAAACTCCTGGTCAGGTGTACATGTGCAAGCACAAGTGGTTACAACCCCATGAAAGGGAGCAAGCCATGGCAATGTTAGACAGCTGAGAGCCTGGGCTACCCACTTCTTTTAATTTATTTTTTTTTTCCCTCTGAAGTCTGCTTATGAGAATTGCTTTTGAATATTTATGTTTGGATTGCTTATTTGGAAGAAGTCACAGCTGCAGCTGTTCCTGCTGAAGTGACAAACAGTCTGAGATGCTGTCTCCTAGAGACCTTAAAGTTCCCATTCTAAAATATCTTTTTTAATTTTTTTTTTTTTTAAAAAAAAGGCTTGATTTTCCATGGTGATTCAAAATGTGTAGAATTATGAAGAACAATGTGATTTATTACCCACAAGTGGCTGCTGCATGAGTAATACCTCAGTCTTCACGTCGTCACAGAATGTCAGGGATTGGAAGGGACCTCAAAAGATCATCCAGTCCAATCCCCCTGCCGGAGCAGGAACACCCAGGTGAGGTTACATGATTGAAAAGAACAGAAATGCCACATTAGGGTGCGTTACGGTTGAGGATCACCACTTCCCATTCAGCTGCCAGAGCGGGAAGATGCGTTTCACATAACAACGTGGGCCTGCACTTGCGTTCCTCACTGACCCCAGGTAACGAGACACCATCTTCATTAGTGAGTGCATGAGAAAAATATAAAGCTGTTGGCTGAAAGACATTGCATAACTTTTTTTTTTTTTTTAATCCCAGCATGTAAAACACTGAACACAATTCATAAGGATAGAAAATCACAATGCATTTTATTTGAGAATTAGGAAATGCTGCAATTAGAAACTCTATGCGCTCTATGCAGGTGGTGTGGCTGAAGTTAAGGATGCACATACAGATAGTTTTCACAGATCCTGATTTTTAATTTTTTAATGCTATATTACTCTTAAATCAACATACAAATTACAATCGTCAGGACAGAAATAATGTTTACATTTCAGAAACAAGTCCCCAAGCAGGAGTAGCCCCTGGACTCCTGAAGCCCTCTGCAGGATTTTGAAACTTATGTAAAAAAAAGCCCTTTCCTACTGGACAGAAACATATCAATGTTTCATCTCAATGTTTCTTTTGAGAAGAAAGCTATTTCAGCAATGCTACTTTTATGCTATCAATATGACACCATCAAAGCCCTAAATAAAATGCATTTCTATTGCTGTTCATTTTTGGGAAACGCACTTCATCCAGAAAAGCCAACATGCCCAGTGCATCCACTGACTGTAATGGCATAAGTGAAAAGTAACTCTCCATAAATAGGTGTTAAAATCAGAAGAGCAGAGATTTTCCTCAGGTGACAGTATTGCTATACAATATTCTGAAAAAATTTTGCAGATCAAACACCATGGTAGCTCAGTATTCTGTCCTGAAGATATATGCATAGAAATCAGCAAGTTTTCTTGAAATGTCTTTATTGCTTTTAATGGTTACTTGGTAACAGCAGACTCAATGGGGTTTTTAAATTTTTTTTTTTGTTATTAACTTCTAATACTCCTTAAAATACATCTTAAATATCCAATTTATCATATGCCTACCACGAAAGCCTTGATTGATTCCACTATGAATTCCATACCTATTTGACATTTTAGAAGAAATGGACCTTACTCTTGTGCAGGAATTTTTAACATCAGTATTAATAAAGGATGTCTATGCCAGCACAAAACAAAGACAAGTACTTAAAAATCTAGGCTGATAGGCTTTTCACATCCAGGAAAACTTCCCTGACATTTTTTTACAAGACAGAGTTACCTGACATGCCTCAAGTCGATACGCTGCAATGCAAGCTGGCAGTGCAGAACAGCAATAGAATCCATTAAATCTGCACTGGGAGCCGGTTACCAGAAATGTTACATAGTAATTACGGCAAGGATTTTCTCTGAAATAAATTCTGGTTTTTCAAATGAGATTCTGGAAAAAAATCACCCAGTAGCATTTCTGCAGAAATGCTTTACAGTTTGTCCAAATTGTAGAGGACAGCTCATCTTTTCCCACAAAAGCTTACAGAGCTCATATTATAATTTACTGAGTTACTGCTTGTTGTAATGACTGTTCAAGGGAACAGTTTGCCATTGGTAAGAGATTAGTTTGTGTATCAATGCAATTCAAAAGTTCACTCAGTTTTCACAAAGTAATGAAAAGTTTAATTTGAACTCTCAGCAATTCCCCTTTCCTCCCATCTCAAGTTCATAACATGGATTACATTGAGTCTTTGAGAAGCTGCTTCAGAGTGGAAAAAAAATGTTCAGATGAGAGAAAACACTTTCCCAACTCCCATCAAGGCTTTGCTAATTAGACCCACATGTCCCACTTGCAGAGGTGTAATGTACCGCTGCAGGACCACGAAGGGGCTGCCCGTGCGCCCATTACAAGACCTTTCCTCTTGGGCAACTCCATGGATCCTCGCTCAAACATGCCCTTGGAGAGGGCAGGAGATCAAGATGGGGCCAGAGAGGGTGGCAAGCAAACAGCAGGGATACAGCTGGATGGCAACATCTGGCCATCTGCCACATCTTGTGACCAGTCTTCAGGCTAGAGGAGGAGGGATCGAAGGACAAAAATGAAAATGAAGTGCACAACAACAATAAAATCTTAATAAAAGCAGCCCTTGTCCCTCCTACAGACATGTCTGCATGAGTGGGGACTACACAGCGCGCTCACAAGAGCGGCTCCTACAGCATAAGGCAACACCTGATAATAAACTGATTTCTCAAGGCAGTAGGGTTTCCAAAAAGTGGACATGAGGTTCATTTTTTGTCAACTACGGTGATTTAGCTAGTCACTCAATGCTTGCACTGTCATTGCTCCAGTTGCCTAAAAAAAAAAATCAAAACCACCCAAACATTCCTAATACTGCCTTTCCCCAGTAAGAAATCAACATCTCTCTAGCAATTCAGAAAATGTAATTTAACACGCAGCTGCAGGGGAGATCCTCAAAAAAGGGAAAGGAGACAACTCAGAAGGTAGAAACCTGGTGAGGCCTCGCTTGCTGAGGCAAAAAAAGCACCAGGCACTAGAAATCTGTGCTAGGGAAGGAAAAATAAATGGCCCTTGTTTAAACACTCCTCTCGCCTCAAAACAAAAAGGCTCAGAAACTCAAAACTGATTAAAGAAAACCCAAACACAATACAAAACCAGTCCCTCTTCCTCCTGAAGGTAACAGATTTTTCAGAAGGCAAAATGAATTGTCTATTAAAAAAAAAAAAAAAAAGAGAAAAGCAGTACTAAATATATTGTACGCCAGCATTTCATTTGCAACACTTATATTTCTCCAGGACTTCTTAGTACGTGGAGGCCGTGTCTTGGCCTCATGCACACATGCAATGAAACAAGACCAAGTTTTTAGCCGTTTGTTTCTGGGGCTTGTTGGGTCATGGCTCCTTTAACATGAACCAACCCAGAGACTGTCTGTCACAGAAGCTTTTTTCAAATTACAGTGAATGCCATGGTATTTAATACACAAAATGTTTCACACTTCAAATAAGTTGCCAGCGCCTCATGTATAAAGTTGTTTTTCATCTATAGATTCTTTTAGTAACTCCTTAAAAAGGATCCCAAACATTACTTGAGAGAAAAAGGATGAAAGTACAAGTCTAATTTTAAATAAGTAACACAACTCTCCCTTCAGCTTCTCTGCACACAGACAGAAGAGCAAAAGAACTCTAAGCATGGATGTAGATTTTTTTTAAGTGTCAGATTTATTTCCTTTTTGATACCAACGAGCTGTTTTGCTCTGCAAATTAACTGACAAAATAAGCTTTACTTTGGTTTGGTTTTCACACTGTATTGGCTTAAAGAAGATGGATTTTCTGATGATAAGCCCTGCAAATTGAAACTCAAACTTAGATTTTCCCTTCTTGTATGCTATCATTTTATAATTAAATCTGCAAATCTTGAGGTTTTATTACTTCTGCTACCACTAGCTCTTCCTGCTATCATACAGAAATTATATTGCATACATATAAACCTGTATTTATGTACAGACACAGAATCATAGAAATAAAAGCACTGGGCAGACATAAAAAGCTGCCATTTGAGTTTATACTCCCCAGCAGGAACTGCAGTCAAGCAACATCCTGCCCAGGAGCCCAAAGGGGATTTTTGACTTGGCCCTCAGGTCAGGCTCAGCAAGAGAACCTTAAGGATGGGGGAGAAAGGGGTAAACTACCAACTCCATTGCAAGACCAAATCCAGAGCTCCTTAAAATAATACCTATTTTAATTAATTATTCATGTGCTAACAAAAAAAACCCACAAGGTTTTAGAGTCGCAAGTTTACAACATTTTCTTTTTTTAAACCAGGACTTCCCTTTACCAATTTAGTTTTAGTACAGAGGATTGTCCCTAACACTATTTACAGACAAGGAAAAATAGTTAAACATCAGGATATTTATTTTGCATACAAATATTTACAGAAAAATACTTAAAAAATTAAGTATTCAAAAAAGCTTCACGCTTTTATGTTATAAAAACATGTTGCCTTTACTGTGCTCAAATTTACTATTCAGATCTCTGGATTTTCTTAAGAGAGCTTTCTTTTGTGCTTCGTCAAACCGATTGACTTTGAGATCCTGCTCTCGATCAAACGGTCTTCTTTCTTGAGGTTTGTTCTTTTCTTCAGAAGTTTTGCTCTTTAGCTTTTTCTGATGGATGTCCATGAGAGATTCTGACCTCCTTGATTCCTGGAAAAATGGGAAGAAGGAAGAGGAAGTACAGTATTACAAAATATCAACAAAGTACAGAAAATCCAAATGGGGAGATTGGAATTAGGAAGGCTAAAAATTCCAGAAAAGCAAAATGGGTTAGTAACTGGAAAACAGAATCACAATTTCACATACGCAGGGCAGAAAGCATGTGTAATATTGCTCATAATAAATAAAACATTAATATCTCACTGATGTTAAAGATACCTATAATGTTGTTGAATCTCCACCGACAGTGGAGATAAATTAAAAAAATAATGCAAAAGAAATATAAAAGTTGTTCTGCCATTACTAGCAGAGACAAATGAAGACAACATGTCAGTATTCCAAAGTACAGGCCCAGTTTCTTACACACTTCTCATAAGTATCTGGTCTTGGTCACTGCTAGGGACAGGAACAAGCTATTATTAATATCTATTATTAATAGATACCCTTTCGATCTTACCCTCAGGCACTACTGTGTTTTTAATGTGCGCTCTTAACTTTTCAGTATTTGAATCATCCGCTGCAAGCCCACAGGACAAAGTAACAGGTTTGAGCTAGAGCATGTGTTTTGCCAAGTTCAGGGCTTTAGTTTTATTTATTAAAGAGCATGATCCATTCTAAATACAACATAAAACTTTCGCAGATTTCACACAGGAGCAGGATTAGTTCTCACAAGACTATGTGGCTCCTTCTTTAATCAGGTAAAGTGTATTTGTACCCCTAAGCAGTCAATTTTTCAGACTCTCAAAACATTACAAACCAGCCAAGAGATCAGTCCAAACCAATTCTCTCATCAGAAAGAGCAAAAGATGGGCAGCTCTATTTTTTCATGTCTAGGAACACAAGATCTTTATTCTAAAGGTTCATTTTCCTTCACTCCCTGTGCAAACACTTACTTCTTCACACATAGAAATAATTATTAATACACAGCGTAAGAAATCATTATCATAGAAAACAGAAAATGGGCAAGATTTATTCATGGTGTAACTGTGTCAGCGTTGATAGAATTGCACCAGAGAATGTATATGGTATCAGCACTGAAATAATTAACTGTAAGAAACAAGCTTAAGAATTAAAGCTTGTGTTCTATGAAAGTAGCCTTGATAAAGGTCAGTGGAGAAAAAAATAGGAAAGAATAGAGGAAAAAAACTTTAAAAGGAAAAATCCAACCACCTAAAAATCAAAAAAGAGTTGATCTTAAAGACCCTAACAAAACAATCCAAGAAACACTGTTCTTAAGCAAGATGCTGCCTTCAATTTTTTTTTTGACAGAACACTATTAACCTTTGAAACAGTAAAAGCCTATTGTATTCTGGCAATGGTCCAGACCAAAACCCATAGTTTTACATGAAAATTATTCTACTATATTCATAATGACAGTAGAAACAGACAATGCAGAAGAAATTTAAGACAGCTCTGGATTTGCAAGCCTCTAAGTCAAGATGGACATGTGATTTAATGAAGTACCAATAAATTATTAAAAGTGCCAGATAAACTTCAATCATGTAATATAAGCCAAGACTGCAATTCTCAAGTTAATTATACTCTCGAGAGACCAAATTGCCTTCCATAAGACTTCAGACCATAAATCAGGGAAGAACGGGAATGAACAGCTATAAGGCGGGTGACAGTCCGTGTGTGGACAGGGCTGGCAGGCAAAAAAAGTGAGAAGGAATTTGACCTGGAGTTCAGATTTCTAGGAATCAACATCCATCCGTGAAAATTATCTGCTTCTGCAGAGACCGAGGAAAACTTCAACTACTAATGCTGTTGTAATGAGCAGCTAACATAACTAATTACATACTGTAATTAATGCACTGATCTGCTTAGCCCATCAAACTTCTTTTGGGTTAATGCATATTTTGTACTAAAAGTTAAGTTTTTACTACTGTTTCGTTCTTGGGATGTTGGTAGTTCAGTGAAGCAAACTAATACTTGAATTAAGCCTGCCTACTTCCAGCAATCATATCCTGACCTGAGGATGGTTTAAGGAAAACACCACCTAAAACTGAGACAATGCACAAAACCCCCAATTATGTCATTGTTTTCAGCTCGAGGACCCAATCCCACTTTTGTTGAAGTCAGTGGCAAGTGTTCTAATGACTTAAACAGCAGTAGGACTGCAGTGGGCACTAAAAGGGAAGACTGTGGTGGCATCACCATGGAAACCAGCTGCACTAGAAATGAAAACCAGAAGAGTGTAGAATTAAAGGAAATGCAGGAGGAGGAAGTAGTTCGCTATTACACTTACATTGTATGAAGTCACCTGCTCAACAAATCTCTTGTCTCTCCCAGATAATACAGTTTCTTCATTGTCCTTACTGGTTGACTTTCTTGCCTCTTCTCTTTCCTAATGAGTAGAAGCAAATCACACGCTATAGTAATCAGAACGTCTGAAGTGAAAAGCAAGGAAATCAATATTGACTTTAATTAAATCTGAAGTGTAAAGGCCGCAATAGAGGCCACGAGATATTTTTTGCTCAACTTAGTGACAGAAAAAAATGGACACACACTGGAACTGGAAATTCAATGAGCTGAAACAAAGCACCTGAGTACTGCAGAAGGGAGAAGGAATAAGTGAATATTAATGTTACTTAAAATCATTATTTCTTTGCCTTAGCCTGAATTATTAAGTGTTGATAACAAAGAAAAATCTGGGGAAAAAAATTTCATTGAACAGCTCAGAGTATCTTTGTTTTCACAGAACATCAACAACATACATACTGTCTGCAGGTGTATATGAATGAATAAATGCTCACCTTGGCTTTTCTCTCCCTGTCAGCTGGAGTATCTGTCCAAATAGATCTATCACCTGATTTGTCATCGGCTCTTCTCTTGAATGTTCTTGGGCCAAATCCAAAGCTTTTCAATTCAGGTGGAAGTTCCGTCATCCATGATTCCCTGGTAACTTGCTTGGGTTCATTCTTTGAAAAAGAATGGAAAGAGTAAAAAAAGCATAATCAAAAATTGCTGTCTCAATCTCTTAGCTTCCAGAAGAAATCATGGGTTTTTATTTGTCTTAATGGCAAACACTAAGCATCCTGAGCAGAATGGCAGTTGGGCTTACACAGAAACAGGCAAAGAAAAACACAAATACACTCCAACAATGAAGTATTAGAAATTTAAAAATTCAACTTACATTGTCTGCTGAAGTAAGTTTTTCCTTCATTTTCTGAGCTCTTCGTTCAAATTCTTTAGCCACATCAGACTCCACTGGTCCTTTTGCAGGCATTGGGCCTATAAGATTGTCTTCCTCCTCACTATCATCTGTTACCTTCCAAAAAAAAAAAAAACAAACCAAACAACATTTAACTCTACCACAGTGCTAAGACCATCAAGAAACACTTCAGCTTCATAGGATTAGGATGGTTTTGTCTAGAAGAGCACATAAACCTAACAGAACACATCTGCCAGTCAGATAGTCCAGATTAGATCTTTCTTGCACTTTAACATGGATACTTAAATCAACATGTTTCCAAAAGCACAACCTCCTGTCTGAGGCAAAACTGCTGGTAAACATAGTGGCAATAAGCGGAATCCTGCTACTTTACGTTGCTCTGCATGCAGCCACATCGCCTCTGTGGCCAGAGGTAAATCTGGAACACACAAGTGCACATCTTTGATACTTTGGGCTTTGCCATCACCAGCAACATTTGGATGCATCTCCCTAATAAGGATTGCAATTTTCCATTGCAAGGAGAACTGTCTTGAGCTCAGATTCTGTAAGGATGCTAGAAGGATTAACATGCAAGCTCAGGTACAGTGGCACACGTGGTACTACACCCCTGGGTGTCCATTATCTGCCAGTCTCATCTCTTGGTTCTGTCATTTGCTTCTTCGATCCCCTTTGACATCACATTCCAAGCAATTATTTGGACAATGGTTCAAAAAACTGAAAAGGATTAGATGTTAACAAGAATCTTTGTGGATGCCAGGGGTTGTAGAGAAAGCTCACAGGTCACTCCAAGTTAAAACAGACAGAAAATGGTGACACCACAGTGCCCTTGAAGCAAGTTAAGGTGCCCGATATCTATGAAAGTGAAAAGATTTAGGTACAGCCCAAGTATGTGTGATAAAGCAATGGGAGTAGGATGATGACAAGGCTGGATACTCAGGAAGCACAGAGCATTACCTGAGAATATAAGGTGGTGGCAAAGAAGTTTCAAATGAAGGATAAAGAAGGTGGGGGGAATGGCTTTTTTTTGCCATGCCAAACTTTGGTTACCAGGTGGACATCCTAGAACCAAGATATGACAGGACTAGAGAAGATAAGGGCTCAAAAGTGATGAGCAGTAGAAAACCTGTATCAGGGGTCTTCTAGGTAAAATAAGGCGCCTGAGGCAGAGGTGATCCAGTGCAGAATACAAGATGGAAGTAGAGAACCTCACCAGAAGAATCACCTAATGTGAGCATGGGGAGCAGAGAATGAGTGAAAGGAGGAGAGCAGGAAAGGTGTCCTGCTACATTGAGTTCAAGCCTAATACTTCACGCTGCTCATAGTTAGCAACCCTCTGCTGTAGAGGGATTTGGGCTAGGGAACGGAGCTGGTGTGAAATAAGTCACTTCACTCCTCTGTGTGCCATTTGATACAGAAACTGGTGTGCTTTAATGACACTGCTCCAAGCTGGCCAAGCCAGTTGGCCCCATCTGCCTTCAGGAGTCAGCAAAGGTACGAACAGCGGTGAAGCCAGGCTTCAGGCAGCAAGAGACATGGCTACGTATGGCTGTGGGACACAAGGTACAAGACGAGGCTCAGCAAATTCAATGGCTGTATGACCCGTTGCATGAAACTGATCTGAAGGGCGGGTGTCAAGAGGATGGGACCAGACTCTTTCCAGCCGTGCCCAACAACACGACGAGGGGCAGTGGGCACAGACTGAAGCACAGGAGGTTCCACCTGAATATGAGGAGAAACTTCTTTACTTTGAGGGTGCCAGAGCACTGGAACAGGCTGCCCATAGAGGCTGTGGAGCCTCCTTCTCTGGAGATATTCAAAACCCACCTGGACACATTCCTGTGTGATCTGCTCTTAGGAACCTGCTTTAGCAGGTGGGTTGGACTGGATGATCTCCAGAGGTCCCTTCCAACCCCAGCTATTCAGTGATTCTGTGATCTGGAAGACTGAGGAGGGTTAGAAATAGCTGCTCATTTATAAACACCATCCATGCAAGGTGGCAACACCAATTTGTCTCATCATTTTTCTCAAAAACAGTTACATAGTCAAGCTTTCATTAATTATCTGTTACTGTGATATTGCTTCAACTTTCAGAGAATGGGGTGGCTGCATTCTCTCTATTTTTTTAAATGAGCTGGTGGGGAAGAGGAATAACCATCTTGAGAAACCAAGGTGGTAAAACACTTCTCTCTTTCTGTGTACAAACAAATAAAAAATATATAAGATATATAAATATATATCTATATATTTATAAGATATAAAAAGATATGACTTTCACAATGAAGCGTATTGTAAAGTAGGTGAGGATGTAAGAAAAATTCCATGCTGAGTTTTAATTAAAGAAGAGCATCTCATTTCCTTTCTCATTAAGTCTCAAGCTAAATTCACTCCATTACCACCTGCCTCAAACAAGATGAAATTAAATAAACATTAAAACATATTGCCTTCAAGTTTGAAGGGAAAATCAATATAAAGTGATGAGTTGGCAAGGAACAAGAACACACGTACTAAAACACAAAATAAATAAATTAAAACAAAATAAACAAAAAAATTACATGTCATATTCAAAAGGAAAAAACAAAGTATTATTAGGAAGAGAAAAAATAAAATAAGCCAAGTTCTGTAATAGCTGTAACAAAGCTGATGCTAGAAGATCTATTTAGGAGAAAAGAGACGTTTTTGTTTGTAAAATATACAAGCAGACCAGTTTTGACATCCCTGCCTCAAGAGATCTGTCATTATGATAAATTGCTTAATCGTTATTTGGAGTTTTAAGATGATGACTATCTTAAAATGTCAGACAATCATTCTTCATGAAGGATTATGACAACGCTCACTGTAGGAGGCTGGAGAATTATATACTTCACAACTACTAATAAAAAAAAGTGCAGTTCCAGAGCAGCTTTTCCCTCCCTTCCTAGCATGTCCCATAGAGTCTCAGAGTTAAATTTAAAAAAAAAATCGAAGTACCTTAGAAACAAACAGAACAACTCACAATAAATTAATATTTAGTTTATCATAGCAGAAGAGAGATTCAGTCGCTTAATCGCTGGTATCCAGCACCATTTTTGATGTCTTCGGGTATCCTGCCTGGCTTAAGAGGTGCCACTCAAGAAGGATGCAGCTTCTTGGAGGTGCTGCTCCCAGTCTGCCAGCCCGCTGCCACCGATTCATATCCCTCAGAACGATACTAGAGGCCCATGTTCAGGGAGCTGAATCTTCCCTGTACTTCTGGTTTATTCCTAAATTTTCTATAGTAGTACTTGCATTATTTTGCAGCTAGGACTTATACCTAGTTCTTACTTAACCTGAGAAGAACAGTCTAAAAACACAAACCAAAAAACTGCGTCAGTGTCACTATCCTGCTCTGCCTTACTCCCAGTTACAGGTATCATCTTGCTGTCCATTAAAAACAGTGACACTGTAGCATCGTTCTTGATTGCATTCTTTTGGATAAACATATTTAACACATCCACTAATAAAAGAGGTGAAGATATGTGAAATATTCCGCCATTTTGCTCCCCCATCAGCAAAGGAGCAAAAGCTTGAATTATGGGTAAGTATTTTCATTCCAGCAGGTTGCACTACTTCTTTAATGTCTAAAATGTGAACCTTGCCAAGATGTTCACTTGTGAAGGATGTCACACCAAAAGAAAGAATGGAAAAAAATTAGTAAGAATTACTGTGACTGCAGTTTAAGATGCCTAGATCTCGTGTGTTCAGTGAGTGCATCATCCGTCTAACAGCAAAATCACAACAATCCAGACCAGCCTTTTTCTTTTTTAAGGCTTATTTATGCTTCAGTTTTTGAATCAGGCAAAAATATGCCAGACACTTTCTGGTCTTAAATTAAACTGTCATGCTGAAAAGTAAATCTAGTAGATGTTTTCAGGCTCCTACTTCTTTAAGCATTTCAGATAGCTTGTACTAAAACAAAAGGCTTCTGTTTTCACAAACCTGGCTATGGAATTCTGACGAAGCAGATGGTCCTATGGAACATCTACTGTTCCCAGTGTCCTGAGAAGGTTTCCTAAAGCCAGGTGGTAATGCAGGACCTATAATGGGCCTTGAGGAGGAAAAAAAAAAAAAAAAAAAAAAAAAAAGAGAGAAAACATTGGGATTTAGTTGGGGGGCAAAAGCCAAAGTAACATAACAGCCCATTAAATGACAGCCTTTCACTATTTGCTCCAGGAACAAAATGAGAAGCGTGATCCTCCTTCCTCCCTACACTAAGTGTGCCCCCTATGCACACACCATAGAAATAACTGAATAAGAAGAGTCTTTCTCTGTTTTCTAGGGGGACCTCTGCAGACAGCTGGGATGCAAGAAAACTGGGAAAGTTGCAACACGTAGTTAAGAAAATCCACTTTTTCCTTCTCTAGCTTCAAGAGCAATGAAAGGTAGGTGATCACATACATACTACACTTTCTCTAACAACAAAACCAATTTTGTTCATTCTTGCCTTGCACCACAGTCTCACTGCCCTTCAATAAAGAGAACGAGTGAACTGCTCTGATTTTAACTTTATTTTTCCCTCGGAGTGGGCATGAGAGGAGAAGAAAAGTTTGGTGATCCCAGGTAACTTCACTGATTTGTTTATACAGAGCAGCTCTGCAAGCAGTATAATTCAATTGTCTCCAGGAACACAGAAAGGTAAGATTCTCTTTTTAATGGTTAAAACAGTTTGAAGCATACTACAAACTGTGCTTGCAGTACCAAAAATACTTTTGTATACAAGTTCCTCTTAATAATCCACTGTCATATTCTTTAAAGCTAATAAAAGCTAATTAAAAACCCAAACAACTATCACCTGAAGAAATATCCAAGTGACAGTATCCTCACAATGTATCACCAGAGACTTTGTTTATTATGATCTTCAGTTTCTGAGCTTTAGGGCAATCAAATGTAACACAACATTAATTGAATTATGCTAATTATGGTCGTTTTCTACATCCCACATAATCTAATCAGTACAGCTCTGCTGTAGTGATATTATTGTCAGGATCTGAAGAGGGGAAATAACAAGCAGAAAGTCCTGCCAGAAAGTCAACCACAGACAGACAGACACAAATAATAAACATGCGCTCAGGCCAGGAGAGAGGCACTAGTGAGGTTTCAAACCCAGGCAAGAGGTCTGGGTTAAATCTGAAGTTCCACTCCCACCTAGCTGCTGCTGCAAAACACCTGATTTTTATTTTCCTTTGTTCCCTTCTGACTGTTTTCTTGTTAAAATCAGACTTTAACTTCCCAATATAATTTAAAGAGATTGAACTTAAACCCACACAGATACAGCCAAAATAATATTTTAGTATATAAGTACCTTTATTTTGCATGGAAAGAGAGATAAACCAAACTATTAAAAAAAGCTTTCTACCAAAATACATAAGAACATCTATTTTGTAGGCTATATCTGTGCAACTTGCGAAAAAGAACAGATCTCTAATACTCTGCCTTGCTTCTGTCACAGCTCAATGGCTCTTCCAAGAAACAGAAAAACGTTTTGTATATTCATCTCTCCCATTATTTCCATTTCTATGCCTTTTTTCCCCCCAGATAAATAACCCTGTTGCTTGGGTCTTTCCTCAGCAGTGCACAGCAAACATGACTCTTGACAGTTTCCTGGGTGTCCAAAGGGTCTCTGAACAGATGAAGTGAATCTAAATGAAACTCTGTTAAACACATTTTGCTGCTGTTGGCAACTTCAGTATCTATCTATATGCACGCAAAATAACATCCCAAACATACCACAAATTAATTAAGCTTTCATTTAACATATATTGGATTTTATATATGGCAAAGAATGCTTTCCAGTTGTTGGACTTGGAGTCCTTGCCAATGCATGTTTGCAGACGGGCATTTCAGCATTCTTCTGATGTTTAACTTAAAATTTTCTAAGATAACCTCTGCTCTTTACCTCGATGTGTGAACACTTCCGTAATATTTACAAGTGCTGCACTTCTGTCTAACATTGATAAACAGCAACGTCCTCTCCAAAGCTGAAGAAAATCAGCTCATATACATATTTTATGCTGCAGTGATTCAAGCGAGTGTTAAACTACAAATTGCCACATGAGCTGCTCCTAATCATTAATATTATACTTGGACAATTCTGGAAAAGGTGCAACAGAACAAAAGCTTTTATAAAAGAACAAGTATACCACACAGAGCTAACAAACAGTATGTCCATATGTTGAAACAAATAGCCTGCATTTGTTTCCATTGGTCACGGCGAGATTGTCAGCTGGCAGATCGCTGGGGGCAACACAGCAGGGAGAGAGTTAACAGCCTCGCGTGTGCACCCCGCACAGCTCCACATCCGCACGACGAGACCGCCGGGTGCACGGGGGTGGCAGACAGACAAGGCTCTTCCCACACATTGCACCTTTCCTACCTTTTCAGAGAATCACGCTCAGCTCAATCTGCTTTCTGTGTGCATGCCAGGAGCAGTTGTATGGTAAGCTAGAACAAAAAAACCCAAACAACCTAGCAAGGGCCTTTTGCTGCTTTAATCTCTCCAACTCACAGACACTTGGCAGGCTCTTGCCCTCAGTGTCAGCACAAGTTATCCACTACTTTGGAAATAAACTGATAAGTAGAAATAAAAGTTGGGTGAACATAAAAAAGACTAACATTATCGGATGCGTGATGACCTGTGTTATCGTTCATCTCTCTAACCTTCAAACTATAAGTTGCCATTTCTTTCTCTTTTCCTTCGTACACTTTGACGTAACTCTTTACCACAGGAGCATTCACGTCAAACATTAGGAAAACAAGAAAGCTATGTCTGCTGATATTAAAAGCATTTTTTTCTTCATTAGAGATCACATTATTTTTAGTGGCTTTCTAAATTTGATAATTAAAATAACATATTGTGCAAATGAAATGTAAGAAAAAGAAAATATATTAGTTACTTTTTGGACCATCAAAGAACCAAATGACCCCACTGAGCGTAACACCCACAAGAGTTCGTCGATTACAGTTAAGCATAAACAAAGAGATGAAGAAGACATTTCCAAATAACCTTAGTTACATAAATTCTTGCTTTCCTAACAACTGCCAAGCACCATAAAAATTGATACAAACTAAAAAAACCAACAATCCAAAAACTCCGAAATTTTCTTCGAGATGGTGTACTACATACACAGCTCAACAACAGATTGAGTCACTTTCCTAGTACTGAAAACTCATATCTGACAGGTAGGTATTGATTTATTTTATCTACCAGCTCCATATAGCTCTAAGGAAGATAACAGTGATCAAGGGACTCTCTTGTACCTTTCATCAATAAGCATCCCCTTGGAAGTACCAATTTCACTACGGATTATCATTTCACATTACAGTAGGAAATGCAAAGATTGATGTAAAGACTAGAAGGCTGTGAGACATGGCTAAGTTCTGCATAGAAAATCCATAAATAGCTTTTTTCAGGAAGTAATTTATAATTGCATGCAATCAAATGGAAAGTTTCCTAATAGAGGCTATAAATAAAGCTTATTTGCTTAAACATGACAGCTTGCTTTCTAGAAACCTAGGCTGTTCAGATTAGTTTTCTACCTGGAAACACTAAAAAGTAGTCTTTGGTGCATCAGCAAGGGACAGTTACAATAATCTGCATTGTACTGCACCACGCAAAAGCTAAGTGCCGTATTCCCTCACAAACCAGAATGAACTACAGAACTATGAGTCCTTGTACCTATAATCTGTTTTTTCTGCACTGATCTGAGACCTATCATAAGCAATGGAAGAAATTTGACATTCAAAATATAACTCAGACAATTCACATTTTTCCTTTCAAACCTTCCAACCAGGACTAGGAGGGCCGTGTGATCTGTTTCAAGGGAATGCTGTTCCTGTTCTCAGAATGTGCAGGAAGCAATTCTAATAATCTGAATCTCAGGTGCAGAATTGAAGTGTTCTGTAATAGTGCCACAAAATATTTTACCTAAAATAATTGCGTTTTAAGGAAAAGTGTCTGAATATACTTCCATTTTAATTACCTCCCTGGAGAATCATCCTGTTTTTTAAAGCCAGGAGGAAGAGCAGGCCCAAAAAAGCCATCATCATCATCATCGTCTTCCTGAATATTTTTTGGCTTTCTGCAACACAAAGATTTCACTTAATAATTAGTTTGACATGCATAGCAATTATCTACATTTTAAAGAGAGAAAAATTACATAAACTTATTTCAGACGGTCTTATGTACTAAATATCCCGCTGTTACCATGGAAATGGTGCAAAAGGATCCAAAACAATCTGAAGCGATTAAAAAATGTGGAGCATAAGCTTCACTCCAAAAATGCTCTGACATTTAAAAAAAAACATTAAGAATGCTTTTGTTGTAGAAAGAAGAATAGTATAATGTTGAAATACCATTTTCTAGTCACAAACTGATTTTAAATTCGGCACACTTCTTTCTCCAGTTTTATACATTGTCTGCATTTTGACTAGTGTTTTTCCCAGTTCAGCTCTACTGAACTGAAAAACCGTTGAACAAGACAAGAAAAAAAGTGAGTAATAATCACTCTAACACTAATTAAGATGGCATAATGCCCTTCAAGTCGCATACAAGAGTCATAGTACGAACACACAAGTTTTTAACATAGCAATTGTGAGTACTCAACCCCATCAAATTAGACTGCCTCCAGACTCCTGTCATTTCCTAAACAATCTGGGTTTTTTCATTAGGGTTGACTTAATTGAATGCATAAATTCATGCCCATAAACAGTTCTTATAACCCCTCAATGAGAGGTCATATACCAGAAACAGGGCAAAACTCAAATACCAAATAGTTACATACATGGTAAGTGGTGTCTGTCCTTAGTATAAACAAGCAAAACATTAAGGATTTCATTACTTCAATTGCAGTAATTTAACTAAATCTAAAGTAAATAAAACAAAACATGTAAATACAGAGATCTGATTGCCCTAAGTAACTTAATTCTACCACAGGGTGTCAAACAGGTCAGTTGAACATTCTTGACCACAAAGAACATGCAGAACAGGTCATCAAGTTTTACACACAGTGTTTACCTTTTTATTTATATAATACTGTCTCTTTCTCATCATTTATGCAAACGCATTTCATTTGCAATACAATGTAGATATACAAGTAATCGAAGAACATACTCACTTGGGTGGTGGATCTCCTTCTGTCTCCTCTTCAGAATCTCCATTTGTGCCTCTGGGTAGAGGAAGAGATTCCAAGTTGTCATCGCTATCAGAAGTTTCTGAGCTACAGCTGCTTTTATAGCCTGGAGGCAGTGCTGGTCCTGCAACTGAACACCCAGAGTTATCTGCGATACTTATTAAACACCTTAAATCAGTATGATCTACCTTGGTATTCCCAAAACTTATATCTACCTGAAATTAAGTTCATTCAGTCTTTGCACTGTCTGTCATTTAGAGAAGGTATCTAAATAAACTTCTAGAAGTTGTTTTTTTAGCACCATATTTCAGTGAACAAACCCCCTAAATTAAATTAATCCATTACTACATGAGTGTCTTCTGGAACAGGACTAGAAAGCCCTGTTTTATCTAACAACTGATTTACAATGCATATGGTATAAACTGGTATATTTAAAATAAACTACCACCTAAATAAAGCATTTGAAGTTACTAGTGAAGAATCACATCATTTTACATACTCAGAGACCACAGATAAGTGGAACTTAATTGCCAGCCTGCTTTAGGTATGGTTTAACAATTACAGTTATACCCAGTTCAGCCAAGTGTGAACAGCAGGCAGACTTCACTACTCTGCTGAAAAAGGGATGATTTAGGCATTCAGACTTCAAAGAATCGTTGCTGTCAGAAGGCTGGGGCAGTGGGTGCAGCTCTCATGCTCCAGCCAACCCTTTATCCTCCGGAGCAAAGAGGAGTGGGGGGATATCCCAGCAAAGGAAAAATCCAGACACTAACACTGCTAACAGACCAGAGCTGTTTCTGGGACTGTCCTCACCAGCACCTACAGTTCTTTATAGACTTATTCGGATACAGCAGCATACACACTGGGTCCAGAAGCAGCTTAGCTACTGATCGTAACAGCAAATGCCCCCAAAACAGACACTTAACACAGAGAGCCTCACAGGCTCAAGCAACACAGAGCCTGCTGAAGTAAGCAAAGACCAGAAAAGGTCCCAAGATGAGAGGCCTTCCCAGATCCTGGGTGGTGCATGTTTTGGTGGGGAAAAGACATGGTTAGCTTTATGAGTAGTCAAAAGTTAAATGAAAAGATGAGGTGCAATAAAATGACATAAATGGAGGGTACCAGGAAATAACATACCCAGTTAAAGAACTATGACTTTTGAAGGTGAAAAATAAAATCTGGTACAAAATATGGTTCCATAGTTAGTTGACACAAGTCAGGCAGAAATTGAGTCCTTCCAGTGAGCTTCACAAAGCTTTTACTCTTCTTTTAGCACAAGACAGAGAACAAGGACAGTCTACCAGTTACAAAGCGTCCAGGCAGATCTGCCACTTATTTTGTTTTCCATTTTAATGGGAAAGACTTTAACGAGGACTTAGAAATCCATTTCAGCACTACGGAAGAAAAAAAACCTCAACACAACAGCCCAGTCTATAAAGGTAAAAAAAGTTCAAGATGAGACAGATGAATGATACATAGGAATAAAGACTGATATCAAAAAGTCTCCATTTTGATATGAGAAACACCACTGGATAAAAAGCACTTACAGACCAGACAAAACCCACACAACAGCTTTCTCCAGATACCTGGTGCCCCAGTATCGTGAAAGCTGAGCTTTATTTGCTCTGAATGCAGATGGGTAAGAGAAAGGGTTTGGAGTGAAAGGAGCAAACAGAGATCCAGTTTGATGAGTCCGATACCACAGAGGAAGAGAGAAATTGGGAGCAGCTTTGTAACCTGGAAAGCATGAGTGAAACCAAAACTATTTAAGGAAGGAGACTGGTCCCAGTGACATGTTGTCCAACATTAGGGCTAACATACACACTTTCTATTGCAATTCCTCTCCATTATGTTGGCACAAGTGTTTGCGTGGGCTATTCAATAAACCGGATCAGAGAACTTAAAAGGCATAAAAACAACATTGCAAAGCCCAGCATCACCCTGAAAGAACTATTTGTTCATGGTACTGCAGCCTAAGCAGGACAACTAGAAACAAAATAGAGACAGAGACTGGTTCATGAAGGGAAAATGACATTTAAAGCCCGGGGAAGGAAAAGTCATCAAACGTGGTGAAAGAAGTGGAGGAGAAAGAGACTTGGGAGAATGGTGATTAAAAACTAACTTAGTGAGTATGGTCATGGTACTGACAGAGATTAACGATCAGCACAGGTGAGGGATACAGCTATGGATCAGGAGTCACAGGCAAGGGCAGAGAGGGAGGAATGGGAATTGCTAAGCCTAGATTGTGGGAGCAAAGAAAAGAAAGGGTAAGGAGGGAGGCCAAGACCTAAGAAGAAGTCTGTGTATGAAATTTCCCCGAAGCCACGTAAAAGCCAAAAGATCTAAGGAAGAACAGAGGAAAGCTCAGAGTGTCAGGAAACTAAAACTAACGAGGTGAGGAAGAGAAACAGATTTAGCAATGGTAGAGCAACAGGAAAGCGAGGAAGTTGCCAGAATAACTCAGAGCAGGACAGGGGGATAAGAATATAGGAGCAGAAAATTTTGGGGATGGAGAAGAGAGAAACAGAGCCAAAGACAGGTCTCAAGTCGGACTGAAGTGAATGTTCCACAGCTGCTAGAAGTCATCATTCTACCACTGCTGCTCTGACTTGCCCTCTCCATTGAGCTGGCTCTGGTGATTATCTGCCTGAAAATTAATTCAATTCAGAAACCAAATGAAAACCTACTTTTTTTTCGGTTTTGGCTTTCCTAGGTTAACTTCTGCTGCATTTGGCAATTCTAAGCAATCTACCATGCCATGAGCCAGGTACTGGGAACCTCTCAAGGACAGACAGAAGGCCTTTCACCTTCAGCAACAGATCAACTCAGATATTTCACATCAATGCGCCTGTACTTTAACAAATGTGGCCTCAATGCTGAAACAGAGAAAATCCCCTTCTGCATCCCTGATTATTTTTAGTCATTCCCCAGTATTTCTCTGCTGCTGGTACAAGGACAGCACAGAGGCAGGGACAAACTGGCTAAAGGAAGTATGATTCTTCTGGCAAGAAGACATTTAAGCAAGCCTCAAAGAATCATCATGAGCTGAAGAATCAAGAGATGAGTGTGTTCCATGGGTTGGACAGTGACAAGCTGCAGAAGGAGAGGTAAAGGTTTTACCAGGGATGAGCTTTTGACCCAGTCCAACTACCATTTGCTCCCATCCTGGTCCTGATAAAGGGTCACAGGGTTTGAGCAGTGTCAGTTCTCTGACACCAATGGACATAGTATCCCTTGGTAAAGTACATTTCAGCTCCCCTGGTGCTGACCTACAGGCAGAGCAGCAACCAGCACTTCACCTCAGCACCCAAAAGGATGGTCAAACCCTGGAACAGGCTTCGTAGAGAGGTGGCTGATGCCCCAAGCCTGTCAATGTTAAAGAGGCATTTGGACAATGCCTTTAACGACATGCATTAACTTTTGGTCAGCCCTGAATTTCTCAGGCAGTTGGACCAGATGATCATCATAAGTCCCTTCCAACTGAAATGGTCTATTTGATTCTCTTACATTGTACTTCTGAATGAAACCTTTTTGAAAGAATTCTCAAAATGGCTGCTCAAAGTCCTACTTTGTTGATGTTGGAAAAACACCCAGGTGTTCTTAAAGAAAAGCAAAGGGCAGCTCAAATATCAGTGAGACAACAAGAAAACATAACATACTGGAAAAGCCGCTCAGTTTTAAAAGATGAAGTATCTCTTAAAATAGCTAGAACGCAGTTACAGAACAGCTTCTAGTCCCATTCTGCCTCAAGACCCAGCAAGTATTACAATACAAAAGCCACTTGAGGAAGGCCCACCACACGATTTTTGCCACTCAGAACATTCAGGTGCAGGGCTCCAACTGGAGCTGCAGTTCTGCACAACAAAGTGTGTTACGACAAAATACTTGCTCTCTCTTCCTCCTCTGCACTGCAGCAGTTTGCCTCAGGTGTTGGGCAGGTACACTTTGTTGTTGTGGTAAGCCAAGGAAAGTTTATAGAAGTTATATAAACAAATAAACAACCCACCAGTATTTTTTTTTAAGGTAAATAAATTCCTTAATCCACCTCACACAGAAATCCCCAAGCAGGTCTGCCAGTGTAACTGTACTACTATGGAGCTGATGTACACTGGGACAAAAAGGGGACAAACTAGGCTGAGCAAGCTAGATCATATACTGCCGAAATACTTGGTATCACGAAACCACAGTCTAATGATAATTTTAACTTATTTTGTTCAGTGGATTCATACACAACACATATTTGCAACATATACCAGTATGTTGATAAAAGAAAGTGAATAAGCCATCAACATGAAATGTGAGTAGGAAAGGCTGCATCAACTCAAACAAGCATGTAGTCAGGACTTCAGTACAAAGCCAAGCTATGGACCTGGAGCTTGATGTTGCTCTGGTGTCAGCAGCTTTGTTCTGTCTTCCTATTGCTCCCTCTTCTGGATTAAAAAAATAGAGGAGTAGACAAGCACAGCAAACCTTTCCCATCAGAGCTGCTTTCTTTGGAACAGCCAAGTGATCATGGAAACACTATCAGAAATTGAACACATATATACATATATCTACACTAGTGATCTGAACCGGGGTTCAGGACAGACAGCATTAATGAATCATAGAATGCCCTGAGTTGGAAGGGACCCAAAAGGATCATCAAGTCCAACTCCTGTCCCTGCACAGGACAATCCCACAGTTCACACCATGTGTCTGAGGGTGTTGTCCAGTCTCTGCTTGAACACTGTCAGGCTTGGGGCCGTGACACCTCCCTGGGGAGCCTGTTCCAGTGCTCCACCACCCTCTGGGGGAAGAACCTTTTCCTAATGTCCAACCTGAATCTTCCCTGGCACATCTTCCTGCCATTTCCTCGGGTTCTGTCATTGGTCACCAGAGAGGAGAGATCAGCCTCTGCCTCTTCTCCTCCCCTTGTGAGGAAGCTGTAGCTGCCATGAGATCTCCTCTCAGTCTCCTCTTCTCCAGGCTGAACAAATCAAGTGACTTTAGCCACTCCTGATACAGCTTCCCCTCCAAACCCTTCACCAACTTTGTAACCCTCTTCTGGACACCCTCCAGTAGCTCAGACCGCGACCTTCAGAGATATTATTGATACAGCATATGACTAGTTTAAGTGGGGAAAACTGAGGTCTGCTGCAGAAGAGCCCGCTGGGCAGCCAGCTGGTCCTCAGAGAGATCCCAGCTGATGTGACCGCTCTCAACATGAGGCCACGGCAACTGAGGCACCTCAGCCTCACTCACTGTAAGTCAGTTCTGCATTCCGAGGAACGCTGACTGAAAAACGGTGTTTTCATGATGTGTTTTGGTTTGACAAAGGAAAGCATGTTGCAAAGACCTACTCATTGCCTTTTTTTTCTGCCCACCAACTTCATGCTCAGAGCTACTGTGAGGAACGTTTAACGAAGGAATGTTGTTTTTACAAAACTAAGGAGCTGGTGCCTGACTCCAGCCGGGGCAGGGGGGAAGGACTGAGAAACATCAGACTATGTATCCTTAACGTAAAACAAAGTCTCTTCAAACTAATCCCGGAATGCATACTGATACCTGTATTTATAAGTTAATCTAAGGGAAAGCATAGCCAAAGAGCAAGAAATCCATCTTTTAAATAGATTGGTAAGGGGAAGGGTATTGTTCAGATTAGATGAATGAAATATGTAAACTGAGGCAGACGTCAGGTAGTCTGTAAACACTGAAGTACCTACTATGTGTGCCTACCTTTAGGTAGAACACCCGATCTTGCAAAATCATTACTAAAATATGCTTTGCTGAGAGATCCTGCCTGGATCTATTATATTTGCAAGGTAACTGTTTCCTACAGCTACTAGGAGATGCGGGCCTAAAAACGCATACAGGATGTGAGCAGAAAAATAGCAAACAAATTAATACTGTTTTTTTCAAAAACAACTTTTAGACTATTTCATAGCCGCAGTACACCATTACATGAGATTTGTTCTTGTTGTTGTTCCTGAAAAAGTCTCTATACAAGCCACCTGTGCAGTTCAGCTCCACCGAGGCGCCACAGCCCGAACTGCAACACACGCCCCGCAGAGCCGCCCCGCACACACCGCGGGAGCGGCCTCGCCGCTCCGCCACCCGCCCCTTCGGGCCCCGAACGCACCCCGGAGCCAGGAAACACGGGGAACTGAGATCCGGGGGTGGGAAGAGAGAGACACAGGGGGCGTGGGAAGGAAGACCCGGGAGGGAGGCGGGGAGACCCGTGCTCAGAGAGTCCGGGGGTGCGTTAGGTGTCCCGGAGCCCCTGGCGCCTCACCCTGGCCGCAGTCCTCATCCGTGTCCGGCGGGGCGCAGCGCGGGAAGCCGGGCGGCAGCGCGGGGCCGATGAGCTGGCGGGACATGGCGGGGCGGGCCCCGCGCCGGGCTCGGGAGCGCAGCTCGGACCCCTCTCCCTCTCTGCCGCACTTCCGGCGCTGATAGATGACGCAATGCCATCCAGCTTTGAGAGGTTTAACCCGCCGGTGAGCGGCTAAGCTCCGGAGGTGACGCATTTTGTAGCGGCCGCCGGTGTGGCCCCACGCGGTGGCGGCAGCAGCAGCACAACGCGGAGCGGGGGTCGCACCCGGGCGGCCGCTCCGTGCCCGACATGAACCCGTTCGCCTGGTACCCGCCGCCCCCGCCGGGGCTGCCCCCGCCTGGCGTTCCCCCGCCCTTCTTCTGCCCGCCGCCCCCCTGGGAGCCCGGCTTCTGGGCTCCCCCCGGGCCCTACCCGCCGCCCAGCAGCTACCAGCCCGCCGACAACGCGCAGCCCACCGACAGCTACCCGCCCGCTGACGGCTACTCGCAGCCTGACAGCTACGCGCCACCCGCCGCCTGGTACCCGCCGCCCTACGGAGAGCGACCGCAGGGCCCACGCGCTGGTGAGGGGCACGAAGGGTGGCCGTCTGTGGGGCCCGTGGGCTCTTTCCCTCGCCACTGGGGACTCTGGGGCTGCCCCTGTCTCTTTTGGAGTGGAGGACTCCCCCTTCCTCCAAGTGTTTTTAGGATAAATTCTTCACGGCAAGGGTTGTGAAGCACTGGAACAGGCTGTCCTAGGGAAATGGTGGAGTCACCATCCCTGGAGGTGTTTAAAAGATACATAGATGAGGTGCTTAGGGACATGGTTTAGTGCCTGGTGTATGGTTGGGCTCTACGATCTTGAGGGTCTCTTCCAACCTAAATGATTTTATGTGTGCTCTGCTTTCCATATTGGTCTTGCAGCCCTGGCTCACCTTTCTCTTAGCTCCTTTCCTGCTACAGCAGGCCCACTGAGGTAGCAAGTGATGGGTTTTAGAAGCTGTATGTGTAACTCTCTCTTCTTTTTTTCTTTTTTGAAGGTGGAAATGGCAATTTCTCCCAGAAATGGCAAGGGGAGCAAGCACCTGGGTTTAGTAAGCGTTTTCCAGAAGAAAATAACAAACCAAAGGTAATGGACTGGGGTCCACAGTACAAGAAAGGCATGGCTGTATTGGAGTGGGTCCAGAGTGGGGACATGAAAATGGTCGAAGGGCTGGAGCACCTTTCATATGAGGACAGGCTGAGAGAGTTGGGTTTGTTCAACCTGGAGAAGAGAAGGCTCCAGGAAGACATTATAGCAGCCTTCCAGTACGTAAAGGGGACCTACAAGAAACCTGGAGAGGGACTTTTACAAGAGACTGTAGTGATAGAGCAAGGGGCAATGGCTTTAAACTGAAAGAGGATAGGTTTAGATTGGACATAAGGAAGAAATTCTTCCCCATGAGGGTGATGAGACACTGGAACAGGCTGCCCGGAGAAGTTGTGGCTGCCCCATCCCTGAAAATGTTCAGGGCTGGGCTGAGCAACCTGTTCAGGGCTTTGAGCAACCTGGTCTAGTGGAAGGTGTCCCTGCGCATGGCAGAGGGGTTGGAATTAGATGATCTTTAAGGTCCCTTCCAACCCCAACTGTTCTCTGATTCTGTGTGCATATCAGTACTCTGTTATTTTATCAGGGCCAGACAGCCCCATCACCCTGATGTGTGCAGTGGGAGAAGGAAGGATCTCTGCTGCCCTGTGAGCTCTTGCATGTCATGTTAAAACAGGCGTGGTCTGACTTGGTAGGGAAGAGGACTGGGGCTGTAGGCCCGCTCTCCTCCCAGCCTTCAATAAACCTGCCACAGCTTTGCAGAAGTGATAGTTGATGGAAAGGTGGGAGGGCAAAGAGCTAAGCACAGGGTGCTTTGTTTAGAAGATGAGTAATTTGAACTTCACTTCCATGTTAGCTTATCTTTGAAACATATTTTAGTTGTTGGCTTTATTAACAAAAGTACTCATGAAAGTGTTTCACACCTAACTACAAATAAGAATGTTTTGTAATCTTGTAACTGCAATCTTGAGATGATTTCTTTTTTTTTTTTTTTCAGAACAAGAAGAAAAAAGAGCCAGTTTTTTCTCATTATTGTGATACCTGTGACCGTGGCTATAAAAACCAGGAGAAGTATGATGAACATATTTCACAACATAAACAGGTTGATGAGTTTGGCTTGTTTTATTTAAACTTTTTTTGTGGGTGATAAGTAGTTTGTTGTAGTCACTCTTTGAATGGAAGACTTAGCAAAGAGATTCCAGAGTGACAAAAAGTGGTAGTAGGGATTTTTTTCTGAATGCTGTGTGTAGGGAGCTCTTTGTTGTATTTTCGGTTTTATTGCTGAAGTCATTTTAATGTCTGAAGTGTTGCTAAATCACTCCAGTGGTAGGAATTAATTAATCGACATTATATCATGTAAAATTTTTTTGTTTGAGAAGTCTTTATGTAGAATACATATTTTAAAAACCCACTCCCTTATTGCAAGGATGTATCAAAATTAGAAATCATAGAGTCTTGCAAATCTTTTTCTTAAGTTAACTTCACATTATCACCAATTGTCAGATACTTTGGCTTCACTGGTCATTCTAAAATCAGATGAAATTTAGAAGTACTTTGTCTCTTCTTGCTGTTTTTGCTATCATGTTTGGTTTGAAACTGAGTAGTGTAAAGGTTCTGTATAACTAAATGTACGAGCATTTTGCACTGAGTTTGTTTGAGGTGTACTTGAATGCTTGTTTATAATTTGTTTGTGTAACTTGATGTGTCTTATGTTCACCCCCTTATCTTGCAGTGCACGGAAGAAGGCTGCAATTTCAGCGCACACGAGAAGATAGTTCAGATACACTGGAAGAATGTAGGTGTCCCCCTGGGCCCAAAGTATGAGTCTATGCAATCTTTACTGTAGTCCCTTTTCTCATTCTTTAGAGCAGGGGTGTCAAAATAATTTTTCACCGGGGGCTGTGTCAGACTTGCAGTTACCTTCAAAGCGCCGAACATAATTTTAGGACTGTATTAGTGTAACTGCTCCTACATTTGACACTCCTGGTTAGAGGCTTGCTTTCATTCTTCTGGAAGGAAAAGTATTACCTCTGAGTAAAATCTCTTGTAAGACAATGTTTTGGATGAAAATATGTTGAATACTATGGGGTTTTTCAATGGGCTAATTTTGTAATCACTCTGTGCAGTCTTACTACTTTTGGGGCTGAAAACAGTGTGATACTACTATAGTTGGCAGAATGCTTTTGTTTTTCCTTGTGGGTTTTTTCCTTTTAAACACCTATGAAATACTTTTTCCTTAGGCACATGCACCTGGTGCTAAAAGAATAAAATTAGACAGTCCAGAAGAGATCGCTAGATGGAGAGAAGAAAGAAAAAAGTGAGTAAGACTTGTGACCTGTGAATTTGTTTTACTGTGTTTTCCCTGTGTTATCATTAGCTGACAGGCAGCAGCAGCAGCACAGGCTTCCTGCTGCTGTTCCTTTGACTTCGCAAAACTTGGGTGGCAGTGGTCTGTGTCAGAACAGCTGAGCAAGGAGGATGTGAGCTGCAGAGACTACAGTCATTTGGATTATTGTAACAGAAGGCAAGATACCAACTGAGACAGATTAGGTCAGAAATGTGTGTGTGTTTGGTGGGTTTTTGATTGCTAAGAAATCTGGAACTCTTGTGCTGTTGACAATTGTAACACATCCTCTGCGTTCAGATATCCGTAGCTTAAGTTGTCCCAGTACACCCCAACAGGGAATTCTCCTAATTTTTAAGAACTTTCTGAATTGCTTGACACTTTTCTACTGAAAAAGAATAGAATCCATGAATGGTGTTGTTTCCAGTAGTTTTAACTCTCATTGTACCTAGCATACAAGGTAAAGTTCACATATAAGCAGTATTTCTCATTCTGCGATGTGAAGTGGTACAAATTCTTTCCATTTACCAGGACTGAAGTATTTAGAAGTTCTCATTGGACTTCTGTAGATCTTATCACACTGATGTTTGGCTTTTTTTCGCCCCACACTAGATTGAGCAGATTAAAATCTGCCCTTCTCAAGCAGCTGAAAGTTGCTGTATGCTTTCCTCACTTCTGTAGTTGACTTGGAATATAGTCTTGCGAGTGATCGGTACATGGGCTTTGTTTCTGTGAGCAAGAGTTGTATATGCAGAGCGGGAAGTGATACAAATTTAATTACAAGATCACTGGTGATGAGCTTGGACAGTGTACTAGCCACCTGTTGTTTTTAAGTTAAAATAAATGTGGTTGTCTGATGCAATCTTACAGATGAATTCAGCTTGCATTTATGCTAGAAAGCATGATAATTCATTCTTGTTTTGAACCTGACTTCCTTTTTACACAGTGTCTTTCTAAAAAAGTAAAAATGAGTGGAATGCATGTTTAGATTTTTTTTCATGTCTTCTATCACTTTTTGTTGTATTAAGAAGCAAAATTTCTGCCTGTGTAATAAGAAAGAGCAAGTTTAGTGTTCCTTTTGGACATGGTTTCAGCTTTCTGTGAGAATTTCAGAAATGCAAAGCGAAGTGTTTGTCAGCACATCACAGCAGTCAACTGTTGCACTTGTTGATCATTTTTTACAAGTGAAGATAATCTGTAGCTCCTAGTATGTGTGGTGTTTCGTTTTTTTTTAAATCAAGGGACAAACCCAGCTTTTTGGTGGGGGTGTTGTGTTTTTTAAAAAACTTTATTTCATCCTCTGTTTAAAATGCCATAGTTAAGCAGACAAAAATTGTTTGTTATCTGTGCAAATACAAGTTTGGTGTTAGCTTAGTTCTGGTTCCAAGGTTTCATTTTATTCCAAAGATATTTAAGGGTTTGTGTTTTGACTTACTTTCAATATTTTCCCCCAACAGTGATACTTATCAAGTCTATATTACTTATAATACAGTGTGTTTGAACAGAGTTTGCAAAACTCAGAATGTCCTTAGATTTGTCTGTCTTGTGGCCCACACGTAATTTTCTAAGAGTAGCTCCAAGGAAAAGTATGAAGACTTGTGTGCAGAGTCTTCACTATTCATTTTCAACTTAGCACACACTTTACTGTTTTGGGAGATGTTTGGGACAGTTCCCATCTAGTGGCTGATGTGAGAGTTTAAGAGTTGAGATGGTGTTCAAGGTATGTATGTCAGTACATGCTTTGTTGTATACACAAGAACATAAGGGAAGTAGGAGTTGTATATACATTGTTGTTCGGGTACTGTTTGCTTGAGGTGCTGTTAGTAAAAGCAACATATATATATATACAGTTAATTGTAAGGATGATCCTTTGCCTGAGATAGTTTTACTTGATTTTCTAGAGAATCTCATGGCACGTACTGTTGTTTTTTACAGATGAATATAATTTGGCTGTGGTAAAACATTGCTGAAAGCCTTTGTTCACTGTGACACAGTAAAATAAATGGAAATGAAGTCTTGTAGTCACGACCACCAACCGAAAAAAGCAATATGGAATTAAGACCTTCTAAGCCAAGGCCACTAGATGGAGTAGTGCTACGGTTTCTTTTGGTGCTTTGGTCCTGTGGGCATCTTATTAACTATAATGGATGGGTGTAAAATGACTACCTGGGTGGCTTTTATTACACTTTGTACAGCAAGAAAGCTGTACTAATATGCTTTTTTAAAAAACAATTAAATAAATTTTAAAAAGGAGTAAAAGAGAGAAATCTAGCTGAAACTTTTGTGAAGCAATAATTGGGAATCCAGCAAAGCATCAGTTTACTATTGAAGATTTGTTGTTGACTCACAGTAAACAGTGCATTGTACAGAAAAAAAAAAGACACCAGAGGGAGTCTGAGCTATTAGGCAGTTTTGGCTTATGGTGAGAGGAAAAAGCCTTTTTCTTTCCAGAAGCCCCAGTTAGAGCTAAGAATGAATCTTTTTTGGACCATTAGTACTTTGCTTCTAATTAGGATGCAGTGATTTAATGTCTGTGTTCCCATGCTCCATCCGTAACATTCCTGTCTTGTGTGTTCTTTCAAGTAATTATAAATACTTACAGAGTTGAAATTTTTCTTCTTAATTCACTGCAGTGTTGCTCAGTTGTGTGTCCTGCTCAAATATGTTTGAAAGAGCCTGTGTTAAATGTGTAGCCTTGTTCACACAGTGGGAAAACAAGTGGGAGAGCTGTTAAGGAGCGAGTGTCTCTGGGGGAAGTGTGCTGGGTCAGAATGCTGTTCTCCTGTCTCAGATTCTATACAGTGCCCTGCTCATTGCTGCAGCCTTCATGTCTCTGCTTACCTAAAAGGCGCTTTAGTGGTTTGTGGCCACCAAACCTGCTGAGCCAGGCAATCTGTAGTTAAGTGGAGTGTGATAGAAATGAAGTTCTGGAGGATCTCAGGGTTTCCCTGTGTTTTGCAGACAGCTGGTTGTGAAGTCTGACATCAACTTTGGTGATTACAATGATTACACTTGTTTTGTTTTGTCCCATCCCTTCCAAGTATTGAGAAATATGCTGCATTCAGTGTATTTATTTTCTTAAGCACATCTTTAAAAGGAGTTGTCTACAGTGCATTTCCTTAATGTGTCAGAGTGAGATATTGCTGTCCTCCCATGTTTCCAAGTGAAATCTGGGTCCTGCAAGCCCATCTGTTTCTAATGAGCATTTCTTGAGCGAAGGTTATTAGAAAGAATGTGGCAAGGCTGCTCTGGTGCTAAAGCAAATAATTAAACTTACTTTTCTTTGGGTCCTAATATAGCACTGGAGGATTTTCTTGATCTTGTGTGTTGCCTGTAAGTTGTTCCCCTCCTTCTTCCCCCCTTTCTTCAATCTGTTGGGTTTTTTTGGTTCAGTTGTGAATTGGCTGCTGTATTTCCTCGAAATACGTCTCATAGGCTGAACAGGTACTTACTGAATGAAGGGTAGTACTGTCAACCACACCACTTTTAATTAATTTGTGGTTCTCTAGTTTAATAATGACAGTCCTTGAGTAGCTTGGAGTCCTTCCTGATGTTGCATTCATACTAGTTAAATACACAATAGAAAAAATAATTTCTTGGCACCTGGTAAAAATAGAGAGTACAGAGCAAAGTGGATGGAATGTGTTGGTAGATCAAGGCAGACATAAGTGCAGTACAGTTTATGCTGAATTGCAGGGATGGACTAGCAATAAAACTGCTTCAGCTAACACATGGTAAAATCACACTAGAGATGTAATGCTTGATAAAAATGCCTGGCAGTCTTAAACCAAGATTTAATCAGCTCTGTTGGGCCATCTTTGTTCCCTTTGGGCTATCCATGTCCCCTTTGTTGATTGTGTGTATGCAATCAAGACCAGCTCTAGAAATTATTGAGATACAATTTGATCACAAGTACTGTTCCTATAAAGATGATAAACATGTATAGCTCTGGGCTTAGAAATTTGTTGTGTGAACTACTACAGAAACAGGTCTCTCTTCTGTTCGACATTTGCAGAGCTCTGTTATTCCACTGCTTGTGAAGAGCTAGTTTATTCTGATGTTTATGTGAGCACGATAGAGTACATTTGCCTGTAAAATATGTATGACTTTGGCTAGTGCACTCATTCTGAAAAAAGCATCTATTCACTAAGGCACACGTTAGTGCTAACACTCAGCGTCACCATTCCCTGTCTCTGGAAGCTTAGAGTGTCTTTTACCTGTACATTGTTTTGTTGGTGTATATGTAATATAGTCAGCCTGAAAACCTTCCAGTCTGGACTATAAAAGTGTTTTGATTGGGAGCTGCAGCCACTATGAAATGCGGCTGCCTTCCTGGGCAGCGCTGGCTGCTTCATGGCATCTGTACTGCTGGACCATCATGTCCTCCTTTAACTCCCTCTTTTACAAGAAGTTGCTTAGGTTTGTAAAGGCTTTGTGGTGACTGATGAAGCTGTCTGTATTCAAGCTCTGACAAGCTGTTTACAAGACCTAGGTGCTGGGCTGCTTCAGTGTTTTTTTGCAGGTAACATTTTAAGAACCTCATTTTATTGGAGGAGGAGGGCACATTTTCCAAGAATGATGGGAACCCAAGTCAGCTCATTGAATGTCTACATGTGACCTTTTAGGTGGACAGATTTAGTGTAGGCTTTTCCTTCTGCATCATCACACCTCTGTTGAGGAGCAGTCTTCCTAAATTTAGCCTTTCTGAATAAGATTTCTCTGTATTAAAAAAAACAAACAAACAAAAAAACAAAACGAACAAACAAACCACCAGAACAAACCAAAAAAACCAAAACAAACAACCTCTCTTGACCTCTTGTGAGTACTTTGTGGCCATACTTAGATGGTGAAGTTTGCAAAGTGTTTGCCATGAACTTTTACCTCAAGACCATAATGTTTCATCTGTAGACATCTGCCTCCTCTTAGGGTCCAGGTGAATTTTGCTGCCTCCATGGGTAGATCTAGCAGATGCTAGGAGGTGTTTACAGACCTCTGTGTGCTGTGGCTGTGGTACCTGATGAGTTGTGGAGTTGCACTGGGGCTGGTACGTTGAAGCAGGTGGGTAACTTTGGTCCATACCTCTTCAGTCCACTTGCTCCTTGCAGGGATAACTGGGGTTGACTTGGCCAGGTCCCACCCAGACCCACTGATGGGCTTAACCCAGCCTTGTCATTGTACAGCATAGCCCTTGGGGAAGAGTGAACCCAGTCTAACCTGCTACAGAGACTGGTGACCTGCAGACTTGAAGATCAAGAGCTTGCTGCCCACCAAGTCCTTAGGTGGAAGAATAAACTAACAGATGCTCATTTGCTTATTATGAATCAAACAAAACACCCTTGTGTTTGTCTGCTGACAAAATGGGTGTGTCTTCTGCGCAAGGTGAAAGCAGTGAGTAAAATTCTGTTTAACATTTGAGGAGAGCTGGAGAAACATAGCCGCTGCAGATGCCTTCAAATGTGTTTTTGCAGGCATGCTTGAGCTTACAATTTGAGCTCTTTTTAGCTGTTAGTTACTGCCTGTGTCAACTCTAGAGGTGTTTTAGGAGACATCTGTCTTGGCAATGAATGGAACTGAAGGCGTTCATGGAGTCCATTAGGGTGGCTTGGTGGAGGGAGTGGTAACTCGCAGGAATGAAAGTGGGAGGCATCACGTCTCAAGTCATGTTGTGAGAGCGTGTCTGAATATGTCCTTAATCAGCATAACTACAGGAGCACATTGAAGGCTCCTTTGCTCCAGGATTAAGGGTATATCTTCTATTAGGGGCTCTTTTGAACATAAGTGTGTATTTTATAGTTCTCTCTCCTCCTGTGAGCTATACTGATGTGAAGTAAAGCCCTGTATCCTAAGACTGGGGAGAGGTGCCAAGCGCAGGGGTCTTTGTCACTGTGAAGCAATTGAGATTAAATGATTAATTGCACACTTGCTGTATGCTGGGAGTGTTATAACATGGATGAACAAATGTAGCTAATGCGGAAGAGTGGAGATGAAACATCGCATTCGATGCTTACTTGAACTGTATAGTGGGTTTCTGGGAGAAATCCAATGAAAATAGACTTGACAGCTCAAGTTCAAATCCTTTTAAAGGAGACAAGTTCTGCAGTATGTTTAGGTATGTCTCATAGGAAATGCTTCTTGTCTTTTTCCCTTGGTATGTGGTTGAAGCTGTCTTGCCTCAATGTGATGCTTAACATTCATGTTGTAAAACAGAAGATGCATGTGATAAGATTAAATATTTAAAGAAAGATAGCTGTCCTTTTTTATAGCTATATATAGTGAGTAGCTGTTCTAAGTTTCTTGTTACTTCATTTTGATAGACTTATTAAGTATTTATACTTTGTTTCTGTCCAGAAGCTGGTGGGGGTGCATGTGTGTTTCCCGTTTATCACCTTTATCTCAAAGCACTGGGATTTAGCTAACTAATGTTTACAGAGCAACCAGTGCAGCCATTTTTGGGCTTTGGCAGTAATTTGCAGCAGGTCTTGCACGTTGGAACCAGCACAGCATTTGTCTTCAGGAAGGGAGGTGGGGAATGGAAGAGAGGGATGGTTTGGGAGATGGTTATAACAGTAGATTTGTTTTGATCTGCATGACTTAGCAATTTTTCCTGGAAGCTGGAAGAAAAAAGGCAATAATTTTGGTAAAGTAGAGGTCAGTGTGCAAGAACAATACTGCTCGAGAGGAAACGTGTGTGCTTTTTCTTATCTATCACATTAAATGAATCTTTTGCATCCAGAAACTGCTCTTATAACGTTTTATTATTTTTTTTTTTGATAATTCAAGAACTCAGCAGTTGGTTTGCTAAAAGCATGTTGTGCCTTTTAAGATCATTCAAATAGTCCAATTGAAGCACCACAAAAATAAAATTGCAGGACTAAATTGTACTGTTACATTCTGTAAGCATGACTGAACTGTCTGTAGCTTTTTTGGTAGTTTGGTAGATCTAATCATGACAATTTAGTAGATTTTTTTTTTTAATCTGAGTATGTAAGCATTAATGCACTCACGTTTCTTGCCTTTTTAAAAAAGGAAACAGTCTGTTCCATGAAACATTTAAATTTTTTTTTTTTTTTTTAAACCTGTTATGTTTATAAAGGATGCTGATTTGGTAAAGGGTGAACTGACAAAAGTGAAACGTTTAAGATCCAGTGAATTATTTTTTTTTTTCTTCTAGAAATTTTCCTACGTTGGCAAACATTGAAAGGAAGAAGATGGTGCAGATGCAGAAGGAAGAAAGGGGAGAAGTATTGACTACCCAGCAGTTTGGGTAAGCGTTTAGAAACAAGCTTGTTAGTTTTCTCATAATGAGTTCAGAAGGACACACTCTTACTGTGGTCTCTCAGAACTTGCTGCTTTCATTGTACACATGATCTGGCTGCCCCTTAGCACAGGGCAGGTCATTTGACAAACTGGAGATGTAATGTTCCTTTGTTTACAGTTCTTCATAGTCCACTTCAGTTAAATTAAACAATGATTGCATTAGAAACCTGATGGTCTTGCTGAATTTGTTACTTTGGCTTGTTAGAGAAAACCACGTTCTAGTGGCCATTCATTAGATCAGTGTAACCTTGGTCTCTGAAAAAGAAATAACGGAGTCAGAAGTCGTGCAACATAATGAATCCGCATGGTGTGATCCTCTAGTACCTGAAAATGGCCAAGAGAGATTTTATGAGTGGATTTGGCTTCTTACCTTCTCCTTTCAGATCATAAATCAATAATCAGGTGAAGAGGGGAGGAAAATTTAACTTTATTTTCATAGCCTAAATAGTGCTCTTTATTTTGTCAACCCTACATCATCTTTATCTATCTACTACATTTGTTCTGGGCCCGATACTTAATCAGCTTGGATTGCTATGAGTTCTCTCCCTTATGTTGTAAATAACTTTCCATTACGATCTATGTTCTTTTCACCTCCTCGCAGTGTCAGTGAAATGTGGAACCAGCTGACTTCATTAGGTCTACTTTAAGGCCTTTGGGAAGGCTTTTTAAAAAATGTTTAATGATCCATGGCTCTAGAATATCACTTGTTTAAATGAGAACAACTGAGCTGGCAGGCACCACACAGACCCACTTCTAGGGGACTCATGCTAAATCCCATTTGCGGCTGCATGGAAGTGAAGCTGCAGCTTGAAACTAAACTATAAAAATTGCACCATGGTGAAGTGGTTTAATTAGTGCAGAATAAAGTTTGTGCCAGACTAGTATAATTTGTTAAATAGTGTTAGTGGCAATTACCTTGGTGCAGCATGTGCTTCAGAAGGCCCAACAGTTACCCACCCCCTTCAACCAGTTGCCTTTCATGACTTTGGAAGGAAAGGATTGTACAAAATTGAAGTAGAAACTTCCTTTGAAAGATGCAAAGTTGCAAAACTGCTTCAGACCAAAGACTTAGGCATTCAGAATAAAGTTGCGAAGGTGTATAGTATTACATGTGGAGATATTTATGAGCAAAGGTGAGTTTTGCTTGTCATAGTAACAAGCTTTTGGGTATCTACAGGTTTATTTGGTAACGCATGTGGCTGTTCTAGTGAACTGTGAGTCAGATGCATCATTTAGTCTTAAATGTACGTCAGCAATTCCATACTTGTGTATCACGTTGCTAATAACTTTGTATCTGGAAAATTGTTTGGCAGGGGGAAACACTCTCAAAACTATTGTTGTTTGATTTCACTTAGTGACCTTTAACTCTGGTTGGTTCTTGCAATCTCTTCTTTTGTCCCCTCCCTCCCTGAGCTGCTACGACTGTAGACTTGATGAACTGTCCAAAAAGCTGTTATTTCTGTTTGCGTATCAACAGTAAAGATTCTAGAACTGGTGCTTAACTGGCAAATTTACTGATGCATGAGGCAAAAATAGAATACAGCTGATTCTCTGCAAGCTACACTATTAAAGAAAATAGCTAAGCAAGATTTAGAAAGGATTAGATACTTAACACTTCTCTAGCGCTTTCCATTTGTGGTTCTCTGAAGTGCTTTACAACTGCTAATTCTCAGCATCCCCATGTGTGAGATTAGAGATGCAGAAGGACCACTTTGACAGTCTGTTTGCTGTCTTGCAACAGCTGATTAATAGCCCGTGGCTCTTTATCCCCTCCGCATGGGAAGTGAAGAGTACATCTTTCACGAGAGGAGGAGGGCAGATGCTAGACTGACGTTTGTTGGGATGTGTTTGTGACCTTAGGGTTTATTTCTTGGTGCTTGAGGGCCCAGGGAAATCAGAATATTGTTTTTAACCCTTGGTTAAGAACATAATCTCTAATTAAGCCTATATGTGCTCAGTATTCTCTAGGTACAGAAAACATCCTGAATTTAGAAGCCACTTGTACAAACTTAGAAATACAGTTTTGCATCTAGCTGGAGGTGAATTATGGGAGCTAATATTAGCCACCTTTTTGATGCACAGGAAGGTGTTGGGTTGGCTCTCATGCCTCAGGAGCACTATGGTGGATGGTGCTATAAGGGCTGAGCAATCGTTAGGCACTGCCTGGAGAATGAAATTAAATATGTTTTATTATTATATAAATCCATTTTGAATGTTATGGCAGGCCCCGTTCTCTTCTCAAGAAGGACTGAAGTCTGGAAAGGTGTGGAAAAGAGGAGTGTTAGAAATGGGACACATCTGTACAATCAAAGAGGTGGGTGGCTTGGAAGGGCTGTGTGATAGAGGTCTAGAAAAATTGCATAGGTGCAAAGAGGTGAATAGAACTCTTTATTGTAACTAGAGAAGGATGAGGGTACCAAATGACCATTTTAGACATCAGAATGAAGACAAACCAAAATAAGTCCTTTTTCCACAAAATAGTAACGCCTTGTTGCAAGATTTCAGGGATGCCAGATGTTCACACAGCATCCCACAGTATGAGATGCAAAACTATCAGTATTCTGGGAGCATATCTAATCAGATAGGGTCTCTAACTGGTACACCGTGGAAAAATAGATAAAGGGTGACCATCCACCCTGCTTTTATGCTGTTGTTTTCTTTGCTCACATGTTCCACTGGCTGCTTATCAGTGATGAGGTACCAGTTTAGAAATATATCTATGAGACTCTGCTTGCAGATGCATGATTCTAAAACCGGGTAGAAGTTTGAGGAAGAAGCTCTTGGCCAAGTATTACATGGGTGACTTGGGATAACAGGGACTTCTGCCATTCTGTAAGTGAGGCTGAGGGAGAGAGTATGAATGAACCACAGGGCTCATTCAGGATGGTAGATCTTGTATTTTTTTTTTTTGTGGTTATAATGTGCTGATGATTAATTGCAGTCTTGTTTTGCTGAATTAAGCTGCTGTTCCTTGAAAATAAGTATTTTCAGGAAGCTTGGGTTGTCCCTTCAGTACTTGCTTCTCTGTTCAAGTTGTACCTGTTCTTGTCTCTGTAGACTTTGACAAGAGTTTTAAGTTCTCCAGTTACCTTCCTATGAACATGTTTTGTGTTTATAGGATAACCTGGAAGATTATGGAACCATGGAAGATAAGTGGAACCAGTATGCTGTGCTCTTCCCGTACTTTAGGACTTGTTATTTTGTTTCAGGTTTATAAAAATCCATTGTCCTGATAGAAGTTTCTTTTATTACTTTTTCCATCGGAGTGAAAAAGATGACTGGCATGTTAGTTGGAGGCAGGAACAGGCAGTCATTGTTGCTGATGGTGTCAGATGGCTGAATGATTTAGTGCAGCAAGATCCTTGTCTGAGCCCTAAATGGAAAAAGGAGACTTCAGCAGTGGAAGTATGCTTTCAGTAGGTGCTTCCCTTTTAAATTCAGATTCTCCCTGTTTTGAATTCCCTAATTGATCAAGTGAAGGCAATATTTGTTAGCTTTGTCGTGTGAAATGAAGACATCATGTCCTCACACTGTAGATGATCAAAGAATTTGTTTAGCCCATGTACCCTTTGCCTTGTTAAAGGTAAGTCATGAACTTCTAACTCTTCATTTAGGTTCTGGTTTTGTCACATTGCCCTGCCAGTGAGATGAGCTGTGACTGCCTGTGTGGTCTGTCACCGTGTTTTCACTGAGCTGGAGTAAGTCCTGGCATCAGGCTGTGTTACTGAACCTTAAATATGGGCCTGAGCCATTTGGTTACATAAATTGATTTTATCCTCATAGTTTGTCATTTGTGTGAGCTTTGCTTTCCTATTCTTCAGCAAAATGAAGGGGATGTGGAAACCTCCAGAAAATGAAGAGAGGCTTGGGCAGCAAGGAAGACAGAGGAGGAGACAAAAGCGCCCGTTCTGGAAGAAATTTAGGAAAAATGGTGGCGAGAATAATGTACATAGAACTCAAAATGGAACTAATGGATCAGAAAACAGCGTGTGTGAAAAGGAACATGAAAAACAGTGTGATTTGGCAGCTCAGCCATATGTGAAGGACGTGGACCCCCTCAGTCTTCTGGCAAACAGCGACGTTGGTAAGTTGAAGGAACTTGGACAACTTTTATTTTAAGTAGTTCTGCTGAACTGACCTGCGTAACTAGCAGCTTCTAGGGAGAGCTGTGGATTTCCAAAAACGTGTAAACTGTGTCCTTAATTGAAAGAGGGCTAACTGTGCGTGTTTAAAATGGGAAAAATCTCCCTTACTAGAAGATTAATGTGTTGATGCAAGGCTTTACAGTATTCTTGGAGAGTAATACTGGCCAACCTGTTGTTATACTTCTTATTGTTACTAAAAAAAGTCCCGGTTTCCTGTGTTGTGGCTGGAATAGTGCCAGGGCCTAGAGCATCATAAGCTTGAGGGTAAACCAACATCGCTGTGCCTAAAACTTACATTTAGAACTTCCTTTTAAATGGAAATTTCCAAAGAGAGAGAACCTGATTCAGGATGTGACCTTCTAAGAAATTTCCTGGTGTGATTATTGTGGAAGAGTGGCTCGGCGCTTTATCTAAAGGAAATGGGTTGAATCTTGCATTTCGGGGAGCTTCTGCCCTAACAGGCCTGTCCTGTTATGGAGGAAACTACCTCAGTAGTCCAGAGGTTTTTGAGATATGTCTGTGTGTCTGAGTGAATTCATGTCCATGTGTCCTGGTGGGAGGAGCTAAAACTAGCGGACTTGGCTGAGGTATGGTCTGGAAAGAAGCTGAAACAGAAAGTCATTGAAGAGGAGGAAAAACTCTGATTTGGAAAGGCTGACACAAGAATGTTTAAGATACTACCAATGTTAAGCACTTCTGCATAAACTTGCTCGTAAGCCAAGTTCATCATGTTATGAACATATAGGGAAAATCTAACACACTACTCTTATGTCTTTCTGATTTTTCTGTGAGAATTAGAAAGCGTTATGTTTTATTCTGTATCATCCAAAATGCTTAATCTGAAGACACAAAGATACTGAGAGACAGGATGTAGATGTATCTTGGATTAGAAAAATAGCCATGCTGGATACTTATTTATCATAGCTTTGTAGGTTTTAAAATGCATTACTAGCTTTAAATCAATATTTAGCTAACAAACTGGAGGGGGTTTCTGGGCTCTTAATGCAGCATCTCAATTATATATTTGTTTTAACAAGTACTTTACCATAATCTTATTTAATTTGTAATCTTCTGATTAAGAATGCTTTCTTTTTCTTTTTTGGTCCAAAGCACTTACCTGGGAGAGGCACCACAGGGAAAGTGGATCAGGCCATGGGGAAGTGATGTCGTAGTAACTTTAGGAAGGAGAGGGGAAAAAAAACCCACGTCTGAGCTGGTTTAAGTGCGGAAACTTTTGCTTGCTAGTCAGGGTTGCTAAACTAGTATTTCAAATATGAAAATCTTTATAAAGGCAGAATAAAGTGCTGTGACAATCAAATTATTGTTTAATGACTATTAGATATCCCTTTGTGGTTTCGAAAGTAACAGTATTTAGAATGCAAAGACAAATGGATTTCCTTGTATGAGTCAAGTAAATGAATTAATGTCAGCATTTTTCTTTTAATTCTGTTTTTTTGCTGTATTATCTATTTTATTCTTGATACTCTCCATATGTGTGTGTGTTCTCTGAAGTATCGCTACTTAGTTTTTATTGGTGAGCATGTCTTGTTTCCATATGCTGGCAGCAATATAAACTCTCCAGATATAACTATTTATAATATAGTCAGCAGTGATGCAGTACTCTTAGAATATGGCATGTAAGCTGACTTATACTCCAGCTATTTTTAGCAAAAAGGCTAGAATGCTTCCCCTGGAAAGATGTCTGATGTTGAGTTTTTCCTCTTGAAAACATAATCTTCAATTAGTGGGAACAAGAGCTCAGCATCCCCATGCAATTTATTTATTCCAATAATCTCTCTGTGTTGGGAAATCTAAGTATGCTTAAATATAACTGTGTTTCCCTGCAGCATCTCTGTTTTACTTACTGATAAAAAGTCTAATTATACCAAAGTACAGTGATTAGGGTAACTTCTGCTGTAATAGGTAGAAAAGGAATGTGGTACTTATTACATATTATTAAAGCCAGTTGCAGTTTTTTATACTGTTGAGAAATATAGTCATAACAAATAATAACAAACACAATCTAACTAAGTAGAATTTTAAAAAATCATACAATTGAAGTCCGTGGTTTTACTGTATAGGTGCGTTTTGTTGGAGCATTTAAACCTTTCTAACAGCAGCAGCCCTTTCTCTAGAGGAAATGTAATTTTTGCAGAATGCATCCACTGAAGTTCTGTTTAGTGGCTGGTTCCTTCAAAGCTAAGAAATTGAATGGGAGATGATAAGAAAACAGAATTTTCCTCTTGATTTATAACCAGAGACAAGGTGAGATGATGAGCCTGTCAGGTGGAAAAAAAAGGCAGAAACTGTCAGTTGTATTCCGTAGTGCATGATGCTTCCTCCAAACATGTTACTCTCAAAGAGAAAGTATGTTCCAGTAAATGTGTTTTCCTAATTTGCCAAAAAACAAATTAAAAGTAATTCTTTAAAATTTAAATAGGATAAAAGGCAAAGGCACCCAACCACAGTATGCGCTCAACATTTTGCTTGAGATAGAAGAAAGCAGCAATGAATGAAAATAACTTGAAGTAAATGCTACTTTTTTAACTGCTTAAGTATATGGAAGTGCTACGTGTTATCCATCAGAAAAATGTACTGTGTTTAGCATGAGCTTCCAATGTAATTGCAAATGGGCATGATTACTAAACCAGCAGAAATCAGCCTTTCTCAAAAAGGAGCTCAAAGTAAAAAGAGATAAGTAAGTAGTTTAGATAAATACCTGTGTATATATTTAAAAGTTTTTTTACCAAATGGCATGAGCTCCAATGAATCAAATTGCCAATTATATATTAGAAGAGAAGGAAGAAACTTTTGTGATTTAAAAATAAAGATCTCAAAAGTGTTTAAAAATCTTCTGAAGAAGTGTGAGGCAGCTTTCTTGCGTGACAGGCTTAGAGAGACAGGGAATAGGAGAGGGCGCAACTTTTTCTCTGTGAAAATAAGATTACAACCAGTCTTTTTCTGGAAGTCTCAACAGACTAGTTTTTCAAAATGTTTCTATAGTGGTGTGTGTGTATATGTATGAAATTTTTGTGCAGGTGTATTACTGAAAATCATTTCCTAGTTTTCCTGCAGACTCTTGTACTGTTCACCTGAGAGTCTTTCTAGGATTTTGGCCCATATAGATCCTTTGTTTCGAATTATTATAAAGCCATTGCAATTTTGCATGTTTATTTTTAAGAATTGTTTTCTGCTAGGGCTCTATTTTCTGGTATCCTCAATTTCAGCATTTTTGGTCTGCTTTTCTGCTATCTTCTTGGTATTCTCTTTTGGGGCAGTTTGAGTCTGTAATAACTCACTCATGTATGACTATGATGCTCTGTGGAGATTTAAGTATCAAACAGTCTGAAGTACTGCTGAAAACTGATGTTCTAAATTGTAGCCTTGGTTCTCAATGTCCCTTATGAACTTTTTTTACTATCCAAAACCTTCTTTGCTCTTAGATTCTCACTTTGAATGAGCCTAATTCTTTTCCCCTCCTCAACCCCCTGACTGGCTTTTGAATCCTTCTCCCCCACCCACTGCCTCCGCAGGACTAAATCCAGCAACACTTCAAAACATATTATGAAATCTTCTCTCTCTCTTTACCTACATGTGATAATAAAACCTGTAATTATGTTTGGTATGTGAAAAAAGAGCTCTCGTTCAGGAAACTTTTTGCTTCTGACAGGACTGTAAATTGGTGGTAAGATGACTTTGGCACTGAATGCCTGTAGAGGGTAGGCAAGTGTGTTTTTTTGGCTTTTTTTTTTTTCTGTCAGTCCACAGTGTTGAGCAATGGTTGGGTGCCTTTTCCTTTTATCTTATTTAAATTTTAAATAATTACTTTTAATTGGGCTTGCGCAGTGGTGCAATGGGGATTTCGCTGCAAGGCTGGCTGTTGGCATGCAGGAGTATTGGGAAAAACCCCTCTTGCCTTTTCTCTCCCTGCAGAATCCGACAAGGAGGAAGCCTCGGGTGAAGATGAGAGGCTGGGACTGACCGTCGTTCCCAAGCAGGTCACCTCCGCCCTGAGTTCGTTGTCAGCCAACTACGGCAGCGCATCCGACAGTGAGCCTGAAGGTGTGTAGGAGCGTGTCCTCTGCCCTTCTCCTCTCCCTCCTACCTCACTGTGCTGGTGTGGACTGCAAGCAATGATAAAACATGATGACAAACTACCCTTCTTTGGGAAGGGTGGGGCGCTTCATCTCTCCTGTATCGGGTCCTTTTCCATCTCCCATCCCATTGTCTGGCCCCTGTGTATTTATAAACACAGCATTTATGTGTGCTGTAGCCCAGTGGTAGCTCTTTACAGCTGTGTCCCCAACTGCTGAAAGCTGCAGGTTATCTGTCAGAACCTATATAGTAATCAAAATTTCTTGAGAAAAAACTTTTAAGAGAAATTTTTTGTGGTCTGTGTACAGATCCTTTCCAGTTTGCTTTCAGTGATAGTGCATGGTAGCACTGGGGTAAGCCATGCATAAAGGCAAGCTGGGAGGAGTAAAAGGATGTGCCATTGTTCTGCTCCTCTTCTTTCCCCACTCCTCCCTCCTCCCAGTTTTGAGCACTAACTGGGGTTACTGGGTGAGCTGTTACTTGCTCCAAGTATGGTGATATCTCCCAGTCTAAGAGAAGCACCCAGACACAACACAGCATTTGTGCAGACAGCTGGGATGACCTTGTCCACTTGCCCTTTTAATTTATTCTATTTTATTTTTTTTATTCCCCCTAGCCCTGCAGCATATGTTAGAAAGCTTCAAACAGAATTTTCTGAAAGACTGGATGCGTATTTTTCCCCCCTTTCGTTGCCTTTTCTCAGCAGCATGTCCTGGGTTGAAGGGGAACCATAAAATCTTTCTGATTTGGGTGTGTGTCATTGAATTTCCCAAGCCTTTTTCCCTTTAGTTGGGGGAAAAAAAAGCAGCCTGTCTTCAGTCTCGCTTCAAATCATGTTCTAGTAGTGCGAGGAAAAAGTTGTTATGCTCATGCTCTAAACTGATTTCCGTGTCCTTAAGGGCTTTTTCCATCAAAGGCTGCTGGGTGTTGCAGTAAGACTTGAACTCTCTAGTACTTGGATTTTGTGCTTCTCTTGAGTGCTTGCATCAGTGTATGGTAGAGAACTGCTGCTACCACTTGTTTTTGCAGAGAGTTGCTATGCTTTGCTTGCTGTAGATGACCTGCCCAAAGTTACGCTGAGCATCTAGCAGGCAGGGAAAGGAACTTGGGTGTCCTCTGCCTTAACTATCATGATTTTCTCAAGAGCCAAATTTGTAGCAAGCTATATTGTGAAGCAGAAGCAATGTACTTTCTAAGTGATAACAAGGCAGAGATTTGAAAATCTTGTTCAGCTCTTACTACTTTTATTTTTCTTATTTGTATTGCAGAATTTAAAACTCTTTTTCTTTCTGTGAATGTTTAGAGTTTATTCTTTGTATGTTAAAAGAAAACCCAAACCAAACAAAACCCTCCCTTTTTCCAAGTAAACCTTGAGCATCTTCATGTCAGGCTATGTGAGTGAGAACAGTACTAACAAACTGCCAGTGCATAGGGATATAAGCATGTTAGAGAGGCTTTTAAGTTTGATATGAAAGTATGTGCTTTTTCTTTAAGAAATCCCTCTCAAGACGGCAACAAAAGCTGAAGAAAACCAGACTGTGCTCAGAAATACGCCTCAAACTACTGACGTTCCTCGGAGTCAAAACCCAAATCAAAAACGTCCCAAATATACAGGAACAATGTTAAGAAGCTCGAATTCAAATGCACGTCCACACAGAGGGCCTGATAACTTGGGCAAGAAAACATTACCTCTCCTTCCGAAGCGCCGTCCAACTCTGCTGGAAATGGTAACAGTCTGAGTGCTAAAATAATGCCTATTTGTAGCACTATTTGTGAGCGGTTCTCCTCTTCCCTGTGGGAAGTCTATTAGCAAAGGTCCTGCCTTAAAATAGTGAAGTGAATGTCTCACTAGGAGAAAGTGTAGATACTTAAATAGACAGATAGAAGAGATAGAAGTACCCCGTTGTGCATTCAGGTAATAACCGACTTTGGTGAGCAGGAGATGGCAGCTTAATTATATGCCTAAAATGAGCTGCACAAAGGACAAAACCTTTATTCTTCCCCCTCCCCTTCCTATGATAGTATCTGGTAGGTTTTGTGTGTGATCCCAACAGTCTGATTCTGATCTTACTCCCTTTTCTCCTGGCTTTGCTATTCAGCTCCATTCCCCTGACTGAGGAGCACACTTTTTTCAGATGTGGTCAAAGAGAACTTGGTGAAAAGGGTGTTGGTTACTTAAATTGTAGAGTCGTGTTGAACTGCAACCTGCACATGCATGGGTTTCTTCTCTGTGGGCATTTTTAGACCAATATGAGGAAGTGACAGCACTGGGACCTTGAAGAAGAGGTTGGTGTCTCAGAAGGCTAAAAAGAGGTTTGTAGGGATGAGTCCAAGATGTTATGATTCTGTTTGGAGTGACAGTGTGAAGCATCCTCTTAAGAAGCTTGGTAGCTTTCCCTGGTACAGACAAAACTTCGAAGCTCTTATTGTGTTTAGTAGTCATAAGCAACCTTAGCTGGGTAGACTACCCTTGTCATTCTCTAATTAGTCAGCATAACACTCTCCTGTAAAAGGAGAAGTGCTGTGGGCAGAGCACAGGAGAAAGCAGGGTGCCACTGACATCAGGGCTCTGAAACAGGATGTTCAGGCAAGACATAACCTGATAAGCCACATCCCAAGCTGCATATGTGGGAGAAATCCCTTGATAGCCCTTTTAGCATGTACTACCGTTGCTGCCAAGAATTAAAACTCCTAGTGACTGAAAAGGAAGTGTTTGCCCTTTGTGTAGCTCCCTAAGCATGCAGTCATCAGTATCTCTAGCTCTTCAAAGTTGTTGGTGATCAAAGCAGTGAAGTCTATGGAAAAAAAAGTCCTGTGAAGTCCCACATGCTGAGAAAAGCTGGCAGGGCACTGAAAGGCTGAATTGCAGCTTGCCAATAGAGTCCATTTTTGACATTGCATTTTGGTGGTGTCTTTTTGCGTTTTAATGTTGTTCAAAACTTGTTCAGTGATATGTACTGTGGCTGTGAGTCACAGAGGAGCACCTGAGATTTGCAGGTAGGCGTCTACTGTCAGAAATGGTCAGTCTATAAAAACCTTGAGGAAGCAAAGGTGAAATTTCAGTTACTGTGGAGACTTTTTCAAAGAAGTAAAAAAAAGGGATTGCTAAGAAAAGGGTGTTGTATCAGTGAAATAATGTTTTAAAAAAAATTAAAGGAAGGTAGGAGAATAGCTGCAGGTGCCTCTTGACTCTCAACAGCGAGTTTGGGCACTACTAAAACATGTATTGTAGCCATGCAAGCAGTAATGTGTGTTTAACCATCCTGTGTTCTGACAAAATAAAAAGCCTGTGTAGCATCACTCCACTGATACCCATCCCTGCATTAAAAAAAATACAGTACAAAGGTACAGTCTTTGAGAGGGTGATGTTGTATCCTCTCTGTGCCTTTATTCGGCCATTTATGAATCCAGCAGTTTCTCCCAGTCTGGCAAAGAGAACATCACTGTGCTGTCCCTTCTCTGCCCTAATATGCATCTCGTAGTTCAGATGGAAGGTTTCTAAATGCGTGTTTTAGGTGGCAGCTGCCACCTCATAATCCAGATAAAAATAATCACATTTTAAAGTGGCTGGCTAAATCGATGTTGAAACTTAGAACAACAACAGAGTTTCTCTGTGACATGAAAAGCCAAATTAGCTAGGATGTGTAATACAGATCTCCTGCAAGTGGTCAGATCATTACAGATTTGGCCACTTGCTTTAAATTTGTTGTTTGTTCAGAGTACTCGTTTGACTGACACTTAAAATGACAAAAAGTCCTTCAGTATTTTAGCTGATTGTTTGTTTGTTTTTAATACCAAAATGAACTTTGGTGAGGTTAAAGGAGGTAAGAGGGGCCTCTAGCACTTTGATTAAGCTATTAGACTTAGGTTTGTGGATTATAGCTCAAACCATTTATTGCTGTTTAAATCCGTAGTCTGGTACCTGAGGGAACATGCCCTTTCCTTGTATTTTTACGTATCTTTTACTTATGGGGTTTTCTAACAGAAAATGCATGGCATATCAAATTACAGATACAGTATAACCTAGAAAGTCCAAAATATGTTAATGGACTTGCAATCCTGATGTACTGGAGTATGTGACCTGGAATACACTCCTTGTTTCAGGCATTAATTATGGTCTGTGATATGAGAACATTCTTGTCTGGGTCTACAGTCCGATAATTGGGGGGAGAAATTCCTGGTATTTGCGTATATTCAGTGATGTTCTCTACCACCTGAGCAAGCTGAGACTGACAGCTTAATCCAAAAGACACCATCATATTTGTCAGCTTGTTCTACCTGCCTTAGTGCATTAATGGCACTAAATGAGCAGTGCATAAATGTTTGCACTTTAGGCATATGAGCATCTTTCATCCTTTTCAGTGATACAGTGATGTACCTGTACCATAGTGAATCGTGGCCATCATGAGCTTCTATCACTAGAAGTGGTGTTTGGCCACTAACCTGTGCTGCTCTAGCAGCTCTCCCCTGCTGCCTCTTCTCCAGATGCCTGGTCCCACCTCTTCTCTGCTATGGCTCTGCCAAAGCTCCGGTCAGTTGGTAGGAAAGCAGGGAATGTGGGAATATGTGGCTTTTTGTGCTATCTGTGTGGTGGTGGTCTCCCACTCCATATGCTCAGGACTTGTGTGGGAGAAGCAACTATTTAAATTTGGCGATATTCAAAATTACTGTTTGGAGCCGTACATCTTCCGAGGCTGGTATCAGCTCCAGAGCAATAGAAGGGAATGTGCATCACCTTCTCTCCTTTCTTTCCAGCTACTGGCCCAGGACATCCGACACGAAAGGAATGTGGTTTTGCAGTGTGTTCGATACCTCATCCGAAACAATGTGTTTGGACTTCATTTTGGAACAGAACCACAAGCTGAAACAGAGACTGAACAGTCCTCTACAACTACAGCAGAGTCTTTGGACAAACTCAATGCATCTAATTGTGTTTCTAGCTCTGACCTTCAGTTAGCAGGAGAAGATGCGTTATTAATAGCCCAGGGTGAGAAAGCACTCGTGGATCAGACTTCACAGATGGTTCACTTGGCAGATGAGGACACATGGGAAACCCCATCAATTCAGTGTGAAGAAGCGCTGTAGAGGACATCTGTTGTGGACAATAAAGCAAAGGCTCACCTTTTCTACTTGACTGATGCATTTTTAAGAGACATCAGTATAAGAAAATAGTCACTCAAGTGTGTACTGAGAGCTGTTAAAACCACTTTTCTGATCTTTTCTGCCTGACATGACCATTTTCTTGTGAAAGCATCATCTGCATTGTGTAACTGCCTTTCCCCATGGCAGAAAGGCAGCAGTGGCACAGAGTATGACTTTCCTTGAAGTAGGTGCAGATCTCCACTGTTGAGATCTGCAACAGTGAGAGCCCCTTCAGAGCTCTGAATGTTTTACCTTGTCATCAAATGTGTGTTAGTCCATTACCAGCACCAAGTAGTGTTGTGGTAGGTTGGATCTTAGTCACGGTAAATCATGGTGTGACATTTCTGGGAATCTCTGAGTGTCCAGAAGTATTTCAGTCTACTTTTGAAATGGCAATTGAATGCCCTGTTTTTCCCCTCAGCTATTATTGATGTAACATATCCAGTATAAATTGAAGAAATGAAGTGGAAGCTAAAACTGACCTGTCTCTAAAAGTACTGCTTGCACCAGGAGTCTCCTCCTCTCTGAAGCAATTTGTTAATTAAGCAGATAAATGGAAATGAGGGTGCAGAATGATGCAAGAAGCCTTTTAAAGAAATAAAAATGCAATAACTGCTAACTGCTTGCATCAGTGCTAGGTTGCTGGTTGACCTCAGGTACCCAATATGAAGCCCTAGGCCTTAACTGCTGATTCAGTTCATTGCCTGACAAATCTAATTCTTGATGCAGACTTGGTATTAAGAATATTATCAAAGTTTAGAAGGCTTACCAAGAGTTACTGGTTTGTCCCCTTTTAATAAGCATTGGGAATTTATTAGTTGGCCTTCTAGAAGAATGTCTTCCTTGGTACATTTTTATGATGCTCCTACAGTGTACAGCGCCTTTTTTTTTTTTACATAATTTGTGCATACATCCATAGTATTGTGAGCACTATAAAAACATTAGCCAAGGTTTAGAAGCAAGTTTAGTCTTTTGATTACATTGCGCATTTGTTTGTCAGAATCCTTCTTGTCAAGAGCAGATGTTGATTTGTCACATTGACACTGAAAACCTGCTGTGAAAACAATCTACTATCAGAACCTTCACTTCAGAGTGTGTCTTGATTCTTTGTCTTTCAGTTACGGTTAAATGTTGTAGTTAAATCTTTAGGACAGATTTCAATTTTTGGTTCTTTGGTAGAAGTCTAACCGTCCATTCCACGAGCTAAAATACGGAGACTCACATGGGGTTTTTTGTTGCCTAATAATTGTTTTCTTTCCTCTAGTTCCTTTAGTTGTGCCATACATCTCATTTGTGGTGCACAGAAAACAAGAAATATTTGAAAATTCTGTCCCACTGCTGTGTTATTTATAGCTACAACTGCATATTGTGTTTGTAACGCACCATCTAAATTTATGGAGTTATATAAATATCAACACCCTTGTAAATGTTGCATGTCTCAAGAATATATGTGCAGAATAGAAACAGTGATCATAAACATTTATATTTCCAAGGCAGATGATTCATTCTTTCTGTGATGGTCCCACGAGCCATCACCATCTCACTGGCTTACTTGTGGCTCTTTCAGTATTACTGTGATGAAAATACCAGCACAGGACTCTCAGCCATGGAGATCTGGCACTTGGGCAGAACCTGATTTCAGAGTGGAGTGGTACCAGTGCTGGTGAAAGCATGCGTAACAGCTACAGGAACAGAAATTGATGTCTTAGGATCGCTACTAAATTGCACTTTAATCAACCCTTAATGTGCTTCTGTCCCTGTTGAGTTGATGGCAGAGCTTTGTTTGAGTGTACACTCTGAACTTGTCTTAAAAAAACAAAACAAACCCAAAAAAACCCAAACAAACAAACAAACAAACCCCTTTAATCTGAATTCTTTATACTGTTATCATTATGGACTTAAGAATATTAAAATTTCACATAAAACCAAAATATTTGTTGAAAGAAAATATTTTTGAAATCTATTTCATCTAGACAGGAGGAGGTAGGTGGGTTTCTTTTGGGGCAGATCTATATGAGGCCAGCATGGCATGAATCAGGAGTTCTAACCTAGGCCTTGTTGCACACATGCAGAATTGCTGCTGCTGTTCTTGTAGCAAACCATTTTTGTTAGCTTGGGTAGCAGACACACGGAGCTGTACACTGCAGAGATGTTAAACCCTGAATTGCAGTCTTGGTCAAGTGGAAGGTCTCAGTCTTTTCTTCTCCCCTGCTTTGATTTTCCTGCTCTTCCAGGCCATGTTCAGACTTCCTGTTCCTGCTAATGAAGAATGTGCTTTCTTAGTGCTTCGAATTCAGCCTTTGAGTAGGAAAGCTGCCAAAATGACCTTTTCTGGTACCGTCAAATGCCTATAGGCTTCTCCAGTCCTTGCACCTTCACTGTCATGGGTTAAAAGGGGTGGGTTTTGCTTATTGCTTTCTAGTAAGGTGCCTCTCTGTGCCTGTGTGAGAAGGACCTGTTGCTTTTGACATGCTGCAGGAACCAGTGCCTTGATTAAGCTTTGTGTAGCTTTTAACTTTCTTATTGTTTTGGTGTGGGGTGGGTTTTTTTAAGTTTTTTTGCTATGTTATGAGAAAAAAAAAAATCCTACTTCTCAGGATTTGTGACTCACTTTAGATAAAAATATTCCAGTGACAACCTTCATGCTTCAGAAAGTTTATTTTTATCTTCTTTTATAACTTAGCTACTGAAAATGTAATGGTGGGTGTCTAGTTTAATTTCAGTACTACTGGGCTTTGGTGTTTTTTGTTTTAAATCCATCTCAACTACTGAGCTAGAACAGTTGTGCAGCGTGGGAGGGAAATCAGACTGTGGTGGTGCAGCTTAGGCCATCTCTGCTTTGCTGTGAACAAAATCACTTATGCTACGGCACAGCTGCTTCAGGGATGAGTGTGAGGGAAACAAGTGTTGTACATTTCTAATCTATAAATTCTTGGTCAGTGAGGTGTTTTGCAACTGGTTTTACATATTGCTGTTGCAATCCTTGCCTTGAGAGCACAGGAGTTGGAGATTATCTCTAAAAGCACAAGACAACTAAGGAAAGTTCCTGAGGACTGGAAGGAAAGCAACTGTCACCTCTGGAGGATCTGAGGACCTACAGGGTTATCAGCTTCACCTTGATCTCAGGGAAGGTGGTGGTGCAGATGAGCCTGGAAACCATTTCCAGATGTATTAAGATGATATTTAGGTTTAGTCAGCATGGATTTATGAAGAAGAAATGCTTAATCCGCTGGATGGTCTTCTGCAATGGGATTACTGACTTGGTGGCTGAGGGGAGGGAAGTGGATATTGCTGCTTGTAGCTTTAGCAAGACCTTTGATGGTGTCTTCCTGTAAAATCCTCATTGGTGAAATATGGGCTAGGTAAGTTGGATGGTGAGGTGGACTGAACACTAGCTGGCTCCAAGGGTTGTGATCGGTCCAGCAGGCTGGGGGAAGTGGTCCTTCGTTCAGCACTGGTGAGATGCACTGGGGAGCTGGGTCCAGTGCTGGGCTGCCCAGTACAGCGGAGACATGGGCATACTGGAGCAAGTCCAGTGCAAGGCCACAAAGATGATGAAGTGACTGGAACATCTTTGATACAGGGAGAGGCAGAGAGCCCGGAGAAGAGAAGGTTCAGGGGGATCTTATCCACATGGGTAGATACCTGATGGGGAAAGTAAAGAATACTGAGACAGGCTTTTTTCAGTGCTCCCCAGGGACAGGGCTTGAGGCAAGGGACACTAACAAAAATACAAGAAATTTAAATACAGAAAGAAATGTTTTTACTGTGAGGGAGGTCAAACTATGGCACGGGTTGCCCAGAGAGGCTGTGGCATCTCCATCCTTGGGGATATTCAGAACCTGACATATCACAGCCCTGGCTGACCCTGCTGTGAGCGAGAGCTGGGCTGGATGTCTCCAGAGGTACCCACCAGCCTCAGCAGCCCTGGGACTCTGTGGGCTGAAGTGGGTGTGCTGCTCAGAATTACTTCTTGGTTTAAGGCCCATACTTTGCAAGCTCTGCCCCTACTTAAATGACAGAGCAGGCAGACCCCTCAGGCTGCCCTGCCTGCACGCAACTTCAAGGACTGAAGAAAAGGTCTAAATTCAGCATCCGCAAGAACAGACATGACTCTGTGGCCTACATTCATCCCTAGTGTCTGCCTTTGCACAACCTCGGACTTCAGCTCCATGCATTAATTTGCAGAGAGGGGTGCTAAATCCAATGCTTTAACTCTCCTTGCGATGCGATTTGAGATGGATGAATGAAAAATGCTGCATAAGTGTTGGGTTTTGCGGTTACTTGGTGAGGTGAGAAAGAGTTGTGTCAGTCTGGGTGTTCATTGATGCTGTCTGGGAGTGCTCAATGCCTAAAAAGAAACTCCCACTCTCCTTACTTTTCAGTGCTCTTCTGGCTTATATTATGTGCCTTACTTCTTAAATTGTCCTCTAATTTCTAAATATACCCTGCAGACAGCACCTGTTGTTTGGTAAGACAGCTTTCTTGGCATGGTATAATTTTTCCATCTTTTCTTTATTGTGTATGTAAAGGAAGATGTATAGACTCTGTAGAGTATGGGCTCTTATACAAAAGCAGTACTAGCTCAGTACAGTAAAACTTACGTTGAGGAATACCTGAGGCACTGAAACCCCTAAGTGGTCACAGGAACAGCTGTTTTTTGGGGTGAGGGGAAACCCAGTACTGATTTCAGCTGAACATGTTCTTTCAGGTTAACTGACATAACCGTGAAGACACTGATCTGGGTACTTTTTGCAGGAAATGAGACAAGAAATTAGATCAAATGCAATATGTAGTTGGAGAAAAACAGTGAATTCATGTTCTATTGATCACAGCCAGGTACTGAGTTGTCAAACCTGCTTCCCTGACTCCCGTCTTACCAGTTTACTTTCTAAGAATGGGGTGATCTGCCTGAACAGTGGAAGTGTAACCCTGGCTTTGGGGAGGCTGAAAGAAAATTGCCACCACCAATATTTGTCTGTGCTGATCTGCTGCTGTTGTGACCAGCAGGCATCTCTTCAAACCCAGGTGCCTTTTAACCTCTGCTTCTTTGACAAGCGATTGGGGCGAAATAACTGGGTTTCCCAATGGATTGACTTATGGATGGACCTGGGCAAGCAGGATTTTTTTTTTTTTTCAGTTCCAGAGGTGGTCTGAAAAAATCTCTAAGTATGCCAGTTTGTAATAATTTCGGAGGAAATTTATTTGTAATATCTGCCCAGAGCATAACATCTTTGAGACAAGGGTTTCAGGTTGGTGAAACCTTTCTTTCCAATTTGACAAAGGCTATTTATTTCCTTTTAATGGAAGCAAGGAAGCCAGAGCAGCTCCTCCTGGGCACGGGAGAAGGTGAACCCCATCCCCAGGCTCCCGAGACAGGGGTGCTTGGAGTGGTGCCTTTGGGGCGTGCAGGGCTGGCTGGCTCCTTCTCCTGACTCCCTGTGGTTCCACTTGCCCCAAGGTGCTTTCCTCCCAGTGCAGGAAGAGCCAGGCTGCTTTGCCAAGGGGCTGCATCTCCCACCTGGGAGGTTGGACGTCCTCAAAATGGAATTTTAAAAAACAGAGGATGCTGGAGAGGCAGTGTGATGCTTGGAGACATGAAGATCTGCATCCTCAGGATGGTCCCCTTCTGAGCAGGTGTTTTTGCTGACTTGCCTTCTAATTAAAGCTGTCTGCTTCCTCCTCTGCTTGGGCTGGGGAGTCTGGTCCATGCTCTCTCATTTGCTAGAGATATTAAGTAAATTCAACCTGAATTTAAAAATAGCAGTGGGATTACTTAAACCACATTTCTCAGTGAATTCACTGTTGCTAAAACTCTTCATCCTGCTGTACTTAAATCTAAACCCTCATCCGTATTTTCATTTGGTCTCTTAGCCAAGAGATTTTGACTTTCCAGGGCAAGATGTCAGTATTGTACCAGGCAACATTGGAGGCAACGTGATTGCATCATATAGCGACAAAATGTTATTGCAGCTTTCTAAAGGTGGAGGCTGTTTCCCAACCTTTTTGTTAAAACAAAATCGTTCTGAATTTTGGTGCCTATCTTGTCTTTTGTGCTATTAGGTGACACTGTTGGTACAGATGTTTTCACAACAGATAATGAAACTTGTCTGCCCTTGCACCATGGAGAGAAAATACCAACAACACAGGAAGAAGATTCCTTTTCATTGCCCTTTGGTTTCATGGACAGGAGCATGATTTCCATTTCAGTTTCAGATGACCCTTTGTGAGAACCTGGTGTCTATTAGCCCAGGACCATTCACACACACAAGCTCATGCTGGTATCTGAGCTCCTGTGACAGCCTCTGAGAAAACCCCAAGGCAATCAGAAGCAACACATCTGGTGCTTTCCAAGGAATGAGGGTGTTGTGCAAAGAGCAGCGTTTCACTTCATGTATGTATTTAAAGCGGATTTAAAAAATACTTGGACATGATATTTCAACATGGATATTTACAGTATTTTTACCAATAATATTTATGAGATTAATATTCTTGGTGGCTCTGGGGCCATGCCAGGCAGATACCCCATCCCCTTTGCCTATGGAAGGGCTACCCACCTTCTGGCATGGAAACTATCCAGGGGACCCCTGGTGTGAGCTCTTGCTGCAGGCTCTGCTACACAGTCAGACGTAGCATAAGAAAAGCAGTAATGTGAAACGTGGTTCTTCTCTTCTGGAAACAGCTGAATTGTTGTTGAAGTTAAAGGTGGTGTGAAGCACAGGCTGTTCTCAGTGGAGGATTACGAGATTCAGTCAGGATTTAGGGATGGAAATGCAGGCAGGATTTCCTTTTAAAAACCCCGTGCTTAAGTAGCTGTTTTGTTCCTATGCTAAAAACAAAAAACCCTCAGGCTGGTGGGCCACTTTCTGAATTTTTGGGGCATTTTGGCTCACCCTGTGGCATGCCACCAGCAGCGTGACATACTGGTGTACTGTGCCATGTGCTAGAAATGCTGCTCTCTAGTGGACTTTCTTGCTGAGGTTGCTGCAATGATCTCCTCAACTGAAATATGAAGAGTATGCACGGATAAAGAGGTGGGGGCAAGTCACTTGTGGAGGATAATGCCGTGTGCCAGTAACTGCCTCTCACCCCTATAGCCCAAGGGGAGGGGACCAGCCTGGGCACAGGCAGCTTGAGGTTTTGGTGTGAGTACAAACAATGGTGCTCCATCCTGTTAAGCCAAGGAGGCCAAGACATCAGCCCACTGAGACCCAAGGCCAAGGTGACATCCCTGTGACCCACTTTGAATTTACCACTTAATTCATCTTCTCTGGTGCTATAAATAATTCAGCCTGAGGCAGTTCAACAGTGATAAATAGGACAATAAACCTCGTACTGCAGCGAAGGTTACAAAGAGAGCAGCGCTTTTTAATTGACTGTTGCATGGTTACTAGGAAAAGCAGAGAAAACTCACTCAAGTGCTGCACACAAACATCACTAAGCACAACTTCTTTGATGGCTTTGAAGTTTCCTAGAGAAATTCAGCCCTTATCAAAGGGCCATGTTTCACATAGTGTTGCGGGTTTAAAGCGGGAGATTATTTGTGATCCTAAAGACTTTGCGTGAACTAATGTAACCTCAAGGGACCTCTGTGAAGGTTCTGGTTTAGATCTGGTAGGGACTCTCTGAGTACTCATTGAGTCCTGTGTCCAGCTCTGGAGCCCTCAGTCCAGGAAAGACATGGACCTGTTGGAGAAAGTCCAGAGAAGGGACATGAAAATGATCAAAGGTCTGGAACAGCTCTGCTATGAGGACAGGCTGAGAGAGTTGGGGTTGTTCAGCCTGGAGAAGAGAAGGCTCCAGGAAGACCTTATTGTGGCCTTTCAGTACTTAAAAGGGGCCGAGAAGAAAGATGGGGACAGACTTTTTAGCAGGGCCTGTTGTGATAGGACAAGAGGTAATGGTTTTAACTAAAGGAGGGGAGATTTGAGCTAGGCATGAGGATGAATTTTTTTACAGTGAAGGTGGTGAAACACTGGCCCAGGTTTCCCAGAGAGGTGGTAGATGGCTCATCCCTCAAGACATTCCAGGCCAGGCTGGACAGGGCTCTGAGCAATGTGACTGAACTGAAGATGTCCTTGCTCATTGCAGGGGGGTTGGACTAGATGACCTTTGAAGGTCCCTTCCAACCCAAACTATTCTGTGATTCTCTCATCAGCCTGCTTCATTAATCCTGCCTGGACAAGAGCCTGGTAAAATCTGATGGCTGTTGGTGGGGAGGTCTGTAGCTCTTGTCACCAAGCCTTGTACTCAAACTGCTGTGCAACACCTATCTCTAAGTTAAAAGTTGTTTTCTTGGCACTTGACAACCAGCACTGTTAGTCAGGTGTCCTTACTGCCCAGGTCTGAGCCAAAATCATAGAATTGTAGAATGCCCTGAGTTGGAAGGGACCCACAAGGATCATTGAATAGCGGTGGGCTACGAAGATGATTAGGGGCCTAGAGCACCTTTATGAGGAGAGAGTGAGAGAGCTGGGCCTGTTCAGCCTGGAGAAGAGAAACTGAGAGGGGATCTCATCAGTGTTTATAAATGTCTCAAGGGTGAGTGTCAAGAGGATGGGACCAGACTCCTTCCAGTAGTGCCCAACGATAGGATGAGGGACAACAGGCACAGACTGAAGTACAGGAGGTTCCATCTGAATATGAGGGGAAACTTCTGTATGTTGAGTGTGCCAGAGCACTTGGAACAGGCTGCCCAGAGAGGTTGTAGAGTTTCCTTCTCTGGAGACATTCAAAACCCACCTGGACACATTCCTGTGCAATCTACCCTAGGTAAACCTGCTTTAGCAGGTGGGTTGGATTAACTGATCTCCAGAGGTCCCTCCCAACTCCAACCATTCTGCGATTCTGTGAGTCCAGCTCCTGTCTCTGCATAGGACAATCCCAAAATTCACACCATGTGTCTAAGGACATTGTCTAATTGCTTCTTGAACACTCTCAGGCTTGGGGTCATGACTACCTCTCTGGGGAGCCTGTTCAGTGCTCCACCACCCTCTGGATGAAGAACCTTTTCCTAATGTCTGACCTGAACCTCCCCTGAGACATCTTCCTGCCACTTCCTCAGGCCCTAAGCTGGACTGACAGCAGTGGCCTTGCAGGGTTGGACCAGGAGGTTGTCCCATTGACATTGGCTGTTTAATATCTGTCCCCAGCTACTGGTCCTGATCACAACCAATTGCTACCGCCACCCCTGGTGTCAAGGAAAAGATGAGCTGTGTTGTCCTCTGGGCTAGCAATCGAGCCTTGAAAGCAGGAGTGAGCTGCAGGAGGCTGGAAGGGGCAGCACATGTGAGCTCATTCATGTCTGAGTGTGGAAAATAACCAGGCATGCAGAAGGCTGGGTGTTTGGCAGTGAAGCAGAGGCACAGCATTCCTCCACGTGGTTCTGGGAAGATCTGGTTAAAGCATTTTGGCTCATTAGAGCTGCAGTCGCTTCATCTGAAGAACCATCCCATGTGTTACGATTTTCTGCTCCCTGATGAATTAGGCTCAGAGCTTCAGAATTACGTCGTCTTAACTTTTATTTAATGTGTGTCTATATTTAGCTCAATTTTTAATGGTCTGCTAGACTTCTCTGTAGTTAGCTAATGAGATCTGGTTCAATAGGTTACTGTGCTGCATTCGTGTCCGGTTTGACTTGTAGCTATGCGAAAAGCAGGGCCAGGGAATCTCGGAGCCTGCATTTGTACACTGCTTGTTCTGCACTGCAGATGTGCCTCTGTTCTTTCCCCTGATCCCATCCAAGCATGGAGTCCCAGGGTGGCTTGTGGGAATGGCCTGTTTAATTTTATAGGCCTGGGATTTCTACTTAGGGTCATGGGTGGTGGGGATGTAACTGGAGAGGAGGTTGAGATCCAGCAAAATCACTTCTTGGCGATCAGTGGCTCCAGGGAATAGTGATATAAAAGGCTTCTCCAGTCTGCATCTCATGCTCCCCTGGGAGCTGGCATTGCTGAGTAGCCTGAAATTTGTTCTGCTTCAGCAGGATCTTGGCCAATGCCAAGGGAGGTGTTATGGGGCATGGTGTGGGAGAGGAGGGGAAGGAGGAGAAGGAGATGGCTCAGCCTCTGTAGTCATCCCAAGACTGATGATAGATGGCTTTGGGAATGCATTACCCTATTAAGGGCAAGGAAATGAGAGGGTGTTGACTTATAAATACCCACAATTTCTTGGAAAACAAGACCCAAGATACAGATGGGCAGCCAGCCACTGGTTTCTGGACTCAAGAAGGTGCTGTTTATACCAGCAGCCAATGACAGTATCTAAATATCTGTCTAAATCCATAAATCCAGCAGTAAGCATCAAAAGGGTTAACCACAGTAAAAACCTAGCTTGGCATTGTGTCTTTTCACTGAGAATCACTGAAGTAGAGATTTTAACTCTGACCCATGTAGCTGAGCTTCCATCTCTTGAAGGTCTCTCTAAATTCAGGCCAGCATTCCCCTGAGACAGCACTCATGTTTTCTTATAGCTTTTTCAAATACCTATTAAAAATGCCATACCTGAAGCTATTTTGATCAACTGATATTTGCTGTGTTCCAAATGAGAGAGTAAGGTTGCATCCCACCTGATCTCAGTAATGGGAGGCAGTTTTGCTTCTGGTATTTTTTGATTTTTTTTTTTTTTTTCACTTGGTGGTTTTAACTGCACCACCAGGAAAAACTTCATCATTGCCTTCAGCTTCATGTAGCAATACATCAAAGAAGGAACATAAATTCAGCAGGCTAACGGGGACGAAGGGTCATGGGAGTAGACCTTGGCAGATAAGCTGATGTGTGGAGCCTGGTCAGTACCTGGCTGGGTAATATATCACTGCTGCTGCAGAGCGAGAGGCCACCCTCTGTTGCAGCTGAAATGGAAACCCCTGCAGTAACGGAGGTGGGGTTTCTCAGATGGTGGTGGGGTGAGGTAGATACGGGAGAGGAAGTTGTGGGCACTTAAAAGTGCATGGCAGGGGGAATGCAATGCCTCTGATTTTTCTTTTTGTTTTGGGGGGGGTGGGGGGAGTCTAATCCCTAAAATCACCTCCTGATCTCAACTAGAGATGCTAAATTTAGCGTTATTCTTCAAACAATTTGCTCTCCTCAATGGATATGCTTTAGCCTCTAGAAGCAGGACCTGTTCCTCTTCGGGACAGGAAGCCCCAGTATAAGACATCAACCCCCTGAAAGAAAGCACTACCCTGGTCTTTCTCCTGGACAAAACAAATGTCTTGCACTTTGTGTTTCTCGTGGGAAGTGTGCTCACCTTGGATACATCTTTAGGGGACAGTGTGTGCTCCTTTGAGTACCTTCATCTCAAGTTCCTAATAGAGGTGCTCTGGCTTTGAGAACAAGGATCCCTTCTTTCACCTGCAAGGGTGATGACTTTATAGATTTGCATTTATTGGTTCTCAGAAATTAAGCTGATGAGTGCTCTGTCAGCACCACTGTAGGCAAGAAGGTCCAGTGAGGTGGAGTTGACATAATTTGTAATCAATTGTATCATTTACAAGTGGCTGTGTAGTGTTCAGACAGGTCACGGCACAAAAACACTGCTGGAAAAATTTAGCCTTGGGTCTCGTGTGCTCCCTCTGCAGCAATGTCTGTCTGTCAACCCTGTACACACCTGCCACAGATCTTCAGGGCTAAAAGTGAGTCCTGGGTCTGGTTTGCAAGTAGAAGGATCCCAACAGCTCAGGAAATTGTCTTGGAGGCCTTGAGCAATGCCATGGGGAGCTTTTCGTCTCAACAGGGAGGTTGGAGAGCAGAGCAAATGTTAGCAGGCAGCCAGGTCTGGAGGGGAAGGGGATTCATCTCAGGATAAGACACTCCTGGGTTAAAATGCACTGAATTTGCAAAAAAGTTCTTTAGCTCCAATGGGACCACAGTGAGACAGACTCTGTGACAGTACCTTCCTCTAGCAGGTCCTGAGAAGGCTGGAACAGTTCCGCTATGAGGGCAGGCTGAGAGAGTTGGGTTGTTCAGCCTGGAGAAGGCTTCATGCAGACCTTATTGTGACCTTTCAGTATTTAAAGGGGCCTATGAGGAAGATGGGAACAGACTTTTTAGCAGGGCCTGTTGTGATAGGACAAAGGGTAACGATTTTAACTAAAGAAGGGAAGATTCAGGCTAGACAAGAGGAAGAAATTTTTTACAATGAGAGTGGTACAACACTGGCCCAGGTTGTCCAGAGAGGTGGTCAATGCCCCATTCCTGGAGATATTCAAGGCCAGGCTGGATGGGGCTCTGAGCAACGTGACTGAGTCGAAGATGTCCCTGCTCATTGCAGGGAGTACGACTAGATGACCTTTGAAGGTCCCTTCCAATGCAAACTATTCTATGACTCTGTGAGAGCAGGGCTGGTTCAAACTATTACTGAAAGCTCTGAAAAACTCCCCCCTCAGTGCTAAACTAGAAAATTAATCCTCTTCACAACCCAAATCAAGGATGGGGAAGGAGTGGGAAGGAGTCTTGGGACTCCTGGAGGGGCTGTGGCTTTCTCCTCCTTTCCCTCTGTTAACACTGCCCAGCACAGCAAGCATTCATGCAAGAGCTGCCGCCCGAGATCTTCCTCCCTCCTTCCCCCATCGGCACTAGGGGGGAGCAGCAGCTGCATCCAGCATCTTTGCTTCCCATAATAGAAGCTATAACCAACCCTGTAAATCAGGCTCTGTAATTATGGGACCCAATGTGGAATAACAGGATGAACATATCGGTCAGCAGCCACTTTGAGGAAAACACGCAAATACAACGAGGGGCCCCAGTAGATGCTGAAAACAGTCCATACTGAAATCTTGAACATCCTAACAGCTTCTCTTAATGGTGATTTGTGCTTTTGCTGTCTCCAAACATAGCTGAGAATCAACTCCTTCTTGTTCACCCTCCTCTGTTACCTTCTCAAAGGGCAACTGCAACCATACAGGGAGCCACTTCTCTTTGCAAAAGTTTGGAAATGAAAACAATGAGCAAGGCTTCGATTTCTCTTTCTGTCCTCTACAGCGTATACTTGCAAAAGTGTCCTGGTAAAAGACCCTGGTATTCTGCAGAGCACTAGTGTCGCTCAAACTTTGTGTTTTCAGGCTTTTAGTCATCAATAAACGGAGCGATTACACGCTCTTTCTGGATGTGCTCTCTCTTCTGCACTGAATTTGTTTGTTGCCATGGATATCGCTTTGTCTTGAGAGACTGAAATGGATTTAAACAGACCCTTGTGGGTCAATATTTCCGTAGAGGCGAATGTACATCTTGAGGCTTCCTGGAATTATTTCACTTGTCCATGACACAAGGAGCATGAAGCACCCAGAGCTTCAGCTGGAGAGGTAATGGATGCCCCTTCACTGTAGGGGAAGATGGAATAAATTTTGTACATTACTTTGCCCAAACCCACAAAGGCAAAGGAACCTCTCTGATCCCAGTGGCCAGAAAGATCAGGTACAAGTTTCTCTATTGTTTGTTCTTGACAATTTGAAACTACTTTTTCTTGCCAGTCCTAATTTTTTTTTTTTTTTGAGAAGTGCCTTTCAGTCTGGGATTTCCAAGATGTGTCGTATTGCAGCTCATAAATGGACTTGTGTTCTGGGCAAACAATAGTTGTTACTGTTTAACACAGAGATTTGATAAAATTTGCTAATGACTGCTGCAGAAAATGGGCAGATCAAGTGAAGAGAAGTTTTCAGTTTCTACCCAGGAGCAAAACTCCCACTCCCTGGGTTATGAATTTCATTAAGTGGAACTAATTAAAGGGATGTTTCTTATTACCAAGATGAGAAGCAGTCCAACAGGAGTCCAGGGAGGTTTGTATGCTGCAGCACAACTGCTCCGCTTTTAAATGCTGCGAAAGCATTGTGTCCTATTTAATTTGACATTCCTTGTGTTTGTTTCTCTTCGTGACTCATAGCACAACACTGGCAGCAGGCCTAGGAAGTAGGTTATGGGATCTGGCGTGGGGACACTGGTGAATTGTATTCCAAGTGTTGTGCTTACATTGCACCACCAGCCATGAGAGCACCCAGCAAACTGCGTTCATACTGCCCAGCAAGCTGGTGGCTTCAAAAATCAGATTAACAGCTGCAGCAGCGGGCCAAGGTGGGCCTGATTTAGCATTTAATTTGCCACATCTCTTAGCCTAGCTCGTTTAATACAAAACAATTTCAGCAAGTCAATAAAAAAGATCTGGAAACCATGCACTTCTAGCTGTTGCATTCTGGTTTTAAGCAATAGTTTGACCCCTTCCAGCCTCTCAGTGTCCCCTGACGGAGACACTAAACAGCAATCATCAGACCTGCACAAAACCAGGGTGATCAAGTAATTGTTGACAGGAATTGCACGAGGGCTCTGATTTCACCCGCTGATGGGAGGTAAACGCATTCATTTTCACGCTGATGGGGACTTGATGGCGAGATGGGGTTATGGTGAGTGGCAGCAGCTCTGCCTCAGCTCTTCAGCTCTTTGTCTCTCCAGTACAGCCCAGGAGCTCAGATCTTTGCTCCCTCTGGCTTAAGTTAATTAAAAGGCGAGGGCATCATGCTGCTCTTGTGGACTCTGAAGCTGAAAATGCTAGTGGTGTGTCTTGGGAAAGACTGGGTAGTTTATCTAGCATTGCTTTTAGTTCGGTCTTCTGCAGGATGAAGAACTCATGGCAAAGCAAATAAAATCTTTAGGAGGGTTCTTTGGCTTTGCATGGATGTTTCATAACTGATAAGGCCAGCAGGGTGTCAAATACAGCTGGACAGCAGGCTATGTCAAATCCTGCTTTCTTAACCCAATTCCTCTGTGTAGCAGGACCAGAGTCAAGATTTAGGTTGTCTGTCTTCCTTTGCTGATTTCTTCTGAAGGAAGACAGATGATTTTTTGCAGCTTGGTGTCAGAAAATGAGGAATATTTGGTGAAAGCACCATGAAAAGTGATCATTTGAAAGCAGAAGAAATACAAACATCATTAAAAGGTATTTGCCTGTGGTGCCTACCATAATCATGTTAGTGGCTTCTTGTGTCACTTAAAATGGTGTGTGCATTTTGCAATGCAGATACCGAATGGGTTTGTGCATGCTTGTACGTGTTGTGTTAGATACAGAGCTAAGACCTCAACCAAGTTAAATTTAGCTTAGTTTTGTAAATTTATGGGGAATTTACAAAGTGGCAGGTCAAGGGCAAGATGCAACATTTGTGGTGGCTTATGAAGACCTGAATAGCAACATTAATTTTGGGTGATTCAGGACTGATTTTTTAAAAATATTAATCCGAATTCAGCTAAGCAAGGAAGCAAACCAAAAACTATTTCCTATTGCATTTCTTGGGATTTGCTTTCTTAAGAAAAGAGTTTCTAAAACGCAGACCTGGCCTTCAGGATGACCATCCTGAGGTCAGTAGGAGCAGTACAAATCCAGCTTTTGTCCCATTTTGCAGCATCCAGCACTGTGGAGGAACAGGACTTTTCTTTGGAATCCAAGGCAGCATGTACCCATCTTCTCAGGTATTCCTGGAAATGTTTCCATTTTATCATGCTCCCAGGCACTCAGGGAACGTTTCAGAGTGCACTTAATTCTTCCTGAATTTAAATGTCTCTATTTTTTTTTCTTTTTGCAAGCAGTAGGTGTGAAAGAGCAGGGTGTTATTTACTATTGGTAAACTTGCACCAGTTCTTCTTTCCCGCAGTCAGAGACTGTCTGGTGGGCCATTCCACCTCCTTTATTTGTAGATGCACAGTGAAACATCCCTGTGGCTGCACAAGTACTAGAATACACAGAAAAAGTGAAATTAAGCAAGTCATTAATACTTTATTTAGGTTTTTGTTTTTATGGTTATTTTGCAGCTTGGAAACAAAAGGAGAAAGCCAGCTCTGTGCTGTCAGCCAGCTGGAGACAGGCCAAAACCTGGAGACACGCACACGCTCTCACACTGTCTCGTTCTTCTTTTAAATTCTTGACTGGATTTTTCTCAAAGCTTCTTGAAACATCTGTCTGACTTCCCTTTTGGAGAAGAGGGAATGGAAGACGGGAGCCATGGCTGAGGCCATCGGCAGAGGTTGCAGGCCGGCCGCTCCACACGCTTGCCATCACCATGGGCTTTCTGCCTGGGCAATGCTGGAAAACAAGTCCCAGGAATGGCTTCAGCCAGTGTCAGAGCGGTAGATCCTTCTTCTACTGTGGAGGAAAATGATGGAAAACACATGATGGTTGGAGGCTTTCTGCAAGTTTCTGGTTTTTTAGAATATATTACATGTTTCGATGATAAGTGCGGTGAAAGGGCAGTCTTCATTGCACTGCTGTGCATCCTAGAGAAGATTAAGCTCCATAAATGTTGTTACTTTGATTGTCATACGGGCCAAATCAGTTTAGAGCATCTAAAACATTGCGTTATCTGTGAAAAGCAACCTCTGTCTCCAGCCAGTGCTGTCAGCTCTTCAGTGCTCACTTTGACTTTCTCTGCAATAATGTGTTCTTCTCCAAAGCTGTAATTTTCTATGAAGAGAAACATTAGATAGAGGTCTGATTTGTCAATTACCCTGATAAAAATTATGTGGCTTCCTGTGGTAGATTGATATTATTATTAGAAATGATGTTTTGCCACACACTAAAATAATAAACACCATACAATGGTGACTTTTTTTTTTTTTTTTAAAAAAAAATCCACCTTGTGCACATGAAATCAGTGAGTTTATTCAACTGAGAGGAATTACTTATCTTCTTTCTTACTCTCCCCTCCTCAAACACTGCTTCTCCCACAGGGAAAGGTGGTGTGTCAGCAGGATGCACATTAAAAATGTAAGTGCACTTTCTTCTTGAAATTTTAGCACAAGGTCAGAAATATCCAAATGGAATAACCTGACTGCTGGGTTTACAACTGCAGCCTGTCAAAACATCAACACAAATCTAGTGTTGGTTACTTGAAACACATCTTGATAATGACTTTTTCTCTTCTGCTGAATAGTGTGTTTTAAAAGGGTAGCTGGAAGATCAAATAATGCCCCATACATCACTTTCCACACCTCATCTTGGATGGCTACATGGGAATAACAATAATTAACATTCCTGCTTTCCTGTGCTAGAAGATCCATCCTTCTGCAGTCTTGCTGCTCCATCTTAAATAATGCACACATCCATATGTGCAAGTAATTCCTGCATGAGAACAGGACCTATAATGAGCATTGTGCTCATAAGAAGCTCTGCCTCACCCAAAGGTATAATCCTTTATTTGTGACATCCCAACTAGTTACCACTGGAAAGGATCATGGTTTCATGTGAGAAAGATACAGGACCAGTGGAACCTAAGAGGTTTTTTCCACACATTGAAATGACATATTTATAAAAACAAAAACCAAAACACATATAAATAAAAAGGAGGAACTTGGGTGAAGCTTTGCCCACAGGAATGTTCCTGAGTAGATTTGCTCCTGTTATGCCTTGCTGCTGTCTGCCTCTGTCTTACTTGGACATTATTGTCAAGGAGAAGTGTATAGGCTACACAAATTTTAATGTAAAGAGAAATCTATACTAGCAAAAGGCACCCGTGCTTTAATCCTATAGCAGTAAAAATGACAAATGCTACCTGACATGCTTTTACCATTCTTTCCACTAGAAATCAAACCAGGGGAAACACCAGAGACTCAAGATTTGACCTGCATTTTGCTCACCCCCTGTCAAGCCCTCCCGAGAGGTGCTGGCTTGCTCAGGGCAGGGGTGAGGTGTGTTTGGTGGCAGCGAGGTCATGCATGTCCCTGTCCATCTCTTCTGCGTGGTGCAAACCTGCAGGCCCAACCCTGACAGCCCTGAGGAACCTTGGAGGGTCTTGTAGTTTTTCAGGGAAGTGCAGCCTGTTCCAGTGATCCAGCCCCACTCACATCTTGTATTATAAATACAGGCTTGACCTCATGGCCTGACTCTGTCCTCAAATGTTTGTGCCTGAAGAGTTGGAGCGTAATGCTATATCTTCCCATAGAAACAGGATAGGGGGAGGTTTCTTGGAAACTACAGAGACAGGCACCAAAAATAAAAGGCATCTGAGGAACAAGTGGAACCACATGGACACAGCTCTGCTCTTCTCTGTTTGCTTTTCTGGTTGGCACTTTTATGTTATCTTTTCCTCTTCAGGACATTTGTGGGAGGCTATAAATATATACGGTCTGTGCAATTGTTACTGTGGAAATTAATCTGTCTGGTGTCCCTGTGCTTGGGGCTGAACACCAAGGTGTGCCTGGAGTTGGTGCTGTGATGGGGGTCTGTGCTGCTGGGCTGCTCTGGGAAGCCTCTCCTAGTGGTTTAGGGAAGGGAAAAGAGAAGCGTGATGTTTTGAGGTTGAGATTGCTTATATAGAGTAAGTGAAGGCAGTATGGAAGGGCTGGGGACATTTGTCCTAATTTGAGATTGTAATATACAGATATTCTGTCTCTCTTCATCCCTTCCCCATCACAGCTTCCACAGAAGTCCCAGTGTGCCTGTGGCAATGAGTGTCTGGGGCAGAGACTTGGCTTGTTCTAAAACGTGCAGTGAAATATCATTATGAGGCCTGAATTACCCCAAAATACTCAAGCTTGGGGAAGGTCCTGCCTAGAGACCCTCCCACACAGGTGCACAATAAGCACACAAAAATTCGCCTGCACCTGTTTTACTAGGAATGCTACATGTAGCTGTTGGTGAAACAACAAGATTAGTGAAGTGCAACCTCTTCTGCTTTTCGTGGCAGGGCACCGCAGTGTTAATGGTTTCAATTACAGCACTGGGACCTGGATGTCCTGTGCAGGTGTGCTGGGATGTGCTTCCCCATGAACACCATGGGGCAAGTGGGAAAACAGATCAGGCTCTTTCCCTCCAAACACCAAGGTCCCCATTCTGTCTGAGGCTGGTGCACGCTTGTGAAATGGATTTTACCGCTCTGAGCTGACTCCAAAATATCCGCTCTGCTTAATTTCTGGTTACTGAGTCCAGGGAGAAGCAAGCCAAGCCAGAGGGGTGGCCCAGCTCTCTGGCTGTGAACTCGGAACCTGGAAGCTGGTACTACTGAGCGGTAGCTGTGCACGGGATGTTGTGACTTTGTGCAACACCTGTAAAGTTCTCTGAAGCCTGGGAGCAAGGAGAGGCAGGTTTAGCTCCTCAGCTCAGTGGAACAGACCAGGCAGTAAAATAAGGCTAAATGAAAAATTATAGGGTGAATTTGGCCTCATAATGACACACAGATAATTTGTTGCTTGAACAGAGTCAACTGAATATAAAAAAGTCTACAATTTGCAGCATTAATTGGAGCTATTTTTCTAGGAAGCCCCATGGAAATATGAAGTGGCTTTGCTCTGCAATTTGTGATATAGTTTGCTATTAAACACATTCAGTTTAATTGTAGTAATGGCTCTCATTTTGGAAGCTTTCACAGCCACCGTGTAAAAATAGCAGAAGATGGCAGGAACCAATTCCCCAGCACAGATGTTCTCCTCCATTTGCTGCCTGCTGCTGGAGCAGACAGGTGTGCCAGGTGAACCTAAGCTGTGAAGCACAATAACACTGAGGGCAGTGAGAGACATTTTGGGAGAAGTGGGTTTACTCTATGGGTAGCGCCACATGGGATAGGCTGTCACAAGTTTTGACTGCTTGGACAGTCACAGTGCCCTATCTGACTTCCATCCAACATTGGCTTTCCGTCTGTAGTCACAGCAATAGGCCCATACATCTCTGCACAGATATAGTGCCTAACATTAATACATCTGCCCATTTTATACACCAATCCTGTAACCTCCCAAAGATGACATCGTGCTGGGCTGCCATATATCAAACACTTGCATCAGCTTCTTGTTGACTTTGGCCATATGGTGTCAGAACAATGAAGCAAAAACATTTTTAACCTTGACACGCTGGGGCTTAAGATGGTGACTTAAAACATTTTTCCATATTTGGGAGTACAAAGCCTTCTCTTTAAATGTACAGTTCATTTTAATCTGTGTGCTTTAGAGTGGACAGAAACCTATGAGTGGGTAAAGGCCAAAGCTGATTAGGAGCCAGGTGAGCTTGCCCAGCACAGAAATCTTTGTTTTGATGATAGAATATGGCTGTTGCATCCCAAGACATAAATCTCTATTACTTGGCACAACGAAAATAAATCTGGGCAACATTTGAGTGACTGTGTTTGTTGATCATGCTGCATGGATCTGGGCTTTTAGCAATCTGAATATGACTGAAAAGGAATCATCCAGTCTTTTCAAAGATCTCCGGTCTCCTTCTGGGCAGGTGGCATGTGGCCAAAAGGCGTGAACAAGAATGTGGGTTAGGGAGAATGAAAATAATTGTCAAATATTTATCCAGCCTCTCGCTTTTGCCCTTAAGGCAACTGCTAATGGCGCACAGGAGGAGCTGAGAGGAGCACACCTGAGGTACATACTGCACATTAAGGGACCTGTGATAGACAATGAAGTTGTGGCTTTACACAGCACAGTGAGGAGGTCTCATTCACAGGAGAAGCAGCAGCACAGAGATATCTGAGGGAAAAGGTGCCCAGAGGTCTTATCTGCACAAACCAAATGCACACACGGTTCGGTGATGATCTGTGAACCTGGTGATGTTCGGCAGCAGAGATCTTCCCCAATAGCCCAGCTTTGCCGCAGTGGGACAGATGAGTATTCTCTTGACTGAGACCTTCCAACTGCTTTCTCTGCACACGCGAGCAGCATGTCCTGGAGAACGTCAGTGCAATCTCACAGCACATATTTTTCAAGGGCACGTACTGCGATGACACGTGTCACCCAGTGTCATCTGTGCCTAAAAAATATGGCATTCAAGAGCAAACACTTGGCAGAAACAACAGTACGGGCTCAAATTTAGACAGGAATAATTTATGCTGCGCATAAATGCTGGAAGGGGGCATGCTCCCTGGAAGGCAGGGAGGGAAATGTGTTGCTAATTTTGCTAGACAACTTCTGCCCTCCCCTCCTTTTCATTTTGTAGTTGCCAGCCTCCCTGGTTGCTCTTGAAATAGAAACATCCAATGCCTTGTTTAACTTATTCTGGGTGCCTGTGGGGAGGAGGAGTAGGAGAGGAATCCCCTCTCTACAGTGTGTTGCTCAGTCTTTTCCAGGAAGCCCTGCTGGGAATTAAATCCCAGTTTTCTACCTGCCTCTGGCTTCACAACCCCCTCCCTGCTCTCCTTTTCCTGCCCCAGCTTTGTGCTGGGTTGGGGACTTCCCTGTCATCATCCCACTGTCTCACATTACTCTCCAACCCCCCAGGGCTCGCTGCTGTCAGAGGTGTGGAACTGATGACAACCACCATGGAAAGGGGGGGCTTCTCCATGCCACACAGGCAGGGCACCCACACCAGCAGCGGGGACAGAAGCTGGAAATGGAGAAGGGGTATTTCGATGTGGTCAAGGCAGATCTCCCCTTGCATTTCAATGAGCCCGTTATTGTTACTTGCTTGTTTGCAGTTAATCTCCCCATGCAGTATTAGCCTCAAGAAGGATGGCTCAGTCATGTTGCCATGCTACTGAACACACTCAGTTAGCTGTGAGGGGGCCAGATTGTGCCTCCAAACAGTTTGAGTGCTTTGCAATCCCCATACAATGACCCGTGTAATGCTTGAGGTACTTTCTTATTTCTCCCTCCTGCAGGGGATCTCCTTTCCCCTTCATATGGATGAGAAAACAGCTTGATTTTTGCTTTTTCTAAGGGAAATATATACAGAAAGCTTGCAGGAGGATCCACGAGACATCCTTGTGGGGTGGGGTTTTTTGATATTTTCTCTGGGGAAGACACAGACAGTTGTCAGAGCTGTGGAGTCCTCAGTGGTGAAGCTCTTGCACACTCTTTCGGAGCCCAAAGTGTCAGCACATCCCTCCCCAGAGGAGACACGTGTGCAGTTGAGCACAGTGGAGGAGCTCCAGCTCATGGGACCATAAGTAGGTACATGCCCACCTCCCCTGTAGTCACATTGCAGCTGCATCTGCCCCATCCCGTTTCTTCCAGGGACAACCATGGGGACAGTTCTCTAGAGAGGATTCCCTGCTCTATGTGTGATCTGGAGGCTGCTGTCTTTTCAGGAGGGGTTGTAATGCAGCCATGATGTAATTGGGCTAAATACTGTCCAAGCCACGTCCTGTATAATTTTCTAGATCTTGTTACCCTGCCAGCTCAAAAGTTGTTCTGTCTTCTAAAATCGTCAATTACAAAGCAACGGGGAATATAATGGAGCATGGAAAATGCAAGTGAAGAAATACATACAGATGAATAAAAGAAAAAAACTTTCCTGGCAGAAATCCCCTGAACTCTGAATATAAAGGAAATTTCTCTCCTTGATTTCTCTCTCTTTTTATTGTTTAACAAGCTGCTCCTAACCTCATGTTCAGTGTCAAGCTGAGAAGTCTGGCCTGGCCTTGGGAATGTGGTCTCTTCATGCACGCTGCTCCTCTGTTTGTTTTCTCATGGTTTCATGATGAGGGCAGAGGAACAAGAGAGAAATATTAAGGTCCAGACCCAGTTGTATCCCCACTGTTTGGCTAAGGATGACCTCAGTTTTGCAAGAATGGAGCAGGATCCCTACAGTTGCAGCAATGTTTGTGCATCATGACAGACACCTGTAAAGCACTTAGATGTGTTAGACCTGAAGTGATCAACAGGTTTCCAACTACTTAAAAAACAAAGTGACCTTAGAAATTTCTATTTAGACAGGCGTGACAATGGCAGAAGCATGTGACAAGCCCATCCTAGCTCTGCTCCAGGACTGCAAACATAGTTTGGCCATCTGGTACCTGAAAGTAGGAAGTTTAAATTGGATTTTAATAATACATTGCACCATCTGATACCGTGACGACTCAAAGGAAACCCACTCTGCTTACACCTTGAAGACTGCAGCCTGCACTGAATCCCAAAGTGCGGAGGAAATCTGCTATTTCTTTTCAAAAGTGTGTCAAGTATCTTGTTATTAAGAAAAAAAAAAAAAAAAGAAGAAAAAAAGAGACAATAAAAACAAATTACTTGGATTTGTCATTTCTGCTTTACAAAAGAAGCGGCAATTAGGTGACAGGTGTGTAAATTCCCCAGCCATACTGCTGAACACAAAACACACACTCAATTGAGTCTGTTCTTGGAAATCCTTCACCTCATCTCCTAGAAGGAAATGATCACAACCCATCATTTCCTCCGGAGCTCTTCGAAGTTTTTTTTTTTTCCTCATTTGTTTCTCCAGAGAAACTGAAAGGCTTGGAGATTGAAAGCATAATGATGGCTCTTAAAAAAAAGTGGCTTTTAAAATTAGAGACTAAGGCAAGAGACAGGAGAGATGAATGATGGTAGCTGGTGAGGTTTGCCACTCCCTCCAAGCTTTGTGGTATTCCAGAAACAGCTGTAAATCATTTCCACCTCTGACCTATTCAAAGCGTCATCTCTGGGTCCCAGTGCAGCACACATGGATTGCACAGCTCCCTTTCACTCCTTCCTGGTATCACCCAGGGCTTCAAGTCCTAAATAGCTGGGGTAAATTATTAATCACATGTGCTGTTTAATTAGCTACCACATGGTTTTCACCTTCCAAACTGGAGCCAGCTTGATTTTTTTCTTCAGGATGAAAAATACATCTGGATGCAGTCATGTGGGTTTCTCTGCAGATTTTACTATGTGTTTGTTAAAAAAGGCTAAAAAATAAAACAAAAGGCCTCTGTCTATCTCTTTCCTTTGTACCTGTTAAAGCTTGAATTGCAAAGACCACAATGGTGCGTGCTATTTAGAGGAGGTTTCACCGGGACTCCCTGCAGGGGCAGGAGCAGTGACTGGGCACTACCACCTCATGTGAGCTGCAATCCCCAAACCATGTCTTGGGGTGTGATGGACCTGGTCTGAAATAGGAGCCATCAAATGTCTCTGCCTAACAGGACAGATGGAGGCAGATGGGCTGTGAACATGAACCATGTTTTCTGAGCATAGAGGGAGCTGCAGGTGACCATGCCCAGTGCAAATGTACAGCCAGACCCATCTTCACTGGTTGGCAGGTCTTGCCACTGGATATGAGCTGAGCAGTTGTGAAGTGCAGTGGTTAACTCCAGGGTTAAGACCTTCTTGTGGTGAAAACTGCCATCCAAAATGTCTGTAGCTGGGCTGGAGAGACATATTGTCCCTTGTTCCCTCCCTCTCCGGTCACCTCAACTCTACTCTGCAGTATCAGACATCGTCCAAATCTTGATCCATTTGATCTGTAATTGAACCAGACAGGCTCCCAGCTGCCGGGCTGATGTTCTTCCTGAGCAGTGAGATTCAAAAGGAAACAATTAACATTGGAGCTACTATTTGATGTTCCTTGACTGGTTGTGCATCAGCTGCACTGGGATAAGCCGTAACGTAGACAGTGCACAGGAATGGACTGAGAAGAGCAAAAATGAAGTTTCCCTTGCTGCTCTTCATGTCACCTTTCAAAGTCCTCTCAATAGCTGCCTGAGAACACTGGGTGATGGAGGATATAGGACACCTAAAATATGCCTTGTTCACAGCTTGGTTTTGATGGTTGTGTGGTGGTTTTTGTTTTGCTTTCTTTTGGGGAGGAGAAATATTTTCCTTCTTTAAGAAACTTCCTGATGGTTCTCACTCCACTCTTTTCAGCTCTTAACCTTAGCAATGATTGATATACGTATATTTAAAGTTCATGAATTGTCATTTCAATCAGCTGAGCATGAAGACTGAGATGACAGTTCTCTCTGCGATGGCTGATATGTGGAATTTGAGTCTGATTTGGCTTTTGTTTTTGTCTGACAATGAAGAGGTGAAATAACTGATTGTATATTTAAGAGGGCTCAAAGGCTACATCACTGTGACTGTGTGGTACCCTGGCTGTACACTGCCTTATTTTTGTCAGGTTATGGAAAGGGACAAAAGGGAAAACTACCTTTAGGAACAATCTAGTTGATAAAGACAGTATGATTACGATTTCTCAAAAAAAGGAGAACCAATAGTGTATTAAGTATGTAAACAAGAGTGTCTTGTGTAAAGCACGTAATGGCCTTAATTTCCCTACATCAGTGGGAATATGGGTTAGGTGTTAGGAAATGCTGTCTGCAGCAAAGGATAATGAAGCATCTGAACAGACTGCCTAGGACATGTGCAGGATCTCCATTGCTGCAGATTTTTTGAGATCATTTGAAAAGGGAATTCAGAAAAAATGTGATAAATGTGTTTAATCCTTCCATGGGCAAAAGGACCCTTCCAGCCCATTTTCCATAATTCCTTCCATTATTGCATAAAACAGAGACACTTCTGTTATCCAAGGCAAGATGGCAAGGTGATGGTGAGATACAGATCGCACCTTTAATAAGACTAATTGGTTTATCTTCAAAAAAGTATAAAAAGTTGATGCTCAGAAATCCTTCTTCAGGTTTGAAATAGAGGCAGCTTACTTCAGAGCTGGGAGACTTAAATACATCCACAAACTTAAACTTGCAGCTTTGCTGGATAGCATGAACTACAGACTCATTGATACAATTTTATGGTACATTACAATCCTCCCCAACTTTATGTTCCAGGATAGGTAATTAATTATTTGCTTCATTGGAGATTACCTATTGCTTTTCTTTCCCCTGCCAACATCTTTTCTTCTACACCAGTGTCAGCTACATTACCTTTCAGAGGTGGTCCCTCTGCTATGTATATAGCACATTGCTGCAACATACAAGCAGATCTGAAGTCAGGGAAGGACGACCCCTGCTATGTTTTTTAGGACAGCGTTCTGGTCCTTTCAAGCCCTGGGTCTGGCTTCACGACTTGATGTCTCCCAAGTGCTGTCTGCAGTCCCAGGACATACCTCTGCTCTGCAGGGGGGCAACTTCTCATCCATCTTCTTCCCCAGCTTAATGTCCTTTCTGACAGGTATCTGCCCACCTGTCCGTAGTGGAGACCTGCAGTGATGGAGAAACCACAGCTTTCTCAGTCTTCTCCAGCACTTCCTTATCTTCAGTTTTAGAAAGCCTCCCATGCCACAATGCTTAACTTTTTACTTTTACCGTTAAATAATTTTGTTTTAGACCTGGCTGCCCCTCTCTGACCTGTCTCTGCTTGGCCCACCCATCATACAGATTGTGTTTGAAACACTGTTGCCCAAACTGGGCACTGAGACCTTTGAGAGAAGATCTTCAAGCAGAGCAGAATTATCTTGTGTTTTCACATTGGGACACTTGTGTTTGTATATCCCCTACAAGACTTACCTTTTTTTACAGCAACAAGATATTACTGAGTTATGCTCAACCTGTAGCCCACTTCTCCAAAATTGCTCCTGACCTGGTAATTCCCTGGTGTGATTTTGCGAAGTTGTGTTTGCTGTTTAATGCAGAACTTCGTATTTGACTACTCAAAACTGAGTCAAACTGTTTTGCAGGGGATTTCTTAATTTATTTTATTTTTTAGTTCTTAATCTGTGCACTAATTTACATGCAGCCTCTTCCAGCTTCATGTCACTAGCAAATGTCCCTTCTTTTCCATTCCCAGGTTGTTACTGAAAATGTGGAGTGACATCAGACTTGGGACAGACCACAGCCTGAATGTCCTTTCAGTCTTATTGTGAGGTGAGACTAGGGCACCAAGAACTACTCTCTGTGATTTTCCAGCCACTCTTGTAACCACCTCATATAATTTAATCTGGACCATACTTTTTCAACTTTGAAAAGTCAAGATATGTGACATTTACTAATTCTTCCACTATCTTGTTATGAAAACAAATTTAAATTGGCCTGACATAACCCAATACAATTAGGTCAGTTTGATGCATGCTGGCTGTTAAGAAACTCCTTGTTTTCTCCCAAACACTTACAAAATTGTTTGTGATTTGTTCCAGGAGAATTCATGGAAGTGAAGTTGAGCAACGTGAGCTACTGGAGTTAATCCTGAAGTCCATGGAACCGACACAACCCCTGCCAGGAGTACCATGTGCTTTAGGTCAGCATCAAAATAAGGGGATCTTTGATATTTAATTAAATCAATTATCTTTCCTATCCATGTGGAAATGTGCCATTAAGTATTTTGCAGGTAGAATAGGAGTGTTCAGTGGGAAACTGCTGGAGCAGCTCTGGAAGCTGGTGGAAAGCTGAACTCGCCTCCTCCTTTGCTCAGGCAAAACCAACCCTCAGTTTACTTGCTGGGGGACTTCTCAGGGTCACTTGCAGGAGGGGGATGCCAGGCTTCTTGGAAGTGCTGCAGGGGTTAGCCAGCAACTGAAGCTTTTGGTTTGGTCTAGTCAGGGTTGGGCTCCTAGTGCCACAGTTCTGTGTTCAGGCTCAGACCTTCACTCCCCTACCTTGGACACAGTTGTTGTGTTTCCAAGGGACTGCAGTTGTTCATCAAGAAGGAGAGCAGATCTGGGTCTTGAGACTGAAAGAAAACCCTAAATGTCTGACTAAGTATTGTAAATGCGGGATCCATGCACGTTTTTGGGTGTGTGGGCAAGGAGGAATCTTGTGGCTGCCTCCAGCACAGATGTGATGTGTGGAGGGGCTCTTAATCCCAGTGGTTTGGTCTGGAAAAAAAAAGAGTCCTCCCACAGGTACTGCTTTCACTGATCTTTTTACTGATCTGGGCTTCAGGTCCTAATAGCAACTAATCTCGATGAGTAAATTGCCCCTCACCTCTGATGTGCATATTTTGCTCCTTTTACAGTGCTCACAACCACCCAGTGTTTCTGCTTTTCATTCCCGATGTTTTCCCACACCAAGGCTGTGCTTTCTGAGGGTTTTTTTAAATTTCGTTCTATGACACAATGTGTTCATTGCTGTACATTTCCCTCTGAAGATCCCTGCAACAATACCATGAAAGGATCTGTGCAACTCAGCCATCACAGGTGCGTTCAGCTGCTGCTGAAATTACGTAAGGCATCTAAAAATAAGCAAAACCTCCAAGTTTTCAGGGTGAATCCAGTTTCTTGGGATCTACTGCAGCCAGGAAAGAGGAGGGGGCTGGCTGGAGCTGAACCCCCACCCCATACCCCTGCCTTGCACTCAACTCTACCCTTTCCCATGCAAATGGAACTGACTCCTGAAATGGAAACCCTGTGGCTGGGCTGGTGTTTTTCAGAGGAAGGTCTGGTTTTTGCTGTGCCAAACACTGGGTTTTGACAAGCCAGGCAACATCCTCTTGGTCTGTTTGCATCTGCGTAAGGCTTCTGGTTAAAGTCTGGGGGAAGTGTAGAGATCACGCCTTAACTATGAAAACAGTTCTGTTCTCATGTCATAGGTTCCAGCACATCAGCACGTAGGAGCGCTCGTTTCCTTTGAGCAGCACTGGTTTGTATCAAAAAAGAAAAAAGGAAAAAAAAAATTAAAAAAGCAAGCAAGACACAGTTTTGCTCCTGTTGTTGCTTAAGCCGCTCAGTCTGATGTCAAGAAGAGGATAGAGGGGGGCGCTGAATTTCCAGACACCCTTTCTGGGTAATTACCCTTCCTCTTCTCACATCCTCAAGGAAAGGCTGATTTTTATAACCACTGCATTTAAGGGTTTTCTTACTCTATTTTTTTTTTTTTTTAACTGTGGCAAATATTTTAGATCAGGCATATGCAAAAGGCTATGGAATATGACTGTATTCAGCCAAAAGTGATTATTCTTATGGGATAATTCGACTAATGAAAGTTTAATTGTATTTCAGGGAACCGTATGCCATTGTGGCGCATTATTTTTGTACCTCACGGCTTGTGCTATTAAAAGATTGCAGCTGATACAGAGTGATATGGGAGGATGCCAACTGGATTCAGAGAATTTAATCAGATTACTTTGGCTTTGAAATCTCTTTGTTGGTTAGTTACAAAATTTCCTATTAATTTTAGGGCATTTCTCCTCAGTTTTGAGGGCTCTAATAGCATTAACTTGAAACCTCAGGAACGATCTGGGGAGGAAGAGATATTCCATGTTATTCTGTTTTCCTCTAGTCATATTTTTCTGAAGTTTCAGCTTGCGTAACTTTGGGATGGGTGTTGAGTACCTTTTGAAAGCATGCAAGAGCAGATTGTTTTAAAGGTTGCTGTCCACATATCCGAATCATCTGCCTTCACAGACTCAAAAGGCTTGTCTCCATTTTAATTTGTAGCCCTTTGTACAGCTTTTAAATTTTGAAGTTTCTTGTTTGAATAAAAAGCATGCAGGTGCAAAAGGCTTAAAAATATCAGTTACAAATTCAGTCTTTCCCCCCACACTGATACACCGGGGTGGAAGAAAACAGCTACTGGGTGGATAACAATTATGTGGAAGAAAAAAGCATCTACTAATGCTGGGTACCACAAGCAGAAAGAGGAATAAATGACTGGTGCTTAGGAGAAGTCCAACTGAGTTCACATTGCTGGAAAAAAATGCTCATCAGAAAGGACATCAGATAACAGGGTACTTTGCCTAGTGAGGTAATTACGATTCAAATAGTAGATGTATTCAAGGCAACATAAGATGAATTCTCCAAAAATATGGTGTAGGCTGCGTGGCGGTGCCAGGGGAAGATGAGGGCCTGGTGTTTGTTCACCCGCTCTCCTTCCCCACTACTTCTCCATCGCCCTCAGACTTCTCTGTTGGTCAGGGGACACAGGCAGGAGGGGGCAGTGGGTCCCACTGCATTTCACAGAAAGAAGCCAGGGCCAAGGTAATCACCTAATAAAAACAAAATTAACAAAGTTTTGGACACTGAACAAAGGGATGCATCCAATAAGGATGGCCAGGGCCAGATTCCCAAAGTGTGAGCTTTGTCTGAGCCTGTTTGGAGGGTGTTCGTCTCTTCTCCCAAGCAGCAAGTGATAGGACAAGAGGAAAAGTCACCAAGCTGTGGTAGTGGTGGCTTAGATGGGATATTAGGGTTTTTTTTTCCTGGAAAGCATTGCCAGGCACTGGAACAGGCTGCCCAGGGAAGTGATTGAGTCACCATCCCTGAGGTGTCTAAAACATGCATAGATGAGGTTCTTAGGGACATGGTTTAGTGACAGAGTTCAGTTAATGGTTGGACTTGATGATCTTGAGGATCTCTTCCAACCAAAATGATTCTACCATTCTATGTCTGCTTGTTTCTTATCAAGTAGGGGTGTATCTGGTGCCTGAGACAGTGCCAGTCCAGGCTGGGATTTTTTTTCAGCTTCTCATTACAGAGAAATAGGAACTTCTGGTTATGTTTAAAGAGCAAGGGTGGGAAGAAAATCCCACTGACAGCATATGCCTTATGACAGCACTAGCACATTCATTGTGAAAGTGATGGGCAGCTAATTAAATCAATGCAGGAAAGAACCCAAACTGGGGGGGCTTTTTGTTCGTTTGGTTTTGTTTGCGTGTTTGTTTGTGTTTTTTTTTTTTCCCCTTCTCAAAAGCTCTGGCCTGAGAAGGGGCTGCAGAAACAATCACAGCCTGTGAAATCAGGACAGTATTAAAAAAAAAAACACAAAAAAACAGAGGGGCAGGGGGGAGGAGGATATATAATTAGTGCCAGCTGGATGTGAAATCACTCTGGCATTTCAAAATAATAAAAATATTTTTTGGCCATTCATTTGGTCTGGCATGTAACGTCAACACTGCTGCCACATCAGCATTCAGAGTTAGAGTGCTGGAAAGGAGACACCAGCAGAGACCAAATGGCTGCTCAGCCTCCCGGAACAGGACATTGTTGTGGGATCACAGAATCACAGGATGTCAGGGATTGGAAGGGACCTCGAAAGATCATCCAGTCCAATCCTTCTGCTGGAACAGGAACACCCAGATGAGGTTACACAGGAAGGTGTCCAGGCGGGTTTTGAATGTCTCCAGAGAAGGAGACTCCACAACCTCCCTGGGCAGCCTGTTCCAGTGCTCTGGCACCCTCACTGTGACGGTTTCTTCTCATACTTAAGTGGAACCTCTTGTGTTCCACTTTGTACCCATTGCCCCTTGTCCTATCATTGGTTGCCACCAAGAAGAGCCTGGCTCCATCCTCGTGACACTCACCCTTCACATATTTATAAACATTAATAAGGTCACCCTTCAGTCTTCTCCAAGCTAAAGAGACCCAGCTCCCTCAGCCTGATGATGCTGCAGCTACAGCATCACTGGGAAGGATGCTCCAAGCAACAAGTACGCAAGCAGGAGCACTTCCTGGATCCAATAGATGGAGATCGCCAGGAAAAAAAAAAAAGCAATTTGCTGGACCAACTCCTGAAAAAGAGAGGAGTAGCTGTAGCTGAGATAAAACGGGCTGATGGCAATGGCACAGCTTTTCCTATGTAAAATTTTGCATTATTTGACTTGGTCATTGCTCGATCTAACCTTTATTTTGAGGTAGGCATTTTAAGTTTGACCTTCCCATACACACAAGATGAGAAAAATATTTCCAAAATGTATGGCACAGCCTTGGATGATCTGAGCATCCCAATTTGCAATAGGAGGAGTGAATTTCTTCAGTCTTCTTTAGCCTGACTCTTGTTTACAGCCACCTCTCTCTTTCAGAGTTATGCTACCCCGGGTGAGTGCTGTCAATGCAAGGAGGAAAAGCAGCTTTCACTTCTCTGTGCTTTGGACACACACACCTGTCCCCTTTTCTTCACCCAAAGCTGAGAGCTGTGGGGATGAAAAGCCATTTTAATGAATAAGACACCTTGTTGAACAAGCAAACGCCAGACAGGGAAGTGTTGAACTGGGAGATGTATTTCCTATTTTATTCTAACGCCTGCTCCGGGGCTGATCTGTGACTAAGACAAGACAGAGATGCTGGAGAGCCAGAAAAGCACATCAGGTGGAGCACAGCAGCATGGAGGTGGCTCCTGTGCATCGATGGGTGTCACAGAGATGTTTGTGAGGAGGTGGCACCTCCCCAGCCAGGGAAGTGCCATGTGCTCAGCCACTGGGACATCCCCCCCATCCCCAATCCGGGTTTGACACTGCTCTTCCTGAAGCAAGACACACCAAAGGCAGGGTTTCACTGGACGGACTTCACAAGGGAAAGCTCCAGACCTACTTGGACAAGTGACAGAGGGACACTGGGGTAGGAGCAGAGACCAAAGAAAAACTGGGAGAAGCGAAGGGGTCTCCATGGGTTGACATACAGAGGAAGCTGCTGTAAATCAAGCTGAGTTAGACCCAACAAGGACAGCAAGCAGCAAAGTCCTTTCTGAGGCATAAACAGAAAGCAGACAAGAGGTAAGTAAGGAAGTAGTAAGGGAAGAGGCAAGTGCAAGAGATATTCAGATAGTGAATCAGGCTAAAAAACCACCATAATTCAGTTTTTTTATAAACAGATGTTAAATATTTTGGGTAAAACCAAGAACGCTGTCAGGAATTAGGGCATGAAAGTTCAAGGGACCACACCACAGGTGAAAAACAAAGCAGTGTGGTCAGTGCTTACCTTACCTTATACACCTATATATATATGCCTTACCTTACCTTACCGCATAGACAAGATCACCTCAATCATCTCCATCTGAGGACCCTAAAGAGTCATTCATCAAACAACAGGGAATTGTTAATCCAACAGTAACTACTTTTTCTGTAAAGTACTCAGTCAGAGGTGCTAACCCAGATTTAGAAAACAGGAAATTATTCCTAGCCTGTTGACCACTGTAGTCTTGATATTAGAAAAGACCTAGAACAAAATTTGAAGGACAAATGAAAAATAAAAGAGTATTCAGGAGAAAAAAAAAACAACAAACACCTGTTAAATTTAGACTGAGTTTAGCAAGGGTAGCTCAAGGCAGCCTCATCTGATAGACAACTGAAAGACTGGCAGATGACTGATAGAAAATTGATTTTCTAGGCATGTAATATAGCTGAATTTCAACAGATTATTTTGATATAGAGATACCTGGAAAATTTTCAGAAAAGCTAACGAAAATGGACATTAGTGTAAGAATGACGGGTTGGGTAAAGGTTTGACTCACAGTGAGAAACAGCTTTTGTACTTTAGGGGAGCATCAAGTCAGACGGAACTTGCCAGTAGCATTCCTTACAGACAGGTCTTAGCTTTGGTTTTCTTAAATACTTGCATGACTGGTTTTGGCACAGACAAATGGGAGTGTACTTATGAACCCTGCTTTAATGTGCTGTCATTACGGAGTAGCATATGGGCAGGTTTTGAAAGGAACTGATTAAGTTTGAGGAGCGGGGTAAAATGTGTGAGATGAGATGGGGTAACACAGAACAGCAAAGTGATGCACAAAGGAAATTTTGTACTATGCTCTGGGAAATTTGTCTGTTGAAAGTCATCTGGCCTGGAGAGAACTGAGCACCGGACTCAACTATGGGTGACTGAAGAACAAATGTGAGGTGACTATGAAAAATTAAAACCAGCCCAAATAGGTATGAAAGCTAGTGTGGAGGAAGGATATACTGAGCTCTAACGAAGATGCTGGCAAGCTCTGACTTACTCAACTCCAATTATTCACTTTTAAGAGAGAGAAATTTTACTGAAATCAAATCAGATAAGGATATAAAACTGAGCTAAGGGAAAAAAATATCTAATTGCTAAAAGGTGAATAAAAAGCTTTGGCTTGCTTTCCTTAGTGAAAATGAAGCTGAGAGTTGGTTGATGTCTATCAAAATAACGCAGGTAACCCAAAAGGAAGGACACAAACTATTTAAGCCGGGGAGATGATTGGCACAAAAGTAAATGGGTCTGGACTGTTTGCTGTTACCTAAGGCTGGAAACTAGAGGATGTCTCCTCTGGCTTGAAAGCAGTAAGGTGCTGGGACAGCCTTCAAATAGAGGCAAGTGCCCAGCTGGCATGAAGACGGAGTCTCAGGAGGGTGAGAAAGAGCTGCAAGCATGGGGGCAAGACTTGAGGTTGTATGAATTTAATTATCATCCTGTCTTCTTCTGTTTGAGTAGCCAGTAATCACTTGATGAGCCTCACAGTGGACTCTGTTTGCTCTGCACTGTATCAATGTTTATCTCATTTGCAGCAGAGAAAGCAAACCCGGGAAATAGGAATTTCACTCCGAGGAGAAACGCGACAGTGCCCTAGCTTGCGAGCTGTGAAGGGCAGATCTGCCTCCAGGTTTCAGCAGACTATTCTTCAGCCATCTTTCATTCATCGTCGGGAATGAGAGCTAATTAACTCCTAGCCTGTTTCATAACGGAGAGACTAGCCTCTCTAAGAGGTAAGACACTTCCTTTCTTTGCTTGAAACATCATGAACTTTCAAACTTGGCAAGGCTCTTTTGAGTTCAATCTAATAGTAAACCCAAACTTCCCATCGCACAAAAGCAATGAGCCTGAACTTGCCTGAACTTGCCTCAGGGAGCTGAGATCCAAAGCTCTGTCATTCGCTCAAAAGCCATTCTCCTCTTTGCAAGGGCAGGATGTTGTTGTAACAGAGCATCCTTGCTGTTTGCTCAGCCTCCCTTCCTCGTGATGAAATCCCTGTATAGCGACTCTGGAGGTCCTCCTTCAGCTCCATTTTTGGGCATACAATGTGCTGCCCAACTAATCCCCACTCTTTTCTATGAGTGATTTATGGAGACTCGAAGGACATTGAGACTCAGCACATTCTCTGTTTTCCAAACGTTGGTGCAACGAGAGCGGTACTTTTTCTGCCAGTGGGAACCTGAAAGACCTGATGGGCTTTCCTGGCAGGACTCGATGTCAATGAAAGGGGCGCCAAGCTGCCTGTGGAGCAAGAGGAAGTACCAATGTGTGTTTGCTTTGACTTCCACTGGGAACCACGGAAAATATATTTTGACTTGATTTTACAGTTCAGTTTCTCGTTAGCACAATAAGAGCGCTCAGCCAGTGATCAGAAATGCTCTTGCTTAATTTGCATCGGTTCCCATTCAGTTATTACGCACAACTGACATTATAAGAACAAAAAAACCAACCACCACATTGAAGAGTGAAATGCTTTTTTTCTCATATCTTTTTCCTTGCAATACCAGTTCTTTTTTAAAGAGAATGGTTTTATGTCATCATGAAGTGTTTATTCTGGGAGGGAGGAGGGGAGTCTGTGATGTTTACTCTAGGTATCTAAATTTAAATGACTAAGTTAAGCACATAAACTCTCTAGCATGCCTGTAAAAACCTATGGAGAGGGAAGGGCTCCTCTAGTCAGCAGTTCAAGGGCTCTTGCTTAAATGAGCAATATTTTATTACCATGTCATGCAATAAAACAGGTGTTTAGGGTTATATTTTCTTTTACATTCTTGCTGCTCTTATGCTCCAGGATGATGAGAAAAGCACAAAAAGTTTTCTGTATATCTAGGTTTGCTACCCAGCATCTTCCTGTATTTCATTAAACAGATCACAAAATTACTAGAGCACAAGGGAATGAACTTCCTTCCCCTTGTATAAATACAAACAACCCACTCTAATGTTGAGTTCAAAGCTCAGCAATTTTACCTATGCAAGAGTGGAGATTGCTGGTGGAAACATATCCCTTATATTTGGAGTTGGAAAGTGAATTTGGACTCATACAGGCCTGATCCAAATATCATGGAAGTTGGGAAGCCTGCAATTTAGGAACTGTTACACTATCCTATTCCCAAATCTGTTTTGCCCATCATCTTATTTGCGATGGGGACCACCAGAAGATGCTTTTGGTGAGTGCTGAAATGGGTTTGAAATAGGCAGGCCGTGACATTTGGTCACATCCTAATCCTCCACGAACAGAAGCTGGCTGAAGTCAGGTCTGGCGTATGGATGTTAGTTTCCCTTCTACATCTTATCTTAGCATTAAATATTAAATACAGGTTTTCTTGTTGCCCACATAACAGGGAAAAGGTGCAGCTACAATGTATTAACCTTTAGAGAAGCAGTTTTCTTGTAAGAAAATCAAAGGGAAAATGTTTAAATGAAATTACTGTGAGTACTCAGAGAGCAGGTGAGCACTGTCAAACTGGAAAGATTTATTGAGCTGAATCCCTAGGGGTATGGCCTGGGTTCAGGACTATTCAGTATTTTCATCAATAATTTGGATGAAGGAGTAGAGAGTCCCTTTGTTAAAGTTTTAGCCAACAGCAAGAGACACTAGGGAGGAGAAGATTAGCGCTCAGGAGATTTCAGTAATTAGAGGGATGGTCTGGAAATAAACAGAATGTGACTTTGTGAAGACAAGTGCAAATCTGCACCTACATTGAAATAATCAGCTCCGCAGGCACACGGTGGGAGAGAGCAGCCAGGTAGCAGCTCTGCCACGAGGGAGCTGGAGGTTTTGAGGGAGCAATGACTCAGCCGTGGAAGGAAGGAACATCAGGCTGCGTTCGACAGATGAGGATGTCGCCTGTGAGACACAGAGGGATAATCCCTTCGGCGGGATCAGTGAGATTGGTTTCTGGCATCATACCTCAGGAAAGATGTGGCCACAGCCCCAAGGAGAGAAAGGCATCAGGGAGGAAGCCTACAAAACATCTACGGAGCTGTGCCAACGAGGAGAGAGGCAAAGCATTTGTATTTAGCCTGGGGAAGGCAAGGCTGAATGGAGACAGGATAACAATCTTCAAGCACAGTTAGTCTGCAAAAAGAGGAAGGTGGTGAACTATTCTGTGTTCAGAAATTATCCTTTGTGGTTTAACCACGATTTTCTGTGGTTAGACAAAAAAAAAAAAAAAAAGAAAGAGAGAGGGAGAGAGAAATGGAGATGGCAGATAACCTGACTTTACTGCTTTACTTATGAAGTGCCTTGGGGCATAAAGCACATGATCAAACATAGTCGAGTTACTGCAGCTTAATGAGTTATTGCCTGTTGGCTGAACCATAGTAATTAACCATGTGTATGCCCTTAGCCTGCCTCCCTTGCCAGATTAAAAGGGCTCCCTTAAATTCTTGTGTTTTACTCTGCGGATGAGGCAGGCTGAAAGCTTGTGTAAGATCAGTGATTACAGCTCAGCTGATGGAGGGTGACTTCTCAGGGATGGAAACTTGTTCTTAGCACTCAATGGTAACATGGGCATTGTTATATCTGGAAGTAATAAAAGGGATTTGACAAGGGAAGAGGGGCAGAAAAGAGACCTAAGTATATTTTAATTCACAGGCTTATGTCACACCGAGTTTTATAGAAGATCTCAGTAGTTTTTGTCTGGGAAGGCTTCTAACACAGTAATTTAAAAAACGTAATATTAAGAACACTACAGAGCACTGCACACATTTCTCTCACGACTGCACACATACTTGCTTTCAGTCTCTCTGCTGTAGTTTCTCCTTTCAATGAGAATTTTCAATGAGAGTTTTCCTTCTTCCTTTTACTGTGACAGGTAGGAGTTGTTGGAGTGGAGCTTTCCTGGTGTGCTGGTACATGTGGAGTATACAGTGTTCCTTCCTTCCTTCCTTCCTTCCTTCCTTCCTTCCTTCCTTCCTTCCTTCCTTCCTTCCTTCCTTCCTTCCTTCCTTCCTTCCTTCCTTCCTTCCTTCCTTCCTTCCTTCCTTCCTTCCTTCCTTCCTTCCTTCCTTCCTTCCTTCCTTCCTTCCTTCCTTCCTTCCTTCCTTCCTTCCTTCCTTCCTTCCTTCCCCTTGCCATTGTTTTTCCACTGTTATAATCAGTTTGAAGTACATTGCTGAGGATGAACCTTTGGATGTCACAATCTTAGAGAAGATTTTTGTTTACAGTCATATTTCTGTCCAGGTGTTGTATGTTGTCCCTTTTGAAGCAGCTTATTCTTTTGCTAATAAGTATATCATTCGGAGAGGCAGCAAACTTGGCAAATTTGCTCAGCAGACAAACTTGGGAAGTGCTATGTGAAATGAAAACAGAGACTTTGACTTTGTTAGTTTATTGCTGTTTTATAGAACCACATAAATTAGCCTGGTGAGGACCTCAGGAAGTTATCTTGTTCCTTTCTGTGCTCAGAGCAGGATCAGGTTTATCACTGTCTTTTCTGACTGCTCTTTGTCTAACCTGTTTTTGAAGCAAACCCCCTGGACAACCTTTCCCTGTACTTTCCTATCTTCAGCCACTCCATCTGATCCAAAACAACATAGCTGATGACAAGTTACACACAGTTCAGCCTAAATCAGCCAAACTACATTCATTTGCTGCTGCGATCCTTCCGATTTTTGGTAGGAAACAGAAATGCTAGAAATCTTCACAGAGATTATTTGATAACATAAAAGTTTTGTAATCTAATTTAGTCTAAAGTTGATTGATTGTTTTCCCTTCAGGACATAGATTTTTGCATTGGGAGAGAAATTACAACATACTATGAGCTATAATGCTATAGTAGTAATATATACACTTCATCTCTTAACTGCCTGCAATATGGAAACAAGTTTTCATAGCTGTGTCTTGTATATGTGGAAGGAGGTGCTATTACCTACTATTTGGTGTTAGGCTTCCTGGCTTTCACAGATACATGCTCTAGACTGAGGATTTGTGATTTAGTTGGAGCTGAAATTTAGTCTGGGTCTGGAGAGTCTGTCCACTGCAGCACAGAAATAATTGACATCTGCATTAAGTTAATATCCAGATGTGGATCTACAGTGGGGGAAGTCTGTGGCTGATTGGAGCTAGGGTTTGTCTTATCTCTAGTTTTATGGCGAAGAAATTTTATCTTAAAACAGTGTCCTTCCAGTACTGCTAACCCCCTCTGGTATTACCCAGGAAATATCAAATAACAACTGCTCCGCTGAGACCCAAAGTGAAACCATCATACAAGAAGAACGTGAGAACTGCTGAACAGACTGTATTTCCAGTTATCTGAGAACTGTACATCTACAAGTAGCTGAGAATTGTGATGCTAGTATGATTCTGTCATGTCCTTCAGCAGATACATTTTGTATAGACAGACCCTAGTACACACAGATTAAAGAACCAACAAACCGTTTTCTCCCCCTGCATGCAGAAGGAACTGTATGCAGCTTGAAAGTGAGGGGCGATGCTGGAAAAATGATGATCGAACTAGGAGGTTCTCTTAAAACAGATGAAAGAAAGCCTATTTCTTTTACAATGAGCAGCAAACTTCTGGGATTTATTCCTGCAGAAGGTTGTGGGTACAGGTACTACCAACTAATTCAAGTAGTGGTTGGATAAATTCATGGACAACAGGTTCATAAAGAGATACTTGGGGAAGAAGCAGGGTTGTACTCACTAAACTCCCTAGGCAGCATGTCCTATCATCATTAACAGTGATAGCACATGGGGTGAGGTGGGCTTTCAGGGTCTTGCCCCAGTAGCACAAATCTGATCTTTTTATGAACTGCATCTCCTCCTCATCCCATCTGCCAAGCCCGTGGCTCCAGAACCAAACCTACTTGTCACAGGGCTAAAAAGCTTCTTTGCTGGGCTTGCAGTAATCTACAAAACTGGAGGTGGCCCATGGAGAAATGGATAATTGGAGTCATTAGCATAAGGCATACTAGATCTGGATCTGGGTTAAGGGTGCTTAGACCTATCAGTATCATTGTCCAAAAGTTCCTATTCGCTGCTGTAGAAAAGAAGAGGAGGGACAGACTGTCAGACACACAGTTTGTCTATTTTTGTGTTCACTATGTTTGGCGAGAGCTGGAAATGTCGTGTATTTTCCAGAGCTCACACTATCAAATAATTCTCAGCAGTGTCACAAATAACGTTGTTTCAGGTCTGTCAGGGATTTATGGGCTAGAGCCAAAGACCCTTGAAATCGATATCAATAATTCCGCTGCTGAAGCTGAAGGCAAAGCTCCAACAGCTGTCAGGGGCTGTGTTTTTTTATACCCCCTCTAGCCGCAAGGAGGCAAGACCATCATAATTAGCTGCTAATTGAGAAGCCTGCATCTGAAAAGCACAATTTCAGAGAACAAAGAGCCAGAGAGGCTCATTTCCAGGGCTAATTAGAATTAATTCATAGCTATAAGTAGAAGGGCTCCCATAGTTCTGGGACTCTCTCTTGCCCTCTCCTGAAATTCTAGTCTAAACATATGTACGACAATCACAGAAGGCTCAGCGTGACTTGTGCGGCTCTTGTGCAATACAGAAATAGCACCGCTTGTTAAAAATTCTCCTGGTTTTCTCTTTTTTTTTCTGTTTTGCAGCCCTGGGCTATGTCTCCCTTTTGCTGCATCTCGTACCTGCGCTTGGGTATGAAACCTTCTGCCTTCACTGCCCCTGGGGGTTGTCATGGTGTTTGTCTGCATGGAGACTCCCATGCCACAGTCCTCACCCAGGCCTGCTGCAAGTGCCCAAGTGGCTCTGTTGCCTGCCCTTCCTCCCTTTAGTGATCTGTGTGCTAACAAGCAAAGTGACAACCCCCACACTTTTTCTATTAGTGCAGGAACAGAGCTTTTAGGAAGAAAAGAAAAAAAAAAGCTCTGCAAAACCAGGCTGCGCTGTCTGTTGCACCCTCTTGAAGATGGCTCAGGCAGGACTAACTTCAAGCACCTCCGTGAGCTGCTGGAGGCCATTTGTTTTTCCCCCAAGAGGTCCACAGGAGCTGTTTTCCTACCTGAACTGGAGCCCCACCAGAGTCTCTGGTAGCTCTTCAGGTGGTGAGGACAGAGGCTGCAGCTTCTATTCTTCCTGTGGTTTCTTAGAATCCTTCAAGAGCTGATTTTATTCTTTAAGGCCTACAGTTAAAAAAAAAAATAAAATCCTGTAAACATCTCTCAAGTCACAGAATCACAGAATCACAGAATGTCAGGGATTGGAAGGGACCTCGAAAGATCATCCAGTCCAATCCCCCTGCTGGAGCAGGAACACCCAGATGAGGTTACACAGGAAGGCGTCCAGGTGGGTTTTGAATGCCTCCAGAGTAGGACACTCCACAACCTCCCTGGGCAGCCTGTTCCAGTGTCTGTCACCCTCACTGAGAAGAAGTTTCTTCTCAAATTTAAGTGGAACCCTTTGTGTTCCAGTTTGTACCCATTACCCTACAATATTCATGTCTTACTTGAGATCACCATGTCTCTTTTGTTCGTGTTTAGGCTACCACTTGCCAGTCCCAGCACCTCTCATAACTTGAGGATTGAGTCAATGCAAGGGCACTCCAGTGAGAAAACGAACCATATCGTTCTCTTATGACAGCCAAAATTTTCAAAACGCCTCAATTTGTGTTGCTTCCACTTTTAGCTGTCCAATAGAACGTGCTTTTAAAATGAGCTTAATTTTTTTTCAGAGGGTGTTAAACAACTATCTCTGGAAGACTGCAATTACTTCAATTTGCATCAAGCTAGAGACCAGAAAAAGTGCAAGGTGATAATTGATCTGGAAAAATGCAAGATAACACATTCTCATTAGTGATGATCTTGTTATAGAGGAAGTGGCTTGCTGAATTCTGTTGTGCTGGCCTTCCTGTGTAAGGATGTCTAACAAACCTCAGAAACTTCACAGTTTAACTGTGGGTGTTGGAAGCTGATGCTCCTGAAGCAGACAAGTGGCTTAAATTGCAGGAAAGGAGTGTGTACTGCTCAGTAGCTGTGAGGTGCCTCAATTATGGCTCCAAATATAGATTAACTTCTGTAGCTTTCGTTATCCAAAACTGAAAATCTGGAGTGTGATACCTCTGCAAGTGTGTGCTGGGGCATATGTGAACAACATGTTGCTGAGTGCCTTGAGTACCTTTTAGATTTCCTGTTAAAGGAAACTGATTTTCTGAAAAAAGATTTTCCAAAGGATTTTCTGCCCACAGGTGGCCATCTGGGTTAGCAAATTGCAAGAATAATCTTTCAATTCTTTTCTACGTGGCTTAAGCAAATCCTCCTTTCTGTGCAGTGTATCTTGTACATTATTACACAATTCCCTTAGGTTCATTTTGGTGAGCGACAGCATCTACTGCTGTCACGAGACCAACCTGCCTTACCTTGGCTTTGCAGCCCATTGTGGAGAGGGGATCCAGCTGCCACAGTCTGTGCAAGCGTTAAGGCTTCAGCTGGAACCAAACCCCACCATAAGCACTCTGCTCACCTTCCACTGCCTCCAGGGCCCCAAGTCCTGGGGACATGAGCCAGCAATGTCCTCTTGCAGTCCAGAAGGCAAACCATATCCTGGGCTGCATCAAAAGCAGCATGGCCAGTAGGTCGAGGGGGGTGATTCTGCCCCTCTACTCCGCTCTGGTGAGACCCCACCTGGAGTCCTCAGTACAGGAAAGGCATGAACTTATTGGAGAGGGCCCAGAGCAGGCCACTAAGATGATCAGAGGGCTGGAACACCTCTCCTGTGAGGACAGACTGAGAACTGTGGTTGTTCAGTCTGGAGAAGGCTCTGGGGAGACCTTATTGTGGCCTTTTGCACTTAAAAGGGGCTTATAAGAAAGATGGGGACAGACTTTTTAGAAGGGCCTGTAGTGATAGGACAAGGGGTAATGGTTTTATACTAAAGGAGGGGAGATTAAGGCTAGACATGAGGAAGACATTTTTTACACTGAGGGTGGTGAAACACTGGAACAGGTTGTCAAAGGAGGTGATAGATGCCTCATCCCTGGACACATTCAAGGCGAGGCTTGATGGGGCTTTAAGCAACCTGACCTAGTTGAAGATGTCCCTCCTCATTGCCAGGGATTGAACTAGATGACCTTTGAAGGTCCCTTCCAAACCAAACAGCATAGCAGCTTCAGCCTGAGAGGTGGGACTTAACATTTCCATCTGACCCAGATGACCACACCTGCTTCCTCAAACTTCCCCATTGCACAGTTTTGCCACTGAAGGTTTACAGATAGCTTGAGTCTTCAGGTGCTGCATGCTAGGTAAAAGCAACTTGGCAGGCAGAGCTGGTTGTAGAGGGTTGCCCGACACAGTAATGCTCCTCAGTTATAAGGCAAAATAACAGCCTCACCTTCCCTTTCATACAGCCATTGCTCCTGCCCTGCCACCCCACACTGGTGCGGGCAGCCTGCAACCCGCTGCTTCTGACCTGGCTTGTGCTGCTACAAACCCACATGCTTCTCACCACAAGAGCCTCCAATTACTTTCTGAGAGGTTTCCATCAATTTCCTTTGCCTAACATCTGGATTCCCTGTGCAATCTTCAGTAACTTTACACTGCCTCGGTCCTGCAGGCAAATGGTGGTGCAATGGTTTGACAAAGTCCCACGCAGTTCAGTCTGGCTGAACACCATCATTTCCTTCCCCTTTACACATTGGATTCCTGCTGCATTGCCTGCTGTCCTACCTTCAGCTGCTGCTTGAAACACTGAGAAGTCACAGTGGGACTTGTCATTTTCCACTGGGGCCCAGTGGCTCATGTTTGCTGGATTTGTTTGCATCTGCAGTGGCTCGTGTTTCTTACATTAGGTCAGCAAAGCTCGATAAGGTTGTAGAGAAGTCTAATTTTAAAAACTTTAAAGCTCTTTTTATTTAACATCTCACTGACCTAGCCTGTAGTAGGGCAACCAGATGATAATAGAGCCAACTGCTTGTTGGGCACTGTTCTCCCCTTGACCTTAGGTCTCTTCCTCATGAAGGCATGAAGCATGATATCAAATGAAAACTCTTTCCTTGGATTGTAAAAATCTCTTTAACACCTTCTTTTCCTCTGCACTTTATGCAAAAATTAACTGACTGACTGAGATTAGGAGTGGAACCAGAGATAGTGAAATACCATTACAATGGTGCTGGGACTGCTTTGTACCTAAGTGATACCATATGTTGGCCTGCTTCTGGCAGTGTTTATTGTGTGACTACATCGGCTCAGTAGGGATCTGTCTGGAAAAACAGTCAGGATGAAAATGGATAGCTGAAGAGAGCTGCTCTGAGCAAGTGCTGAAAGAGCTGCTAAGGGGCAATGCCAGAACCACCGTCTTTGATGACTCTGTTTCCAAACCAGGCAACCTGCAGAATTGGTTATGACCAAGAAAGGAAGAAGACTGTTCCAAAATGCACTCAGGAGACGTCTTTGCTCCTCATTACTCAGTCTGTATGCAACGATGATCATCAACCCTGGAGATGGCACCCAGCCAGAATACCCAAATACTGCTTAGCATGACACTGTATGGCAGGAGACTGCAACCTGTAACAGGATAGAAACTGAAAGCTGGCAAGTGGCTTCAAGCTTCATATCTAACCCTCATCTGTCATATCAAGAAGTGTCCATAGATTTCAATGCTTGCATGATCCTGCTTTCTGTAGTACAGTCAGTCAAACTCTCTACACTCAGTCTGAAAACCAAAGGTGGCAATGACACAGTTCTCATTGCTAGCTTCAGATGTAGGCTTAACAACCAGCTTTGGACTGTTGTGAAGTAGAATAAATCCCAAGAAGTCCGTATAGTCACACACATGTGGAGGATGGCTGATACATCATTTATATCTCATATTATTGCAATTATAACATTTCTATCTTTAAGCAGTAGTTTTCTTGCACTGTTCTCTAATTATTTCTTGTTGAAGTCTTACATTTACTCCCTTTATAAGGCTCAAAATGTCCCAGAATCTGAAAGATATTTGATCCAATCCCACAGCTGCCATACCAACAAACATGTAAATAAAACAAAGATTCTGTGACTGAGGATCTCAAACAGTTGCGGGCAGGATTAGGGATTAGGGAAAGATGATTCTGCCATTGTTCTCCTAACCGATAAAAGACAGACCACTATTGTTTTGAATAATGCTGTTACCACACAAGCCTCAAGCAACTTAACAGAAGATCCTATGTAATCAAGAAGAACCGCTTCTGGATGTTGGCAATCTTCCTGTGAAGTTACTCCATTCCAAGTGCTCAAAAATCAGGAGCAGAGTGAGGGAGGCAGTATCTCTGTTTCTTCTTTTTAATTGAGAAAAATGCTTTCAGATTTATCCATTTATTTTTTCCTCTGAAAACTGTCTTTCCTTCACTGCATCTCTTCTGTCTCTGAGCTCCTTCCCAGCCCTGACACAGCCCCATGGTGTGCTGTGATGCTACATTGCTCCTGTCTGGTCAGTCACTCCTCCCCTCCCAAATCCAAAAGAGATGGAGAAATTATAAAAGCAGCTCCGCATGAACCCCCTCCCACCATGGCTTTCCATCCTACTCCTGTTCATCACCTGAACATGGCATCAGGCAGATTCATGTTTATAACAGTGAAAGCAGCCAAGCAGATTGGGTGAGATTACAAAGAACTTGAGGTAACTTTACGAGGTGTACTTAGAAATGCACACCTATATTTACTCTGAACATCATCTCTTCTATTGAATATTGCTGCATATTCAGAAGGAATTTAAAATGAACAAACAAACAAACAAACCCAACCAACCAAACAAGCAAACATATGAAAGAGAGAATCATATTTGTACAATGCATGAGCGTCATCCTAATGCAGATGTCATATATTAGAGGACAAAATGAAGGTGCCTGGCAACCCAAAACAGTCATCTGTATATTCAAAGGAGATTTAAACATGGGATTTAAAAGCAGCTCATCTCTGCAGGGTATCTGGATGAATCTTAACACAAACCTTACTAATTTGGCCTTTCAGGAACTCCCAAGACAAACCAACTGCTGAGCCCCAAAGCCTCTCATGGGATTGTGGTGGGATCACATGTGCAACACACTCCAAATATGACTGGCCCCATATGAGATTTGACTAAATTCTGCTGTGCAAGCCTCTGGGGTGAATGTGCAGAGTGAGAACCAGTCCATACCTTTGAAGCTGAAGTGGTGGCTGTTGGTTTAGAGCTGTAGTAGCACCTGGCTGGTTGGTGGGCATTGGTCTCAGGTGGGAGAAAAGGAGAAACGATCTACTCAGTGAAGCTGGAGCAATGAAGGGTGAGAGCCACCAGAGGGTTTAGAGATTGTGCTGCTCCATATCCAATACTATTGCAAGTTAAACACTGCACTGAGCAAGCTCCCATGAAGCATGCCTCATCTTCTTCCCAGCTCCACCACATAACTATCCATGTCCTCCCAGGGCTGCTATAGGCACCGAATTTGCCTTTAATAGAATTTTGTGCATCCAAGACCCTTGTCACACACAGTTTAGGTTGCGTTTTGGGAAAAGGCTCCAGGGAACTTTTAGGTCCATGCATGTCAGATGAAAAATGGCCATCTTTGGACATGAATTATTCTCCTTTTCTCCCTCTCAGAAAGCAAGTGTGTAAGCAAACCAGCTGGAGGTAAAGGCTGTGATTTTCCTTGCACTCTTCTAGCTAGGACCTCCTGTCCTTTTCCTCTGTCATTTAATGAAAAAAAAAAGTGCTCTGCTTCTGGTTGTTTGGCAGCTGCTCACAAGCCTGCATGAGAAGTGAAGAGTGATGTGCTGGGGAAATCTGACTCCCAGTGCGACAAGGACCTGCAAGCAAAAAAAAAGAAAGAACTGCTGAATATGTACAGAGGAGCTAAAGAGTCGCCGATGGACCCCTAAAAATAAAAACCCCACATTTGATATCCTTTAAGTGGGCAGCATGAGTAGTTGCATGAAATTAAGAAAGGGAAGTTATAGACCTTGAAATCAGGGAGCTTTTAGTAAGATATACTTTCTAATAGCACCCCAGGAGAAGAGCAAAAGATGTGTGACTTCATAAATTTAAAACTGGACAAGACAAAGCCCTAGTGAATAAACCAGAGTCAGTAAGTGAAACAGAGTCAATAATCCTGCTTGGGCATGGGGTGAACTGTTGGCCTCATGTCATGTGTCTTTTGCATTCCCCACTTCTGTGATACTAAAAAAAGTCTGATCCAATCCAGGGATTACACAAAGAATGCACTCCAACAAAGGGAAACGCATGGCCTTTCTACTCACCCTCCAGTGGCATTCAGGACCAGAAGAGGGGTTGGTCTGACTAGGCAGGATTACATTCCTGGCTGCGTCTAGCAAATACTATGTGGGTTAAGAGGAAAAATATATGTACCCTCTCATTAGAATATTTTCTTTGTGTTTTCCTGTCAGCCAGGTGTCAAATGGAGGCAGTGATGGCCATTGAAGCCATTCCTGCCTAACAGCATGTCTGAAACATTATTTCTTCCTGTGGCTGCACGAGAATGGGCTAGTCCCAAGTGCAGATCAGCAGTTAGGATATTAATAGTCTTATTACTTTGCACAGTCTGGTTTGCTTTAAAATTCATGGTGCAGTTAGACAAGGTTCGTTCATAACAGGAAAAGCACAGAGATGCAGGAAGACTGAGTCAGAATAGAGCTTTGAAATGCATCAAGCAACCATTTAATTAAAGAAGGGCACTCTAATATTGTGTTCCAAATGATTACTTATTTATGTACTCCTCAAATAGTGCTATTTTTAAACTAGGTTTTGAAGAGAAGACAATTTGTATTTTTACATGCAGACAGTCTTAAAGTTAAATGAGCTGCCAGCATAGCACTGCCCAAGAGGAGAAGGAAAAGAAAAATCCCTGTGTCAGTCCTGGTTCTTCTGCTCCCTCACAGCACCACAAGTGCTAGAGATCAAAAAAAGTACCTCAACTTCTGCAGGCTTGCCAGCTTCTCCCCATGGTCCTCCTGTGGCAGCTCATTGCCCGATGCTGTCAAGACACGGGTTTGGAGGTGCCTGGAGACCGGTGCTCAGAAGCCTGGGGAGATGGACAGGAAGAAATGCAGACATTTGAGGGGTGCCTCCTGGTGAGAAAGAAGGGTTTTGAACTTCTAAATTGTGGATATCCATGCGGTGTGATGCAGACAGGAATTTTGTCTTATGGTGCTGATATTAAATTAAAGGCAAACCTGGTGTTCAAGTGATGAGCTTCATCCTTCACTCCTCTGATATTTCTGCATGCACTGGAGTGGAGTGTGAAGTTCATCAGGGCCCCGTTTTATGCCCATTTTTTACTGCTCTGAGTAAGTTGCAAGGAAACAAAATTTTGGCTCCAATAGATGTTTGAAAACTTCAGTTTTTCTTAGGAGTGGAGCTGAGAAAGGCCTGTGTGGGAAGGAATGAATGTTTGCTGAGTTCACAAATAAATCTGAGCCCAGTGGCTTCTTCCATTTCCTTCCCTAACAAAAGGCTGGACCCAAGTGCCCTAAAGTCAAAGAGAGAGACTCTCATTGACATCAAAGGACATTGAATTGGTCCCAATGAAGGACAGTCTCAGCCAGGAACCAGCAGAAATAATAGCATGTGATGTACGTGACCAACTGCCACTAACCAGCCGCTCAGATTCCAGGCATTAAATACTGCAAACTGCGAACTTGCAAACAATTAATGAAAATGTGCCAAAATAATTCAAAGAAAAATATGTAAGGAAACTGCAATGTGTTTGTGGGTATTCCGTGAGCACAAAAATATGTTATATTTGTGGAATAAATTAGTCCCTGAGAAGTGTTCTTTCAGCTCAGGGTTGTGTGCAGTCAAGTCAGCTAATCGAACTAAAGCTTTTTTTCTCTTGCCAAAGGAAGTGGGTAAGTTCAGAGACATAGATTAAATGAGTTTGGTTCTGCTTTTAAAATGTGAGGCGCCAATTATATCTCATCTCAATAGTTCTCATCATTTTACTGCTATCTAAATGTTTCGGTTTATTCTCTCACGAATGCTGACAAGCTTTGGTCTGGTGTTTATCCATATCAGACACTGCAAAGCTCATCCAGTCTCTTATCTCTTTCTGATTAGATTACCGTAATGCCCTGCCGCAAGGTTCACCAGGCTGCTTCCTCTGACAGGGATTGCCACCACTGTGAGAGCATCGTGCGCGGGAAGAAATCCAGCCATTTTATTCCGGCCACATCATGCCCTTCGCTGGTTATAAACAAAAAGGATTAACTAAAAATGGGACTATCTGCAGCTGGGTTCTGGATCAATTAGGAAATGGGGTAACAGCAAGAGCAGGCATCTCTCCAATGTGGTGAGCAATATCTGTGCAGAAGCAGCACAGTAAAGGAATGAGGGTCAGGCTTAAACCTGCAATTCACACTTGGTCCTTTCTAGACAAACGTGTTAGGGCTGTGTGCGGACCGGCCTGTGCTTCATTTATTGGCTGTCTCAGGGAATTGAAAGGATCCATTTAACTCTTCCCTGGGAGGATCTGCACTTGGTGGCAAGCAGTGGAGTGGAGGTGGGCTTGTCTGTGTCTACGACATGGGATGGTGGCTTCTGATGGTGGTTGAAAAGAGTCTGTCAGGAGCTCTGGGGGTATCTATGGTTATCTGCATTCAAGCAGCCCACACCTCCAACAAGCCATGCAGAATCGGAAGTGAAGGAATGAAAGGGTTTTGGGGTGCAAACAAGCCAGCTCCAGACGAAGCCTCAGAGGCTTTCAGATAGGACCCCTAGAGGCAGGGAGCATGGAGAAAGATAGACCTATAGGATAAACTTCTCATTTACCTGCACATGTTGGCAACCACCACACCTGCTCAGTTGCAGGTTTGGGTACGAGGGTCACAGCTGTACTCACTAACACCTGGATTTTAGTTCAGCTTCTAAGGTGGGATAGCAGCAAGAGCCACACTGCTCCTGGGGCTGTCCCACTGCTGGCCCAGCTGCTGAAAGTTCCAGCTCTCTTTACAGGTGGGTGGTTATAAACAGGGGTGGTTATGAATGCTTTCAGATGCCAACCAGTTCTCGATCCTGACAAGCAAGCACCTCTTGCTATTCGAGCATTATGCAGTGCTCTAGAAACCTTCACAGACACTCTGCTAAAGACTGTTTTACATCAGGACACTGAAGCACACTGGATGACTTCTTCAAGGTCACACACAAAACCAGCGTGGCATAGACTGCAAGTTGCTTAAATCCCCAAAGATAACACATCTCCTTGCTTCCCTGGTGAGTCCCTGTCACTGAGCATCAGTCTTTGGCCCTCTTTGCCTTTCAGCTGTTCAACTGACCGCTGCTACTTTCTGCACAATTGAAATCCTGTTTTATATGGTTCTCTGGGTAGTGGTGTTATTTATAACTGCTCTTACCTTCAACTGGAGTGTTGTTTTTTCTTTTTTTTTTTTTGTTTGGTTTTTGCTTTGTTCTTGTGTGTGTGTGTGTGTATTTTTAAAGAATGTTCAGCTCATGATTACGCTTCAAGTGCTGTGAGCATCTTTTGTGCAGCAGGTGCTGCTCAAAATTAATTGTTTGCCTCAAAATTATACTCTCATCTAGTGATTTTCAGGTGCATCAGTTGTTCCATTAGGGCTGCCACTTCCTACACCCTTTTGGTGAGCACCACTTCTCTCACAGCCAGTCTTTCTTCACTCTTTGCTCCCCGTAATACAAACTATTTTCCGATTGCCAAGCCTTGCAGACCAATACCTCCCCTTTTTTGTCTGTCACAGACAAAAGGCTACTGAGTACAGCTCTAAAGCTCATTAAAGTCCACAGCATTGCTTGTTTAAATGCATTTTTTTTTTAAGTTACCGTGTCAAATGTGCTTAGCCTGCAGTATTGGGTTGCTGCAGCAGTGAGTGTCTGCAAGCTCTGCCATGCTTTTGCTGATGGTGGGTGGGGAGGTGCCTGGAGGGGCCTCCGGAAGGAAATCCCTTGGCCTGACTGCAGTGCCGGGGGTTTTCACATCTCTGTCAACCCTGGGGATGGCCTCTGCTCTCCCAGGCAGGCACCTTCTTTCTCACGTCTCTGAAGATGCTGTGGAGAAGAGCAGGCCAGTCTGGGCAGTGAGCCCACTGAGGGTCTTTCTGCATAAGGCAGAAGTGTTGCAGCAAACACTTGGCCTGAGACCTTGACCTGGCAACATTAGAGGAGCAGATTTAGCAGTGGGGATTAAGTGGGGCTTTGCCATTCCTCTCCATTAACACCATCCAGCACATGGGCGAGGTCACAAGACAACATGGGAAGATCTGCAGCTGCCCCCTTTGTAGCTGTATCCGGCTTTTACATCCAGCTCATGTACTTCTCCAGAAACCATGCTGGCCACTCAGTTGGGAATCTAAGTTCTTTAGTCCGAGGATGGAGTAAATACAAATAGAAGAAAATGCATATTGTCTCAGAATAGCTCTAAACATGATGAAGGTTGGGTTAGTCTGCCTGTAAGAACTGTTCTGCCCATCATGGTCTCCCACTTTTCAGCTAATGCATTGTATGGTGTGGTCTCAACTTCTCTCCCTCAGGATCCTGAACTTCTAGTGCAGCTTTTGATCTTGCACTGATGATAAGATCTGCCTCATACACTTGCTTTCAGCTTCTGGGAACTATCCAAGTTATTTTGCAAAAAGCACCCCATAGTAGACTTGCTAGTCACTGAGTCTTGGCTCCGCTCTGGGACTTGCATTACAAGCTAAACAAAGGTAGAGAGGAAAAGTGGGATTTTTTTTTACATAATAAAACAAGTTAAATCAGACCTAACAAGGTAAGGGCTCAAGTACATGAGAATGGCATAACGTAGTGACTCTGTCCCTCTTTTTGCTTTCACTGCTCAGGAACTATTTGGCTTCTTTCTTGTATCCTGAGCTCATGCATGTACCTAATATCGGCTGGGTGAAGTCTTCTTTAGCTTCTGTGTTTATCTTGTAGCACAACAAGGTGCTGGTTCTGAGTCCCTTTGGCTCTACTTACAGAGAAATACGAAGCAACAATAATTTTTGCTTTGCGTCTTCATGGTACAAAGGAAATGCTGCTTGCCACTTCTACTTGGAATCCACTAAACTGACTTCTAATGATGAACAGAGCTTTTACTGATGATAATTATTGCTCACTTAGCCTTTAGCATCTGGGTCCTCAAAGCCCAAGGAAGAGTCCATTTCCCAGACCATCAAACCATGCACCTAGATGGGATGGTGGGAGTCAGCCATGGAGGTGCACAGGACTTGGATATTTTAAATTTTCTTTTATTTTTCAGGGATTTGGTTGGTTCTTGGTTATTTGTATGGTTACAAGTCAGCTGCTCTTTCTACTCTACTCTCCACTTTCAAAAGCTTTGCTACGCTTCTCCTCACGGTCATCACTCATAGCAGTCATTGCTGCAATGTCAGTGTCTGCCTATGGCTGAGGTGGCTTCCAGGGGTTTTCCTGAGGCTTTCTTTTGCCTTCAGCAAGGACAAAGCTGGGCAGAAAGCTGTGTTCAGTGGCTTCAAGGACCTGATATGCAATTCTTTCATTGCAAATTAAATTTTCTGGTTTTTCATTTGCTAAGAAAGAATATCTTCGATTCTCAGACACTGCTGGCTGCCAAAGGTAGATTATCTGATTCAGCAGTGTTATTACCATTTTCTTCCTACCTCTGCTTTGCTTTACGACTCATTAGCTTTGTAAGAGCTCAAACAAGACAGGTCTCACTCCCTGGGAGCAGGTCAGAAGCTATTTGGTGAGCTTGATCACTGCTGCAGCTCATGCGGGCAGGCTCCCTCAACTGTGCTGCCATCTTTGGCTTATCGCAGAATCAGGAAAAAAAGAGAAATAACTCAGTGCCAGTGACAGAGAGTAGCAAATATTGCATGTCAAAGACCATCTCTGCCCCTAATGCTGTTGTTTTGGAATGCAGCCAGCTCTTCCCCCGCAACCAACCCTTCTTCTCACCTACGCTGTCATCTGCGTAGGTGAGCTGGTAACTGAGAGGGCTGTGACCCTGATCAGCAGCAGCAGCAATTTTATGGGACTGTAATTGTGCTGACTAGGAATGACCTCTGGTTTCTAGCTCTGTGGATGGAGAATCTGGTCTACAGTAGGTGTGGGAGTTTCTTTTTGGGGAAGGATTTTTGTAGGTTTGGGGTTTTCGTTTGTTGTTGTTGTTTAAATTCTTTTTTGTTTTGTTTTGTTTTTTTTTTTTTATTAAATCCAGAGGCTTTTGGAAATCTTTTGTCACTACAGGCCACAAAGTTGCATTTTCTTCACATTACTGAAGCAAGTAAGAAATCCAAAGGTGGCAAGTATTGTGCAAACACTGTAGCTAACGGCACACATGCAAAGAGGCTGTTCTGGTGGAAGGTGAGCACAGGACAATGAGGGGAAGAGAAAAACTTAAATGAATGAGATGCCAGCACAAACCCAAAATCTGAAAATGAGAACTTCTCTCTTTTTGTTAGGTTTTGGTGCTAAGGATTTTTTAAGTGCTGAGATAACCACACCATATAAAGTATATTCGTTGTATATACAGTACATACGCATATAAAGTATAAACCATTGAATTTTGTGTGGATTTCTTCTAATAACATTCTCATTTCATGGTTTTATAGTGTTTTAGTGGTGGGAAGCTGAGCTTAATGAAAGTAAGGCTCAAACTTACTCAGGTCACCTCAGAAGTCAGAAAGGAGGGATTTCTCGTGCCCTAGGCTAGTTTAATTCTCTCTCTGTTGCAGAGCTCCTAATTTCAGAAATATAGACAGAGAGTTTTCACTTGGGTTTTTACATAGGAAGCCACTTAGGCCAGTTGCAAGTGCTCTGGGAGATCTTGAGCCCTAGGCGAGCTCCTATGTCAGTGCCTTTGGAGGAGAGAGGCCAGATGGCCAAATAGCAAGTAGGGCATTAGAAAGCCTTAGGTTTAGTCTCAGGCTCTGCCACAAACTTGCCCTGAGCCTTCAGACAAACCTCTTCATTTTTTGGTTTAGTGTTTCTCATCTGCTGAAACACATAAGGCAGCTTACCATTTTTACTGGAGTGTTGGGAAAATTGATCCGTTCCTATTTTAAGTGTGCTTGAAACAGTTGATGCTAAGCTTTGTTAAAAAGCTATCAAAGACGAAAAATTGAGATACAAATCACATGAACTATAGCCACCTATTTGTATTATTATTGATTTCATTTTGCATTTATAGTGCAATTTATTCTAGAAGCCCTTGGAACAGAAACAACAAACTTTACATGATTCCATCCCAGGAGATGGCAGATCAGAGATCCTGTATCTGGCTGCACAATGCAGTTATATATAGAGATTGCACAATATTATCTCTCCCTGTACCCTTGCCTGGCTCACGTCTTAAGACCGTCAGTGTTACAACCGCATCGCTGCTGTTATTGCCTTTGTGCAAAGCCAATTGCCTGCCATCATCCTGTCAGGCACTTATACCTAGTTCTCCTAAAGTAATTTATATTAAGCTAATTTATATTACACAATGAGTACCTGACAGAGAAGGTACCCGCAGGAGGTTTACATGCTGTTTTACCTCCACGGTATTTAGCTGATCTACTGACAGGTATTACCTCTCCCCTTAGGCTTTGCCTCATTTACATACTTAGACCTTCAAACCTGCAACAACACAGTTACTCCAAAAACAACCCCTGTTTTTCAGGAATCATTTTGCTGTCCTCTCTGTGGGCTACAGGATAAGTACCTATCACCTGACTCTTCAGGAGCCCCAGCCAGTGCGCTTTGGTTTTCTCATTCTGTCTCCGATCAGTTCCTGTCCAGGTATGTTTGTGTTTCTATTTACTTTAGTTCTAGTTGTGTTTGCTCCTCTTTCTTGACTGAAGGTTTCTCTGGGAAACATGCAATTTGCTCAGCTTCTGAAGGTGCCAGCTTTTCACCATCTTCCAGTGATGGACCCAACTCCAATTGGGATTTTTGTCTAGTGAGTTAGCTGCTGTTTACATCAGTGGACTTATACTGGTGGAAGACTAACCTGATGATGGCTCCACCAAATCCTGTTAAGTTTCTGTTTCTGTAATTCACCTTCCTTGACTATTTTTCTTATATATTTTTGTCTTTTAGATCTATATAGTGCTCTGCTTGCTGGGTTCTTTGAGAGTGCTAAGGAATGGGCTAGCAGACAATCCCAAAAAAGATGAAAGCAGCTTCAAGTCATCTGAATGGGTTGGGAGGGAGTATACAACATGGCCATTACTTGAAAGAGGAACAGGGGTAGGTGTTGATATCTGGTAGCTAATATGGGGTGAGGGGTGGGGAATGCAGAGAAGGCATTAACTCCTCCTTTCTCCTTTTGTCCCTGATTAAGTCCATGCCAGGTTGTGATGCAAACTTGCATTTACAGACACAGTTCTGCCACGTAAACCTACAAAATCCCTTATAGAGCAAACATAATGAATCATCCTTCCTTCGTTGCTGTTGTGTAGGAGCTGAACACGCTCCTCTTCTTCTACCTTGCCCCTCTGCAAGGGGAGCAGTCAAAATACCCACTGAAATGCCCATCAAACTGGCTGTGAGAAATCTGACAGCCAAAGACATCTGGATGTGATGTCCTTACATGCTGCAGGTTGCAGCACAGGTCTGTCAGCTCAGGGAAAAGACTTAGCTGTCTCTTTCAGTTTTGACCTATTTGTGAGTAACATTTTATGCTTTCCCATATTGTCCTTCACCTGCAGCATGACAGCCTCAGGGCAGAGAGGGCTCTCAGCTCCCACAGGTGAGCCCAAGCCCACGGGTGCTGGACTTCCTGCCTGATCCCACGGCACTTCACTGATTTCCACAACAGTCAAGATTAAATCCTCCCATTTGCAAATCCGCTTTCCAGAAGGCAGCTTGCATTGCACAGCAGGGGTTGAGAATACCCTATAAAGTCCAGGCCAGCACTTAAGCCAGAGATGTACCCTTTATTTTTTTTTTCAGTGGCTTTTATTTTCTGCTCTGCAGAGTTTTCCAGGCTTTGGCTGACAATCTTACTGAAATAATTATGCGACTTTGAAAAAACAATTCATTTTTCACCACTTCCCCAGCACAGCCAGCTTTTTGTGGCTTTACAGAGAATCTCATGCTATTTGATGTTTTGCCTAAAGTTACATGCAATTAATCAAACAAGCTCAGCCTTCACTGAAAAATAAATCCCCGGTTCTGTCTCTGAGTCCAAAGCTTTGAGCTGGCCATGTTGCACATGGTGCGCTTTCGGCACCTCTCACCAGCTCCTTCCACTCAAGGTGAAGCCCACCAACACGGTCCAAGCCCTGGACACAGTCTGAGCACTGGTACTACACAACAATTTTCATTGTAGTTGTCTGCAGGGCTCCTGTGAATTAACACAATGAGGCATTTACCAGTACAATGCGACATTTACTGGAGGGGCCCGTGGGGTGTTTGTCGTCCCCCCTCCATGCACGTTAGCTCCAGCTGGCGTGGCACGTGCTCCCCGTATCACAAAATGCAGTCTTGTAACTGCATATCCCCCCCCATCCAAATCAGGGCCACCTCTGTCCTTGCTCACCCTGCCTAGGAGTGAAAGAAAAAACCAGCAAACAAACAACAACTACAACAATAACAACAACAAAACAACAACAACAACAAAATACACCCCAAAAAACCTGCAACAAAGGAAAGATTAAACCTTTCAAAAGGAAGTAAATTATTTGAATGAAAGTAGTTCAAGGAAATGATTTTATCGCTCTGAAATTTTATCCATCCTTTAAAAAATAAACAATCTCAGTAACTACTTTTTCAGGCTACATTTTGCTGGTAGTTTTTATCTGCAGAAAGGATTAGCTTATCCGTGGATGGAACGTGCTGCACACACCCTGTTCCCATGCAGATTCACGCAGTGAGGAGCTGCGTTTCCAGCTCAGCGCTAGGACATTTTTCTGCACCTAAATCAGATGACTGCAAAGACCATTAGAGCAGTTTATCGTCAGAATCTGCAGGAACATACTGTACCCAAAAGGAAAATGTTCATTGATAGGGGAAGTGCAAGATCTGTGATCCTTGTAATTATGTAGATGATCCTCTCTAGAGGTCTGTGGTATGTGAGCAGGTCCATACGATGGCTTTTGGCTGCAGCACTTTAATAGTCCACTGACATCCAGCTGTTCCTGCTCTCAAGTCCACTTGGCTGCAGCCCTGACTGGCACATCAGCACGAATGGTTTTGTTGCTCACTGGGGACATGCACAATGCTGACATCCAAAAGGCTCTTCAATATTAAACTGCTGCTTTTTCTGGGCAGTTTGTGTTGTGGCTCTCTTGAGATGTAAGAGAAGTTTTCACCTAGCAGGTGAGCACTGGTGGAGACACCAGACACATGGAGGTGACCGATTTTCGAAGTGAGATGGCAGTATGCAGGTCAGTTGCTTCCTCTGAAAATCTCCAGTCAAAACCTGGTCCAAGGAAGGATCGCTTGACATAAACACTTAGGTAAAAACAAAACCTTCTCCTCCCATAGCAATGTTTCTGCTTGATATGCAACTTGTGCAAGAGCTGCATGTTTTCC